>NC_135811.1:34287170-34661908 GCF_964213995.1 Mustelus asterias | reverse complement strand
GGGGGAGGGGGGAGGGGGGGAAGAGGGGGAGGGGGGGAGGGGGGGAAGAGGGGGAGGGGGCTGGGGGGGAGGGGGCTGGGGGGGAGGGGGCTGGGGGGAGGGGGCTGGGGGGGAAGAGGCTGGGGGGGAAGAGGGGGAGGGGGCTGGGGGGGAAGAGGGGGAGGGGGCTGGGGGGGAAGAGGGGGAGGGGGCTGGGGGGGAAGAGGGGGAGGGGGCTGGGGGGGAAGAGGGGGAGGGGGCTGGGGGGGAAGAGGGGGAGGGGGCTGGGGGGAAGAGGGGGAGGGGGCTGGGGGGGAAGAGGGGGAGGGGGCTGGGGGGGAAGAGGGGGGGGCTGGGGGGGAAGAGGGGGAGGGGGCTGGGGGGGGAAGAGGGGGAGGGGGCTGGGGGGGGAAGAGGGGGAGGGGGCTGGGGGGGGAAGAGGGGGAGGGGGCTGGGGGGGGAAGAGGGGGAGGGGGCTGGGGGGGGAAGAGGGGGAGGGGGCTGGGGGGGAAGAGGGGGAGGGGGCTGGGGGGGAAGAGGGGGAGGCGGCTGGGGGGGAAGAGGGGGTGGGGGAGGCGGCTGGGGGGGGGGAAGAGGGGGTGGGGGAGGCGGCTGGGGGGGGGAAGAGGGGGTGGGGGAGGGGGCTGGGGGGGGAAGAGGGGCTGGGGGAGGGGGCTGAGGGGGTGGGGGAGGGGGCTGGGGGATGGGGCTGAGGGGGTGGGGGCTGGGGGGGGGGAAGAGGGGGTGGGGGAGGGGGCTGGGGGGGAGAAGAGGGGGAGGGGGCTGGGGGGGGGAAGAGGGGGTGGGGGAGGGGGCTGGGGGTGGGGGAGGGGGCTGGGTGGGGGAAGAGGGGGTGGGGGAGGGGGAAGAGGGGGTGGGGGAGAGGGCTGGGGGGGGAAGAGGGGGTGGGGGAGGGGGCTGGGGGGGAAGAGGGGGTGGGGGAGGGGGCTGGGGGGGAAGAGGGGTGGGGGAGGGGGCTGGGGGGGAAGAGGGGGTGGGGGAGGGGCTGGGTGGGGAAGAGGGGGTGGGGGAGGGGGCTGGGGGGGGAAGAGGGGGTGGGGGAGGGGGCTGGGGGGGGAAGAGGGGGTGGGGGAGGGGGCTGGGGGGGGAAGAGGGGGTGGGGGGAGGGGGCTGGGGGGGGAAGAGGGGGTGGGGGAGGGGGCTGGGGGGGAAGAGGGGGTGGGGGAGGGGGCTGGGGGGGGAAGAGGGGGTGGGGGAGGGGGCTGGGGGGGGGAAGAGGGGGTGGGGGAGGGGGCTGGGGGGGAAGAGGGGGTGGGGGAGGGGGCTGGGGGGGGAAGAGGGGGTGAGGGAGGGGGCTGGGGGGGAAGAGGGGGTGGGGGAGGGGGCTGGGGGGGAAGGGGGGTGGGGGGGGGGAAGGGGGGTGGGGGGGGGAAGGGGAAGGGGGGTGGGGGGGGGAAGGTGGGTAGGGGAGGGGGCTGGGGGGGAAGAGGGGGTGGGGGAGGGGGCTGGGGGGGGAAGAGGGGGTGGGGGGAGGGGGCTGGGGGGGAAGAGGGGGTGGGGGAGGGGGCTGGGGGGGGGAAGAGGGGGTGGGGGAGGGGGCTGGGGGGGGGAAGAGGGGGTGGGGGAGGGGGCTGGGGGGGGAAGAGGGGGTGGGGGAGGGGGCTGGGGGGGGGAAGAGGGGGGGGAAGAGGGGGTGGGGGAGGGGGCGGGGGGGGGAAGAGGGGGTGGGGGAGGGGGCGGGGGGGGAAGAGGGGGTGGGGGAGGGGGCGGGGGGGGAAGAGGGGGCGGGGGGGGAAGAGGGGGCGGGGGGGAAGAGGGGGCGGGGGGGAAGAGGGGCGGGGGGGGAAGAGGGGGTGGGGGGGGGAAGAGGGGGTGGGGGAGGGGGCGGGGGGTGGGGGAGGGGGCGGGGGGTGGGGGAGGGGGTGGGGGAGGGGGCGGGGGGGGAGGGGGCGGGGGGGGGGGGAGGGGGCGGGGGGGGGGAGGGGGCGGGCGGGGGGGGGCTGGGGGGGGAAGAGGGGGTGGGGGAGGGGGCTGGGGGGGGAAGAGGGGGTGGGGGAGGGGGCTGGGGGGGGAAGAGGGGGTGGGGGAGGGGGCTGGGGGGGAAGAGGGGGTGGGGGAGGGGGCGGGGGGGGGGAGGGGGCGGGGGGGGGGGGGGACGGGGCGGGGGGGGGGGGAGGGGGCGGGGAGGAGGGAGGGGGCGGGGGGGGGAGGGGGCGGGGGGGGGAGGGGGCGGGGGGGGGAGGGGGCGGGGGGAGGGGGCGGGGGGGGGAGGGGGCGGGGGGGAGGGGGCGGGGGGGGGAGGGGGCGGGGGGGGGGGGAGGGGTGGGGGGGGAGGGGGCGGGGGGGGAAGAGGGGGTGGGGGAGGGGGCTGGGGGGGGAAGAGGGGGGGGGAAGAGGGGGTGGGGGAGGGGGCTGGGGGGCAAGAGGGGTGGGGGAGGGGGCTGGGGGGGGAAGAGGGGGCTGGGGAGGGAAGAGGGGGCTGGGGGGGGAAGAGGGGGCTGGGGGGGGAAGAGGGGGCTGGGGGGGGAAGAGGGGGCTGGGGGGGGAAGAGGGGGCTGGGGGGGGAAGAGGGGGCTGGGGGGGGAAGAGGGAGCTGGGGGGGGAAGAGGGGGCTGGGGGGGGAAGAGGGGGCTGGGGGGGGAAGAGGGGGCTGGGGGGGGAAGAGGGGGCTGGGGGGGAAGAGGGGGCTGGGGGGGGAAGAGGGGCTGGGGGGGGAAGAGGGGGTGGGGGAGGGGGCTGGGGGGGGAAGAGGGGGTGGGGGAGGGGGCTGGGGGGGAAGAGGGGGTGGGGGAGGGGGCTGGGGGGGGAAGAGGGGTGGGGGAGGGGGCTGGGGGGGGGAAGAGGGGTGGGGGAGGGGGCTGGGGGGGGGAAGAGGGGGTGGGGGAAGAGGGGGGGGGAAGAGGGGGGGGAAGAGGGGGGGGGAAGAGGGGGGGGGAAGAGGGGGGGGGAAGAGGGGGGGGAAGAGGGGGGGGGGAAGAGGGGGGGGGAAGAGGGGGGGGGAAGAGGGGGGGGGGGAAGAGGGGGGGGGAAGAGGGGGGGGGGGAAGAGGGGGGGGAAGAGGGGGGGGGGGAAGAGGGGGGGGGGGAAGAGGGGGGGGAAGAGGGGGGGGGGGAAGAGGGGGGGGGAAGAGGGGGGGGGGAAGAGGGGGGGGGAGAGGGGGGGGGGAAAGAGGGGGGGGGCCGCTGGGTGGGGGAGGGGGCTGGGGGGAAGAGGGGTGGGGGCGGGGGCTGGGGGGTGGGGCCGCGGGGTGGGGGCGGGGGCGGGGGGGGGCAGCGGGGGTGGGGGAGGGGGCGGGGGGGGGAAGAGGGGGTGGGGGCGGGGGCGGGGGGGGGAAGAGGGGGTGGGGGAGGGGGCTGGGGGGGGAAGAGGGGGTGGGGGCGGGGCTGGGGGGGGAAGAGGGGGTGGGGGAGGGGGCTGGGGGGGGAAGAGGGGGTGGGGGGGGGAAGAGGGGGTGGGGGAGGGGGCTGGGGGGGAAGAGGGGGTGGGGGGGGGGGAAGAGGGGGTGGGGGAGGGGGCTGAGGGGGTGGGGGAGGGGGCTGGGGGGGAAGAGGGGGTGGGGGAGGGGGCTGGGGGGGGAAGAGGGGGTGGGGGAGGGGGCTGGGGGGGAAGAGGGGGTGGGGAGGGGCTGGGGGGGCTGGGGGGGGGGGAGGGGGCTGGGGGGGGAAGAGGGGGTGGGGGAGGGGCTGGGGGGGAAGAGGGGGTGGGGGAGGGGGCTGGGGGGAGAGGGGGTGGGGGAGGGGGCTGGGGGGGGAAGAGGGGGGGGGAGGGGTCTGGGGGGGGGAGAGGGGGTGGGGGAGGGGGCTGGGGGGGGGAGAGGGGGTGGGGGAGGGGGCTGGGGGGGGGAGAGGGGGTGGGGGAGGGGGCTGGGGGGGGGGAGAGGGGGTGGGGGAGGGGGCTGGGGGGGGGGAGAGGGGGTGGGGGAGGGGGCTGGGGGGGGAGAGGGGGTGGGGGAGGGGGCTGGGGGGGAGAGGGGGTGGGGGAGGGGGCTGGGGGGGGCTGGGGGGGGAGAGGGGGTGGGGGAGGGTGCTGGGGGGGGAGAGGGGGTGGGGGGAGAGGGGGTGGGGGAGGGGGCTGGGGGGGGGGGAGAGGGGGGGGGAGAGGGGGGGGGAGAGGGGGGGGGAGAGGGGGGGGAGAGGGGGGGGGAGAGGGGGGGGAGAGGGAGGGGGGAGAGGGAGGGGGGGGGGAGGGAGGGGGGGGGAGAGGGGGGGGGAGAGGGAGAGGGGGTGGGGGGGGGGGAGAGGGGGTGGGGGTGGGGGCTGGGGGGGGGAGAGAGGGTGGGGGAGGGGGCTGGGGGGGGGAAGAGGGGGTGGGGAAGGGGCTGGGGGTGGAAGAGGGGGTGGGGGAGCGGGCTGGGGGGGAAGAGGGGGTGGGGAAGGGGCGAGCACATTCTCTTTGTCACTGAAATCTGTGCGCTCAAACTCTGGATTTCTCTGTGAAGTTTTGTAAAAGTTTGGAGAGTGCATGAGAAAGCTTCAAAAAGTGAACAATCGGCGAGCTGGAAACTCCCCCCCCCCCCCCCCGACCCCGACACCGACACACACACACACACAGACACAGAAATATATCTGAATGTTTTCAGCCTCATTCGGCTGGGCTGGTCTGTGGGTCACTGTCCACCCGGCGCCAATGTTGAGCCTCTCCGAATCTGTGAAAGTTTCAGGAAGCCAGAGTTTAGCAGAAGTTTTCTGAGGACACGGTGCTCTCCTCCTGCGGGGGGCGGGGGCTCATGCTGAAGGATATGGTTTTTCCCTTTACCCACGGAACTGTCTGAGAGGGTGAGGGAGAACTCTCGTGTTTTGATTACGTCAGCAGGATTGGTCCATTCATATTTTCAGAGGGAGCGGTGTGAGGGAGCGGGGCATTAGGACCTCTGGGAAGTCAGTGCTGGGAGAGGCAGGCTGGCTTGGGGAGGGAAGAAGCTGCTAAAGTGGCATTCTGCAGCCCGGGCTCGCCCGTCTCTGGAGTCTGGAGCACATGAACTGGACATCTGAGCCCTGCCCAGCTGCTGGGGGAACACATGTCTGCGCAGCCTTTGTCCCAAGTCAACTTTGTGACAGTAACCGTGAGCCTGCCCAGTCTGGGAGGGCCGTATGAGGCCAGTGACCCTCTGCCGGAAATCTCCCACGTCCTGATCTCGGCTCCCTCTATATTATGGTGCTGATCTCCCTCCTCCAGTCAGATGAAACGATCGCAAAGTTATCTCACAGTCTGCACAAGATGACAAGAAGACTTGGGCGCAATGGTTTGGCAGCAAGGCTGCAGATACTGTATGTTTTTATCAGCGTAACCGATGCCTTCGTTGCATCCCGAGATGGTGAGATTTTATATATATATATATATATATGTGTGTTTATATAGGCTCTCAGAAGAATTATAACTTTTGTCTGTTGCCTTTTCTGTGATTTTTATGTGCAGTGTGCAACTCCCCTTGCTACTGCTTTATGCCTATTTGCTCCTAATTCACTTTACTCTTAGCCATCCAGTGGCCGTTGCAGCATCTGGCTCCTATTTGAATTAATCAAAGTACATTGGTAACAAACTTTTCTCTGCACCAACCACATCAGCGAGACAGTTTACTTGGTATCCCGGGAGATATGTATTGGATCGATGTGATTCGTGCATTGGTAACTATGAACTAGACTGGCTTCCTGCCTCCTGGTCCACTTCCAGTATCAGATTGTTGGCTGTCGAGGGTTTGATTGCCAGATCTAATAATTATTTTGTTCCCCTGTCTAGTCGGCATCTTTTACAGCGCAGAGCAGTTCTGCTTTGTTACACTTTGGTACGCTGGGTCGGAAATCTAATGGCCGTTTTAACGTGCTCGGAGTTGGAAATAGTTTTGGTCCAACTATTTTTATTTTATTGTTTCTCCAGTTAACTCTTGCACTAACAGCATTTTACTTGTAGAAGTAACAGAAACTTAAATAAAACATTGGCTTTTGGACACTTCTGGACACTTCCAGCGTTTGAACACAACGTGCTTCACACAGCCCCTTGATTTAGAAATATGAAATACATACTTGTATCAAACTTTACTTTTGATAGCCCAATGAGATGTCACCATTAGATCACACTGGCCCATCTCTCCCTTCAGTGTAGGACCAACACTGATCCACATTTGTATGTGCCAGTCACAAGAGCTCTGCCTCCATGCAACAGTGTAAAATGGCAATTTTCCCTCCTGACCTTTACTGCTGCCAGGGAAGGCCAACACCCCCCTTCGTGGCCAGGGTAAGAGAAAAATTCACTAGTATTTGAGCCCAGTAAAGTAACATGATATTGACTTAAAACATCTTCCAGTATTCCATGAAGTTGCTAACTTGGACAGATGGCTGGTTGCAGCTCAGCAGTGGTTACGGGACAGCAGTCACTTTATATATTCATTGTGAATGATCACATGCACAGTGTTGCCAGGGATGAGGTGGAGGTCCTCCTATCTGTTGAAGTGCACTAACTTCATCTTTTATCAAAATGCTAAATCGAAACATCATCCTTTCCACAGGCTGGAGAGTCCATAAAATGAATTTGGCGTCTCATTTCAAAGGCTAATTGCTTCTCCAGATCAAGTAACGGCCGCAGTCAGCTGATTATTTTTCTCTGCAATGAAATGAATGTTACTAGGATTTAAAATTTTCTCCACCTTTTTGTCTGAGTAAAATTGTTCAAATAATCCCTCTCTTTAAAGCAGAATTCTGGACTTTGGCAATCAGCAGGGTCTTGAATTGTTTGAACAGATCCCTATGAAGAAGGCTAGAGTTCAGTTATAGGGGGCATGGTGGCACAGTGGTTAGCACTGCTGCCTCACAGCGCAGGGACTCAGGTTCAATTCCTGCCCTTGGGTCACTGTCTGTGCGGAGTCTGCACGTTCTCCCCATGTCTGCATGGGTTTCCTCCGGGTGCTCCGGTTTCCTCCGGCAGTCCGAAAGATGTGCTGGTTAGGTGCATTGGCCATGCTAAATTCTCCCTCAGTGTACCCGAACAGGCGCCAGAATGTGGTGACTCGGGGATTTTCACTGTAACTTCATCGCAGCGTTAATGTAACCCTACTTGTGACACTAATAAATAAACTTTAAAAAAACCTTTAATTAGGCATCTTTCGAATATGCTTTCAATGTTTTGCACAATCAAGTGCTAGAATGAAATATTTAATTCTAGACCATTGCTCAATTTTATTGGAAATATGATACTTTTAGTTCTGTAGCCAATAATGGGAACTGATGAGCTGTTTTTATTTGTGAATTGTTATTAGCCTTTCATTCCAATATCAATGAGATTAACTCTTAAAGAGGCAATGCTACTGCTGTATGGGATGATGAAGCTCTAGTGTGCTGTGTCACCAAATACTACAAATTTATTCCCTTGACTCTGCAGCCAACAAGTTTTCAGTCCCTGTTGTGTGAGTATAGGAGATGCTGTTAAGAGGGTAGGCACTTCCTCAAGGGAGTAGGATAAAGACAAAGGGCAAGTCACTGGGACTTCTATCAGACACCTTGAATTGGTTACATGATGATATGACATTAGTCTATGAGGAAGTCACCTGTTGGCCTTCCTATTTAATAAATGATGTGCTTTGCCAACATAGAGAAGGCAGAAAGAAACATTGAAATTCTTCAGAGAATACATATCCGAGTTAATATTAACATTAATATCCATTTTCCATTGATTTTTGAGGATTGTTTCTTCATCAGGGAATGATAGCAACATTGCCACGGCACTGGCTTGGGCGAGGTATTGGGGAAATATAGCACCTCGAGACCATTTTATGAGTGACCAATATATTGGAGTTGTTGCACAGCGCTGACAGAGGCGTGAAGAATTTAAGGTGGGACAGGGGATGGGGTATTGCTAAACGCAGCCATACTGGAGGTTTCCTCTTTTGTCTGTTTTAGGCCAATTGGCAGATCATATCTAATTGCAACTGCCGCACCGAAACTTTGTGCAAACGCGTGCCAGCTGTTCTTTGCAATTATTATTCCAACTCTAATGTTCTTACTCAACAGAGGGCTAGATAAGGTCAAATGTTTGAGTTTGGTAGTGGAATCGTTCCTCATTTACGCAGATAGGGCATTTTTACCATGTGTAGAAATCATAGCTCCTTTTGAATCCCCAAGCCATTTCTTTTTACATTCAGTCTGTAATCTCTTGTACTGTTTGGCTGTGATTTGGATTGCTAATTTGGGAATGAGATATTTGCCTTTGGATACTCAGTATCCTGCTCCCTGCCTATAAAATTAAATGTTTTGATATAAGGTAGAGTGGGGAGTGTTCGTGGTCTCACAATGGTCTAGGTTACATCAAGTGCTCAAGAGGTAAGACAGACATTTTGGAATTGATAAGCTCCTAATGAGGGGTAGAATAGGGTCTATAGGAGGTGATGGTTCAAATAAAAAGAAATAGATGACTGTGTCGCCATTCTGCAATGCATATGAATGTTGCAATTTTTACAATGTTTATTTATTAGTGTCACAAGTAGGCTTACATTAAAACTGCAATGAAGTTACTGTGAAAATCCCGCAGTCGCCACGCTCCGGCACCTGTTTGAGTTCACTGAGGGAGAATTTAGCATGGTCAATGCACCTAACTAGCACATCTTTCGGACTGTGGGAGGAAACCGGAGTACCCAGAGAAAACCCACGCAGACCTGGGGAGAACGTGCAGACTCCTCACAGACAGTGACCTAAGCCAGGAGTCGAACCCAGGTCCCTGGTGCTGTGAGGCAGTAGTGCTAACCACTGTGCTGGATTTTCCGATCTCAGTTATGCTGCTGATCTTCCCAAGACCTGGGACGTTCAGTAGGACTCACAACAGCGCCATGGGAGCATGATTTCAATATTATAATAAAATGTCCTCCCTCTTCAAGACAGGACAAACACAAGTTGGATTGTGAGACTTGTGTTTATCCTGCCTTGAAGAGGGGGAGCGTTTTATTATAATATTTCAATTAGGCTTCCATCTGGCAGTTGTGAGTCCTACTGAATGTCCCAGGTCTTGGGAAGACCAGCAGCATAACTGAGACAGAAAATCCAGCTGCAGAAGGCAAGTGATTTTTATGGCACTGTTTGTGGGCCATGAAGAGTAAAACCCCAGCCCTTTAAACAAACTTTGTAATTATTGTAGTCTCTCCTTACTGCTACAATCAGTGACACTCCTTCACTTCTTCCCCCCTGCCCCCGCCCCTTCCCTGCCAAAATCCTGGGTCACCACATTGCTCTGCCCTGCAATCTGCCAACCCTCCTGTCTCCACTCCAACGCTCAGTCTGTCAGCCATCCCGACCACTCGCTCAATGTTCATGCTGTCCCTCTGATCTCCGGTTTTTTCCCACACTCCAAAGATTTATGGGTTAGGCTGATTGGCTATGCTAAATTGACCCCTTGTGACAGGGGGATTAGCAGCATAAATATATGGGATTACGGGGATAGGGCCTGGGTGGGTTGTTGTTGGTGCAGACTCGATGGGCCGAATGGCCTCCTTCTGCACTGTAGGGATTCTATGATTCTATCAGAACTCCTGCATTCAATCTCTGCCATCTGCTAGCCCAACCCTGCACTCCTCCTAACATAAGCCTACATCTCTGACCAACCGTGCGATCTTCTGCATCTTTCCTCATCCCTGCGCATATGCATGCGTGTGCACACACATACAGTCATACAGTCCAACTCTCCACCTCGAGCACAAATTCTAGGCTGACATTCCACTGCAGTACTGGAAGAGTGCTGCATTATCAGTGGAACCTTTGTTCAGATGAGATGTTAAGCTGAGGTCTTGCCTTCCCTTTTGACAATGATGTAAAAGATTGTAGGGCACTACTTCAGTTATTTCTGTTGTCCAGGCTACTATTTTTCAGTCATGCCTAAATATTATCAGAAAATTCCGGAAGTACTCAACAGGTCTGCAGCATCTGTGGAGAGAGAAACTGAGTTAATGGTTGGAATTTTCTAGCTGTTTGTGCCAGCAGTATCTTTGGTCCTGCTGATGGTGCCCCCCTTGCCGAGGGTCCCCCGGTGGCGTGGGGTGGAGTCAATGGGACAGCAGTGGGACCAGAAGATCCCGGTGCCGGTGAACGGCCTCCCGCTGTGGGAAACACTCTGTGGGGAGGCCAGAGAATCCCCTCCAAATGTTTCAGGTCTCTGCATAGTGTTAACTCTGTTTCTCTCTCCACAGCTGCTGTCAGACTACTTCTATTGCAGTGTTTTCTGTTTTTATTTTATATTTTCAGCATTTCACTCTTGTTAAAAACAGATCATCTGGAGCCTTGCTATGTGTTTGCTTTAAACATTACAACAGGGACTGCTTTGTGTACTTAAGTACACTTTGAAAATACTTATTTGGTTGTAAAGCACTTTTGGATGCCCTGAGATCACAAAGTGTGCTATATAAATGCAAGTCTTTTTTAATGTTACTTGTAAGCACACTGTTGCTATGCTGCAGTGTCAAACTAAAGTGGTGTGATTGTCCTTCTTTGGAATGATGGTGGTTGGAAGAATGGTGAATGCTCCACTCTCAAAGCAGGTTGGTATCCAACTTAAAATTAAAATGGTAATTATTGTGCCACTGCATTGTAAATGCAACTCTCTTTACTTACGAGTGGAACTTGCTACCACTTTGAGTGGTTGAGGCAAATGGCTTCATATTGAATGCATCTATCTAAATAACGAGAAGGAAAACGGTAGAAGGATATGTTGACAGGGTGAGAAGAAGGTTCCTCCCTGTCCTAACTTTCACTATTTTCTCTCTCGTGTCGTCTCAGAGCTCACCTTGTCATGAGATCCACCTCTTGCTGTCTTGACCTTATTGTCACTAAACCGCTGACCACCTCCTCTTCCAGCTCTCACACACTGGTGTCTCTAATGTTCTCCAAGGACCTGTCATACTTTTTTTCATCTACATGCTGCACCTTGAAACCTGACACCACTGTTAATGTCTGTTTCCATATATATGCTGACAACAACTAGCTTCACATCGCCACCTTGTCTCCCCCATTGTCTCTAAATTGACAAACTGCTTGACGGTCATCCAGAACTCAATGAGCAGAAATTTCCTCCAACAACTGTCAATGTCTTTGGTCCCCACCACCCACTCCATTCCCTCGGCACAAACTCCATTCCTCTTCCTGACAACTGTCTGAGGCTGAATCAGAAAATTCTGGAAAATTTCAGCAGGCCTAACAGCATCTGTGGAGAGAGAACAGGGCTAACACTCAGAGCTGACAAAGTGGCATCCAGACTCAAAACGTTGGCTCTCGGTTTTCCCTCCACAGATATGCTGTCAGACCTGCTGAGATTTTCCAGCATTTTCTGTTTTTGTTTCAAATTCCAGCATCCACAGTAACTTGCGGCTGAATCAGACTGTTTTAATCTTGCTGTCATATCTGCCAGGTTGATGTGCTTCCGACCACATTTCCAAGCTATCATTTATTTATAATATTGCCCAATTCTGCCCCTTCCTCAGGTCTTCTGAGATTAAAACCCTTAGCCATGCCCTTTCCCTCTTGATTCTTCTCACTGACTCCTGGTGGGCTTCCCATGTGAAATCCTCCGTAAACTTGAAGTTGTCCAAAGCTCTGCTGTCCTTGTCCTAACTTGCATTATGTTCTCTTTGTCCATCACCTCTCCTCCCCGTGCTCACTGGCCTACAATGGCCAAGCAACAATGCGATTAAAAAAGAATCCCATCTTTCTTTTCAGGTCCTTTTTGGTCTCTTTTAGTCTGACAATTTTCCAGGATATTTCCACTCCCCTAATTCTGGCCTCCTGTGACTTTGATTTTAATCACTCCCATTATTGACAGCTGCTTGGGTTGTAAACTCTGGAATTCCCTTCCTAAAGCTCTCCACGTCTCTATCCTTCTTTAAAACACTCCTTATAAATCTATTTCTTTGACCAAGCCTTGGGCACATGTCCTAATAATGCCTGATATGATTTTTGGTATCATATTTTGTTTTTCGTTGAAAAGAGCTAGACATAGCTTGGCACAGGGCACAGAGGTTAGCACTTATGCCTCACAGCGCCAGGGACCCAGGTTCAATTCTGGCCTTGCGTGACTGTCTGTGTGGAGTTTGCATGTCCTCTTTGTGTCTGTGTGCGTTTCCTCTGGGAGCTCCAGTTTCCCCCCCACAGTCCAAAGATGTGCAGGTTAGGTGGATTGGCCATGACAAATTGCTCCCTAGATGTGTAGAGAAGGGGGATTAGCGGGTTAAATATGTGGGGTTATGGGAATTGGGCAGGGAAGAGGGCCTGGGTGAGATAATATGTCAAAGAGTCGGTGCAGACTCGATGGGCTGAATGGTCTCCTTCTGTAATGTAGGGATTCTATGATATTTCAGTCCCCCATTCGCAAGGGTTACATTCTTGGAAAAGCTTGCAAATGGTGAACACATTTTGTTATGGGAATCAATTAGATAGGTTTCAAACATCCAAACATCAAACATCCAAACATCCAAAATTATAGAGATTAATAAACAATAAAAACATACGCCAGAATTCTACTGCCCTCCACCATGGGAATTGGAGTGGGCGGAAGGTGGACAATGGAAAGGTCCATTGACCTGAGGCAGAATTTTATGATTTCGGAATGAGCAAGACCGTAAAATCCCACCCATTGTTTTTAATAAATATAAAGATGCTCTACTGTTTAACAAAACAAGAAATACATATTAGTCACAATTACCCTGATAAAATTCATCATCAGAATATGATAGACTTGGAAATGAAGTTGATGGAGGGAGTAGATGAGGTGGCTGATGGAGATGTGACAGTTGTTAAAAGAAATACTGCTTCATCTTTTGGTTTCCAATCTTGTAAAGTTCTCCGTGAGGAGCAATAGCAACATCAATCACTCCACACAAGACAATGTTTGTGTCATAGCCAGTCACCTATTTTCTCAATTCTTCAGCTGATTTCGGAATCTGCCGCCTTAGGTGTAACTCGCACCTTCTTATGCTCTTCTTCCTCGTCTTCTTTACATTCACTGGATTTCCTCAGTTCCACTGGTTCTTCTGTACAGAGTTCCGCTTGATGAGACTGAAACAACTCCACTACTTCATCTGTGGCCAGGTCTTCAAATCCCTCCCCTCCGACCTGTTTTGCCAGCTCAACAATCATGGTTACTTCAGCATCCACATTGGGGAACCCTGTGAAATTATTCACAGCCTCAGGCCAAACTTTTTCCTAGTAGAAGTTTATGGTTGATTCTCTAACCTCATCCCATGTGTCCTTAATTATCCCTATTGATATAAAGATGTTGAATTCCTTCCAGGATTCATGGACAGTGGTTGAAGAGTTTGTCTGGTGAGAATGAGACTGAAACTTCGATGATGCAGTAAGCTTTGCAATGACCCCCCCTCCCTCCCCCCCCCCCCGCCCCGGTCCATTGGCCGAATGGGTGAGCCGTATTTGGGTAAAAACAAAAATTCATCATCTATCTGTAGATACAAATGAAATGTTAACAACTATGAATGTCCACATGCAAGTACTCCAGTAAACGACATGGAAGATGATGTAGATACAGTGCGGTGCTTCTAGTACAGGAAGTACATCATGGATGCCTGCATCATATTTTTAAAATCTTAAGGCAATTTCTTTATTACATTTTCTTTAACCTTTTTTATCTGCAGTTCTCTGAAAACTGCAGACAAACAAACATTGCACCAACAATTGGCAAAATGGTTTACATATTTTCTGAGTAGATGAAAATGGGGGGACTTTATTGTATCTTAAATTGGTTGTTAGTGTGGCTATTCATATCCCCAGGATTGTTCAGTAAGTGCTTCCCAATCACAGAATCACATATAACTGTGGATGCTTTTTCATGATGTGGAGATGCCGGCGTTGGACTGGGGTAAGCGCTGTAAGAAGTCTCACAACACCAGGTTAAAGTCCAACAGGTTTATTTGGTAGCAAATACCATGCTTTTTCATAGCAGGGACCAATTCTCTGCAAACAAAAGGAATATGTTCAAGCTTTGTACCTTTTCTGATTTACCTGGGAGCTTGGGCAGCCTATTGTTCCTCCATGACAATGTCTCAGCCACTCAGAATCAACTTGCCAGACCCTTTCTCATGTTGTAAAAATCATTGTAATTGTTTGAAATTTGGTACTCTTGCTTTTGTCTTGATGAGTCCAAGACAAAAAGTTTCAATGGTATGTCTCTCTGTTCAGCAATACTCAAGTTCGGTGACTGAATATTCTGTTTTACAATGCTCCAGTGATGCACTTTGGGACATTTTATGATGTTCAAGGCGCCATATGAATTAGGCAACAACCATAAAATCAGGAACACCCAACATTTTTATAGCTGCTGAACACAGCTGAAGGAAGGCTACCAATGTTTCTGTTGAGAAAGTGGTGGGGGAGGGGGATATATTTCCTAATTTGCTCAGCAGGCTGAAAGAACAATAGAGAAGATATAAGGGATATTTTTAGCTTCGACAATGGATGTTAATTTGGCTTCCTCATCCTGTTTTCCTTGTAATACCTTTTAGAATATGCAATATGTAATCAGCATTTGCTGTTTAACCATAAATATTGTAGAATGAAAGTATGAATCAGACAAAAGTGTGGAGAATTATATTACAATAAGTTACAATTGTGAGCAATTGCAATTTAACAAAATGCAAGTTCCAAAATTATGATATTATTACGTACAAGATCCTGAGAGGTCATGAGGAGATAGATGTTGAAAGTATGTTTTTCCTTCAGGGAGAGATTAGAACTAGGGGACACAGTTTAAAACCAAGAGGCCTGCCATTTACGACTGAGAAGAGGAGAATTCTTTTAATCTCAGAGGATTGTTAGTCTTTGGAATGCTTCCTCAGAGAACAGTGGAGGCAGGGTCAATTAAAATACTTAAGTTGGAGGTGAATAGATTCTTGACTAACAAGGGAGTCAAAGAATATCGGGAGTAGTTGGGAACATGAAGTTGAGGCCACGATCAAATCTACCATGATCATATCGAATGGCGGACCAGCTCGAGGGGTCAAATGGTTTTTCCTGCTCCTAATTTGTATGTTTGTAAAATGCAGCTGAAATACCGAGAATACTATGTTCTAAATTAATAATTAAACTTTTTAAGCACTTTTTATGTAGATGAAGTCTGTACAACATATTTAAGGCAGTTGATTAGTCTTAAACTAGAAGAGAAAATGCTGGAAAATCTCAGCAGGTCTGGCAGCATCTGTAAGGAGAGAAAAGAACTGACATTTCGAGTCCAGATAACCAGCTTTGACAAAGGGACTCGAAACGTCAGCTCGTTCAGATCCAGCATCCGCAATAAATTGCTTTTATTGATTAGTCTTCCATCTTTTATTGCACAATATCATAACCCAAAATTTGGGAAGGTGGTGACATAGTGGTATTGTCACTGAACTAGAAATCCAGAGACCTGGAATAACGCTCTGGGGACCTGAGCTCAAATCCCACTACAACAGATGGTGGAATTTGAATCCAGTAAAACCTGGAATTAAAAGACCTTGAAACCACTGTCAATTGTTGTAAAAATTCATCTGGTTCACTAATGTCCTTTAGGGATGGAAATCTGCCATCCTTACCTGGTCTGGCCTACATGTGACTCCAGATCCGCAATGTTGTTGAAAAATGGCCTAGTCAAGCCACTCACTCCAAGGGCAATGGACAATAAATGCTGGCCATGCCAGTGACGCCCACAACCCATGAAGGGAAAAAGCAAATTGGCTCAGAGTGCTAAGAGACAATTTGGAATTAAGAATCTTTTGATGACCATGAAATCATTGTCGATTGTCAGAAAATGGGGACCTGAGCTCAAATCCCACTACAACAGATGGTGGGATTCCATTTGCATTCCCATTTGCTTATATACACTTTTAAAAATTCATTCATGGGACATAGGCATCGCTGGCTGGCCAGCATTTATTGCTCATCCCTAGTTACCCTACATTGCTGTGGCTCTGGAGTCAACTGTAGGCCAGACCAGGTAAGGACGGCAGATTTTCTTGCTTAAAGGACAATAGTGAACCAGATGGGTTTTTCTGACAATCGACAATGATTTCATGGTCATCAAAAGATTCTTAATTCCAGATTTTCTTTTATTGAATTCAAATTCCACCATCTGCCCCGTGGCAGGATTCGAACCCCAGGCCCCAGACATTAGCTGAGTTTCTGGATTAATAGTCTGGAGATAATACCACTAGGCCTTCACCTCCCAATGACAGAGGAATACATTGTAGTTCAGAATAATTATTTCAATATTCCATTGCTGTAGTAAGAAGAAAAGTACGCTTTATTACAAAGGATGAATTAGGTAGAAATTTAAAAAGCAGAATAGACATGGCACGTTACTTCCTCGGAGTGGCAATCCGTGGCATATTGCCACCCTATAGTGACTTACCCTCTGTTGAATTCCAAAGCGCATGTCTCGCTTGATCTTTCTGACTCGGGTGTCTGGACATGGAGGCTGGAGGGGAGGGGAGGAGTGCACCGGGTTACTCATGATCAGTCGGGTCAAGTTTCAGGGAGGAGTGGGGGCAGGGGCGGAATGTGCCATATGGGGCTTGGTCTGGGTGTTTAAAATACTTACAATAGTTACCCTGAAGTTAGAAGTTTCCTTTCAGAGTAACTGAGTATAAAACCATCCGAAGTTAGCAATTTATTTCCGGATGATTCCTCGCCCAATGCAATTGTCCAGGGGAAGTTAGCCCTTCTGGATAATTGCCATGTAAAATCTTATGTGGGAACCTCCAAGAAGGATTCCCCAATGCATCATTAGGGTGCCTCCCAAATCCGACACTGGGGAGGCAAGAAGTTATCGCTCAGTCACGAAGCAATGAAACTTATATGAACGCAGGAGAGATATTGCTCAAATAGATCTCTATAAATGTCGACATCAAAGCAGCATTCAACCATCATTGGTAGTGAATAAGAGTAATATATGAAGTAGTTATAGGATGGGATTTTCTGGGCCCTCCCACAAGCGAGTTGATGTGGTCCCACTGAAGTCAACGGGGATTTGAATGGATCGCCGCATCTGCCGAGAAACCTGTCTTGGCGAGGCAAGAAAGTCCCAGCATTAGTCTTTTTTTAGCCACTAAAGCAGAGCTAATCCTTTTACATTTGTTTTTAAGATTATAATATGCTTATGAGCATTCTTGTTAATCTTGTTTCATTGTGAGATAGAATGTTTTACATAAATCAGTTTTTCTTGCCTCTAATCCCACTTAAGCTGTCCATCCGAGGAGTCTTCTCGTAACTTAGATCCTCATAGCTTATGTTCAAAGCTTTTGGATCAACTCCAGATGTGCTGGATGTTAAACTAAAATACCAAAGCTGGCAAGCATGTTGTGCATGGTCTAATCACTTTTTGGAATAATAAATCATCAATATTAGAACCCACTTTAAGATACTGGAATAAATTATTTTCTTTCTCGCCCTTTCTGATATAGCTTTCTATACTTTATCTATGTCACATGGGCTTTGCCCAAAGGCAGATCCTTGTCTTATTGTCTGCTGATGCTTCATCCAGAGTTATTTCTCTGCACTTTTCATCAGTGGTTGTTTGTCATTGTCTTCAAGGATAGGACAAGGAGGCCAGGTCTAAAGGCTACCTCAGCCAGAATGGGAATCGAACCCATGCCTGTGCTGTTAATATTACTCTGAACCACACGCTAGCCACCTAGCCAACTGAGATAACTGGTCCCACGCTGCTTGTGTATTGTTATTAATGGCTGAATATTCTCAATCAATGCACCAGTTATTATTGGTCTTGGAATTTGCAAATGATTAAATATTATAAGAAAATGAACCCCAATTTTTTTAATATTTTGAGCAATGCTGAAAATACTTAGCATTTTACATTATCTTTGATTAAAATTTCTTGGAAACTTTTGCCTAATTTTTCAACAACATTAAGTACATATTATTGGAGATCCTTGAAATAATGTCCCACAATATCACATTTCCACTGAAGTAAAATTCTAAAAAAAAATTTTTGACAAGCCTTTTTTGATTAACTGTACTACAATATGTTTGTTTTTCCTTCTTCTGTTTTCTTCCCCTTTTCCCCCTTACTCATTCCTGGGTTGCAGTTCCAAAGGCATCTAGGGTGCTGTGCCGTGGGTGCTATCCAGTATTTCATCCAAGTGGGCATTCTTCATGACTACATGCAAGAAATTTGGGCTCGAACTTGACAAACAGTTGACAGCGAAACAAGTCAACATATAACAAGTTAGAAACTTTTTTTAAAAGTATAAAACTAAACTAAACTAGGCTCGGACAGGGTTTACTTCCTGTTTTAACTATGAATGGCAGAGCTTGCTAAGACTCATCACCTGGTCTTCTCTTGCTTGTAGGTTTGTCTTTCATGTTGTGATGAGGAGGTCCTTTGTGATGGTTTCCGTCTCCACTCTGACAAGGTTTTTGACTCACTCAGCAAGTTCAGAAAGCAGTGCGCACAATCTTTTCTAGCCTGGTGAATGGACTTCAGATTGAATGATCAGTCCTATATTTGACTTCCCATGTGCATGACCAATCTGTGATTGGTTCTTTGAGTGCATGATTGGACTTTGGTGGGCTCCACCACTTTGCACCTGAATTTGTGCAGAACCTGTCCAGACAGAGCCCCTCTGTGACTTTCTATACATACACTTTGGTCACTCAGCCATTAGGCTTCAGTACTGATACAACAATGTGTCCCTAGTCATATATGCACTTCAAGTCAGGAGCTCATTAATTGGACACAGATTTACTCGAATATTACATAGAAGTCAGATTGGAAACATTTATGCAAAACTGAAAAAATGCTTAAACAAAAAAGAATTCCCCCACAATATATATCTAGATCATGCCCAAAAGCCATTTTACTGTGAGGGCATCATAGTTGAACCTAACCCTATCCCCCATCAAATATCCACACATGTAGTTCCAACAGAGACTAGTCAATGGCAGTTAGCAGTGGGAAACCTGATAGATCTTCTCCACTCTAGCCCAGGCTCACTAAAATCAATTGCATCGCGAATTGATCATTCTGATTGAGATTTTTGAACTCTATCTTACACAGGGATCAACCCTGTAATCTTCGCGGATTGGAATTTCTGCATGATTTCTAATCTGGGTGGATTTAACTCAAGTAAAAGAATTTTAAGAATCTGTGTCTTTGCACTAATTCAACACTTCCTCTACCTGAAACAGTCCTGGCCCACAATAGTAGCCATTCCCCCAGCTCGGGAAGGTGAGTTTCTGCCAGTTGTACTTGTTTTTGAGGGGGGGGGGGGGGGGGGGGGGGAGGTGGGCTAGGAATTTCAATCAAGTTTGTGTTCATATTCTCAGGTGCATAAGCACCCATGATCACTGAATCCAGCATTAGTTACATGACCAACAGTCAATTGAAGCCACTGATTGGGTCTGTCCTGCTGCAACAGAAATCATTCATTGGTTTAAGAAGATTTTTCCTTAACTTTTATACTACCTCTCCCTAGTGCCCTGAGGCCCCTTGACCCTATTCTGGTTTGAAATTGATTTTTTTTCAATGTGCTGCTTCACTAAATTTGGAAGGCTTTATGTTTGGCTTTTTGTGAATGAGTTTGCATGGAAACTTGAGAATGCAACTTCATCTTGGTGAAACTAGCTGTAACCAACACATTTTTGGCCTGATGATTGCATGCCCAGCGAAAACTCCAGGCCCTGGCTTTTATGACTTTGGATTGAGAACCTTGGCCAATGGGGCCATTAGGCAGCTCCAATTTTAAAATGTTATTCAGCGACTTTTTAATCTATGTAATGGTTCATTTTAGTGAATTCACAAACCCTCAAAATTCCCTTTCAGATCATATGCAGCTGACACAGATTTAAATCTACAACAGTCTCCAATTTAGACACAAGAATGTTTTCAGGTTTTACTTTGAGCACAAATCTAAGGCAGGAAATTAAATGCAAGGATGTGTGTTGAAAATACTTGTCTTTTTCTGATCCCCTGTGTGGCTGTTTGGCTCCGTTGATAATGCTGTGATCCAAGTCAGAAGATTGTGGGTTGAAATCTCACTCCAGACTTTGAACATGTAGGATGAACCCATAGCACCATTTGTAGAAGAGCAAGGAGATTTCCTAGTGTAAAAACAGAAAACATTGGAACTATTCAGCAGGTCTGACAGTATACACGGAGAGAGAAATAGAGTTAATGGATGGGATTGTCTGCGTAACCTATTGTGTGTTTTGTGGAGGCGACCCACCAGTGGCTGGCGCCAAGATCATCTGGTCCCTCTATTGTCAACGTGATTTCCTGTTCTACGTACCCCTCACCACTGGGAAATCCTGCGGTGGGAGTACGCTGTCAGCAGGACTGGAAGATCCCCCCAGCATGAACAGGCCGAAAATTCTGGCCAATGTTTCTGGTTGGTGACCTTTAAGATTTCCAGTATCCACAATATTTTGCTTTTCTGTTCTCCTGGTGAATTGGCTAACATTCTTCAGCAAATTTCGCCGGCAAAGACAGATTAACTGGTCCTTCATCTCATTTGCTGTTTGTGCCACATTTCTTCACAGTGGTCATATTCCACATTGTAATTCATTGGATGTGGGGGGGTGATCGTCCCAAAAAAATTCTTGAGGTCCGAACGAGCGTGAAAATGGGAGAGAATTGTGCTGAATCTTTGGGTAAGCTCCCAGTCACAATTGTACGGCACTTGGTTAAAAAGAAAGCCCAGATGTGATTCCTGCCAGTAGGGGGAAGGGTGGGGTCTAAGCTCATTAGTGAAGCCGGCTGCTGAGCTCTAGGGCTGCCATTGCGCAGACCCACCCTCACCACCTCCGCCCCCCACAGACATCGGGAGCCTCCGCCGATTGCTGCTCACCCCCAACCGATCGCCACTCCTGCAGAGTTCCACCCACTTCCCCTGATCATCACACCCCCCCCTTCCCAATCACCACCCTGACCATCACTGCCCACCCCACCCAATCACTGCCCTGGAACAATCGCTATGCATGTCATTAATATTTAAATAAGCTTTGTGCCCAGAATGGTGCCGGCAAAAGAGGGCTGGGAAGATGGCTTTCGACGCAAGACTCGATCGTGCCTGGCGCGAAAGCCTCGCGCGCTATCTTCCCGGCTCGCTTTTAGTCTTGAGCAGCATGTTATATAATGCAAGTACTTTCTTTCTCTTTACTATATACTTGCATTTATAATGCACCTTACCGTGTTGAGATGTCTGAGGCCACAGTGAAGAGTATGATGGTGAAAAACAGGCTAGCTGTGCAGGATTGCGGCTGGAATTTACACTTCTGAACTCCAGCCCCTTCTCCCAATCCAATCTTGTTAGTTTTATGAACTATACATACACATTTCTGTTCCTGGTAAACATCTGCCCTAAACAAAATAAATCGTCTTATCTGCTCCAATGTCTTAAACAGCCGCTTCTTGTAGTGGGCTCCCAATTTGACAATCATTTATTGATCCAGGCTTACTGAGGGGAATGGTTAAAGATAAGAAAATGGAGCCGGTGTCTAAACATTTTAAAACCGCATATTTCCATTCTGTAAAAAGATAAAGCCTTGACATACCAGGAGTCCTTTCAATACTGGGAAGCTCAGACGGTCTGGCTTTTTCAAGATAATTTATATAGTTGTCTGCCTAATTTAAGCTGACAAGGAGTGCTCAAATCACTGGGGGTAACAAATTTTTTTGGGGGGGGGAGGTGGGGGGGGGGGGGGGTGGAGAATGAAAAGAACTTTTGTTCTGTAGACAAGGACTTTGTTAAATAATCTCCCTCCATGTCCTAACCATGAAATGCCATCTATCATATATTGAAAAAAAACTTCCAAAAAATCTTTCATGAATTTAAAGCCTGATAAATTAATTTTATTCAAATAACTTTAACCAAACAGAGATTGGTGTTGAAAACTTGCTAGCTTGTTAATTAGTAGGGCCAGTAATAAATGTTAACCCAATGGCACAATTCTAAGTGATAAAAATCATTGCCAACAATGTATATACAATTAAATTGATGCAAACTGAAATGCTGTTTCCTTAACTAATAATCAAATTTTTCAGTTAAGCATTGCAAACAAATTTAGATTTAAAATAATTGAAACACATTTGGCTGTAATTTTTACTGTAAAAGCTATTGGGAAACAGGTTCCTACTATCCAAGTGTCATAATTATGCACAAATCTTATTAACGATGAAAATGTCTGCAGCCTCTCATCTGGAAGTTTGGAAAGATACTCTTTCGAAATGTGTTAACAATTTGAATATCAGCGACATGAAGAGAATGTAACAATTACTGAATATCCCAGATTGTTTGAGATAATATAGGAATAGGGATGTTTTACTGCAATTGTATAGGGCGTTGTGAGGCCACACCTGGAGTATTGTGTGCAGTTTTGGTATCCTTAGCTGAGGAACAATGTCCTTGCTTTGGAGCGAGTGCAACAAAGGTTTACCAGGCTGATTCCTGGGATGGCAGGTCTGTCATATGAGGAGAGACTAATTCAATTAGGATTATGTTCACTGGCGTTTCGAAGAGTGAGAGGGGATCTCATAGAAACTTATAAAATTCTAACAGGGTTAGACAGGGGTAAATTCAGAAAGAATGTTCCTGATGATGGGGGAGTCCAGAACTAGTGGTCACAGTTTGAGGATAAGGGGAAAACCTTTTAGAACTGAGGTGAGGATAAATCTTTTCATCCAGAGAGTGGATGTGTGGAATTTACTACTACAGAAAGTAGTTGAGGACAAAACGTTGTGTGGTTTCAAGAAGAAATTAGATATAGCTCCTGGGGCTAAAGGGATCAAGGAATATGGGAGGAAGAGGGGGAAATCAGGATATTGAATTTGATGATCAGCCATGATCAAAATGAATGGCGGAGCAGGCTCGAAGGGCTGAATGGCCTACTCCTGCTTCTATTTTCTATGTCTCTGCTTTGGTTGAACCTGACATGAGTGGTTTGAGACATAACTGGTATAAATGGAGGAAGTATTTTTCTTATACCTGTAGCATCCATTAGGAATTAATTAAACAAGGAGGCTAAACAGATGGGTTTAATGATGAACATATTCCTTTGTGGATTAGCAGCTCAGCTGCCAGCATTGAGGTGTGCTAATTATATATTGTGATATGTGTATTTAGACTCTTTATTCCAACAAATTATTGAAGAAAACCTATTAATTTTCATGCATATGGGAAATGTGCGGGGGGAGTTTTTCACGCAGAGTGGTGGGTGCCTGGAATGCGCTGCCAGAGGATGTGGTGGAAGCAGACAAATTAGCAACATTTAAGAGGCATCTGGATGGGTACATGAATAGGGAGGAACTAGAGAGATACGGACTGAGTAAGGGCATCATGATTGGCACAGGCTTGGAGTGCCGTAGGGCCTGTTCCTGTGCGATACTTTTCTTTGTTGCTCTTTGTTCTATATCTTGGTTTTAGACATAGTAAATGCAGTTCATTTATGTTATAGACTGGAACAGTTTACTTATTGTCACTGGAACCGCCAAGGTCAAAGGGTAACATCTGCTAGGAAGTCTTTAGGTGCATATTGCTGTCATAAATAGTTACAGAGTGAAGAGTTGTTCTTGATAAAAGATTGGCAACTGTGTTTAGCGCTAGATGAGTGTCTGCTTATGTGTATTTTCCAAACAACCTGGATGTTGTACTAATCTAGTTAAAGGGCGAGATGTATTTTAATGTTCTCTGAAGACTTTCGGCACTTTTGTTACCATACACGATCTGCCCCTATTGATTGCATTCATTCAAATTTAACTTAAAATGCAATTTCCTACTCTCACAGCTGGTATGATCTCAAAATGGAGCTGCACGCTGGCACAATTGTTAGCACTGCTGCCTCACAGTGCCAGGGACCCGGGTTTGAATCACGGCTTGGATCACTGTCTGTGCGGAGTCCGCAAGTTCTCCCTGTGGATTTCCTCCGGGTGCTCCGGTTTCCTCCCACAGTCAAAACGATGTGCTGGTTAGATGCATTGGGCATATTAAATTCTCCCTCAGTGTACCCGAACAGGCGCCAGAGTGTGGCGACTCGGAGATTTTCACAGTAACTCCATTGCAGTGTTAATGTAAGCCTATTTGTGACACTAATAAATAAACTTACTTAAATCTGTATCTGGTGCTATGCTATTGAACTGGATACATACAATTAGGTACAAATAACATTTTTATTTGTAGCTGTCCAAAACCTGCCAATTGCCATTTTGCTATGAACCAAGCCAATAGCAAAAGGAAATCTAGCCAAACCTAAACAGACTATTCCACCATCGAGTGAAACAGTCAAACCCAATCTGATCCTTGGTGAATGTCCACGTTTTTCAGCATGTTGCCATTGTCATGTGGCAGGCAGCCTCCTTCCATCTGCTTAAGATGATGGACATATCGCAAATCCAATTGGGTATGGAATAGCTTCATTTGGTGCTCTGTTACTGATGAATGAAGAGAACATGTTCATGAGAGTAAAGTAAAGCTTATTTATTAGTCACAAATAAGGCTTACATTAACACTGCAATGAAATTACTATGAAAATCCCCTAGTCGCCACACTCCGGCGCCTGTTTGGGTACACGGAGGGAGAATTTAGCATGGAATGTACCTAACCAGCACATCTTTCGGACTGTGGGAGGGAACCAGAGCACCCGGAGGAAACCCACGCAGACATGGGGAGAACGTGCAAGTTCCGCACAGACAGTGATCCAAGCCAGGAATTGAACCTGGATCCCTGGTGCTGTGCGGCAGCAGTGCTGTGTAACAGTACTGTGCCACCGTGAGATTCTGTCACAAGTGCAGAGTACGAAATGGTTAGTAGTTTTTGGTGTTAGCAAGCTGCTATAAACACCGGTCATCATGGTGGCATACGCTGGTCCACAGGTAATGTCGCCTTTACAGAAGGGGTCACTAGACAAACAATATGAAGTGGGAATGTTACCTGATTTTTCTCCTGGACAGCAGAGAATAATATAGGCCAGGATTTTTCACATTCCCTTCCTGCCATCCGAGAAATTGGAGGTGACCACATTGCCTGCTGCAGATACTGGCTGTCCCGCAGCCATTTAATGTTCCAACGAGCATTCATTGACTGGGACTTCAGCCCCTCACTCAGGAGGAAATCTCCTCTCTGGGAGTGGTCAGTCAATCTTATTGGCCGGTAGCTCTTTTAGTCCCAGTCACACCAAAAGCCGCAGTGGACAGGACTGGGACTACAACCAATCCACAGACCCCACGTCCCAGGAATCCAGGACCATGCAAGTTTTGGGGGTCTCAGGACAGGGAGGAGAGGGGAGGCCGAGGGGATTGGCAGAGGGAGGTACAGTGTGAAGTGTGAGAGGAAGCACTCATAGGGGCCAAACCTTATAGGAGCATCTGATGTTGAAAGGAGGCTGCTGATGGATGTGCGAACCACCCCCCTTCTGCTCGAGGAGTGTGCACTTTTCACGCTTTGCTTCGGTCCCTAAACTCCTCCTGCCAGCCTGAAAATTGAGGCTGGGCGGGAAACGGGCTGGGCAGTCATTAATTGACTAATTAAGGGCCTCAATTGAGGCAAGGGTGGGGGCAGTTGGCCTCGGCCTTGTTGGTCCCACCATAAAATTGTGGAGAGGCTGGGGAGGGTGAGAGCCCAGTGGGAAGACCATTTGAAGAATTTTACAGCCAGCTCCAACCTACAAACCCACTGGCAGGGGAAACATAAAAGTAAGACCAGTGTCCCTACTGAGACCACTCAGCTAAAACTTAGCATTGACCTGGGATCTTCTAGTCTTCTCACATTACTGCTGCAACAGATGATGCTTATAGCCGCAAAAGCACTTTACTACTATTTTCATGGCAGGGTAATATATGAGAAGGGACAGAATGAGCTTATGATTATCGTAGTGCAGTGTGAAGGTCAGCAGCACTACTCTCATTGTAGATATGGTAATATTCACTATTTTAAAAAGGCCCATAAATACATCAGAACATAACGACATAACTAGGAGCAGGAGTTCGCCATTTAGCCCCTGAAACCTGCAAAGCTGTTCAATAAGATCATGCCTGATCAACTACCTCATGGAGTAATAAAGTAGTTAATCGCTACCTTAATTTTTTTTGAACTCATCACTTAGATAAGCTTTGGTCTATACTGGCAGGTCATTGTTAAATCTAGTCAGCTATTACTATAATCTTTGAAATTAAATCTATAAATTATGTTTTATGATGTGGCTACACAGGAAAGCTCACAGACCTTTTATCCAATCCTGTGGTGTAATTATATTTCCCTCACTGTGATAGGATTAAGCAATAACTGTACAGTTAAATGTACAAAAACATGCAAAAATAGGAAAACTGTGTGAAGCTAAAAAAACTGAATGAATCTATATTTTCAAAACTCACAAAAGCAATCTTTCCAGAAAATTTATTTTTTAGGATGCAAGATATTTAGAAAGTCAGTGATCTTCAACTGGTAAACCATTGAAAAACGGTTATAATCTGGAGCAATTTGTTTACTCAAGGAAGTGTGCACTTGATAGTTGTAATTGGAGCTTGCCTAGATAAGCGAACAGCAGTTAATGCTGTGTGTTAACCATATTACCAGCAATATCATATCATTGAGCAACTTCACTGTGGGCTTTTCCATTATTTTCCTTGTGGCACGGCTGTCTCTTGCCCCTGTGTCAGGAGGTTACAGGTGCTAACTCGAGACTGCAGAACACAATCCAAGCTGATGTTCGGAATTGTTGTCTTTCAGTTGAGATGTTGAACTGAAGCCTCATTTGCCGTTTCAGCTGAATGTAAACGATCTCATTAATCTGAAAAAGAGCAGAGAGGTCTTGGAGTATCCAATCCTCTCCCTGATCACTACTGCTGAGGCTGAACAAGACCACTTGGAATGTTTATGTCCCATTTGAGCTTTTGATAACATGGCCACTCCATCCAAGACCACCTACTTACACCTTTATGACATTGCCCATATTCACATCTGCTGCTGAAATCCTTACGCATATTTTTTTTTTCATACCGGTATGACTGAAGTGATACGAACATAAAGCAAGGGCAAGTGAAGTGAGGTGCATGCTGATTGCACATAACATTGGCTGTGAAAGCCATGCACTCCCTCTGTGTCCAAAGTGTAAATATATATTTTGTTTTTACCATTTGTAGTTAATGATAGTTCTATTAATATATAAATAAGTAAGCATTTTCTATGACTTGTTATGAAATATTCAGTGTGTATTAAACATATTTAATCTGATTCATGGGGTCAAGGTTAGTGAACAAGCCTGATTTCAATCTTGTGCCCACTGAGATGAAGAAGGGCAACTCATGCTGCCCACTCACTAGCCTAAAACGGGAACATTTCCCAGAGACATCGGGATCCAGAGGTGTCCTCCGAGAGTGCAATTTTTATATCTGATCACGACTTGCTCCTGACCCCGCCAGCGATTAAAAATCTACTGTGTCTTGTTTGTTAATTAGACATTCCACCAAAGAAACCAGGAGTCTGCAAACATACAGAATCATTCACATTCATGTGTCTCACGGCCAGTTAATTGCTTTTCAATTGTAATCATTGTTCTAATGTTAGAAAATGCAACAGCTACTTTATAGACAGTGAAATCTCACAACCAGCAATGAGATGAATCTCAAATAATCTGAATTATTGATGTTATTTAAGTAAGAAATGTTGGCCAGGATGACAACAACCACCATAGGCTTGTGCTCTACAGACAGCTGCCCCGTCCTAAAGATGTTCCATACTGTTCATTTGGTGTCGAGCTCACCTCCAGCCAAATTAGAACATTTACATTTCAAAATAGCATTGGATTTCTGACCCTGCTTTGAAAATTCAACCCATCAGTTCAAGGAACACTCACTTTATAGTTTGTGTTTGAGAAAGGAAAAACATAAGCAAGTTCTTATGCTTGTTTTTGGGTAAAGAAAGCAGCCAAGCTGTAAAACTGCAGTTGAGGTATAATGAATCCAATGCTTTCTACACTGCTGTAGCCATAAAAAGGAAATATTTTATTATGTTGTGCTATATTCTATAGTGAGAAAGTGGAATATCTATGTTTACATACACATGAATAAGGCAAGGCAGAGAAAAAAAGAAGGAAGGTGCAGAGGGGAAACTGGAGAAAGACGCACGTTTTTCCTTGTTGATCAAAGGAACAGGAGATCCACTTGTTTGTACAAAGTACTTTGCTTGTTTCTATTTCCAGATATTGTCACTTATGATTCAGATTAGCTTGCTCAATCTGAGAGATCATGATATTAAAACAACGGATGTATAATATCGGAAGTGTAACGTTACACTTATGAACAAGAGACATTCAAAATTAATGTAAAATACATCCCAATATCTTTGCTGTATGATTTCAAGGATATAATTTGGCAAAATACCACCTTGCATATGCTACAGTTGTGTATAGTTACAAGTCAGTAGCTTAATTGAGAGGGTTTCTTATTCAGTTTTTGTGCAATGAGGTTGGGACCACTGCACTTTGGAGACATGCGCCATGGAACATAAAACTGATGATTACTTTAAATTAGTATGCATTGCTCCTGGTGCGCAGGGCAGTACATTTTTTCAAATTTATTTATGGGATATGGGCGTCACTGGCTAGGCCAGCATTTATTTTCCATCCCCAGTTGCCCTTGACAAAGTGGTGGTGAGCTGCCTTCTTGATCTACGGTAGTCTCTGAAGTGTAGGTAGATCCACAGTGCTGTTAGGAAGGGAATTCCAGAATTTTGACCCAACAACAGTGAAGGAACAGCAATATATTTCCAAGTCAGGATGGTGAGTGACTGAGAGGGGAACCACCAGGGAGTGGTGTTCCCAGGTATCTGCTGCTCTTGTCCTTCTAGATGGTAGTGGTCATGGGTTTGGAAGGAGCTGCCTATGGAACCTTGATGAGTTCCTGCAGTGCATCTTGTAGCTGGTACACATGGCTGCCACTGTTTGTCAGTGGTGGAGGGAGTGAGGGTGGAATTTTACCATCCTGCCCGCCAAGGGAATCGTAGTGGGCAGGGGTGGACCATGCAAAGGTCCGTTGATCTCGGGCGGGATTTTCCGGTCTTGGGGTGAGCATGGCCAGAAAATCCCGCCCCGAATTTTGTGGAAGGGGTAGCAATCAAATGGACTGGATGGTGTCAAGCTTCCTGAGTGTTGTTGGAGCTGCACCCATCCAGGCAAGGGGAAAGTATTCCATCACACTTGTGCCTTATGGATGGTGGCCAGGCTTTGGGAGTCAGGAGGTGGATACTTGCTACAGGATTCCAAGCCTTTGACCTGCTCGAGTAACCACAGTATTTATATATAACTAGTCCAGTTTAGTTTCTGGTCAGTGGTTGATAGTGGACCCTCAGGATGTTGATAGTGGCAAGATCCAAGTACGTGATGCACCGGAAAATCTTGAGGGCAAAGGCTGGAACTAATTAGGTGCCAAATAACCTGTAAAGGTGCCTTTTTAAAGAGAAACAGCATCAACATTTCGGGAAGGGGTAACACTGTCTTTGTGTCCAAGCAGCAAAATAAATTAACAAGCTGCCTGGTTCTGCAGCCATGATGTGGAGGAGCTGGCGTTGGACTGGGGTGGGCACAGTAAAAAGTCTCACAACACCAGGTTAAAGTCCAACAAGTTTATTTGGCAGCACAAGCTTTCGGAGTCTCGCTCCTTCAGGTGAGCGACAAACCTTTCTTGCAGTCAGAAAGAAATCAACAGGTACAGAGTCTCAAGTTGGGCTATCTGAAAACTGGCGAGGTCTGAAAACTGGATATTATTTTAAGTTGTCATTCATCAACTTCAATTATTATTTAGATGAATTTTGCATAAATTAGAGCAAAATTCAGTCGCAGACCTTGTTTGCCTGAAGCATTCTCTGAACACTTGATCTTCTTTGAAATAGTTGCTGCAAGAATTGCTCTTTGAGTAATATTTGTCCTTAATTCATTAAGTGGATTCCCAGTTTAAAATTGCTGCCATTACAAGTACAGTATCTCAAAATCGGAAACCTCAGGACCGATTCCGTGCCAGATTTTGGATCTTGCCATTTTTCGAGTATGGCACATTGGCCTGAACTGGGTCAGGTGGGGTCAAGGGTCATTCAGACCACAGGAAAAGACAGGCATGCAAGTTAAAGTAACTTACCAGCTTGTTTGGCGAGGTGTTGCATTGGCATGGCGGCGCGCTGACTGGCTATCAGTCTTGTGTGTCTAGCTATATGTTTGGTTCGAGCAACCCTTGACTTCAAGTGACCCAGTTTGGCCTGATCTGCCTGACCTGAAAACAAAGGTCTTCTTCAGAACTCTGCCCTAATTTATCTAAAGTTCAGGACTTTAATGGGCTTTGCACACAATTTATTTGCACATTTTAAGTGCATCAAACACTAAGTAGACATACTAACAATACAGACTGCTTGAGTAGCCCCATTATAGTCAGCATGGCATGCATTACTGGCCTCATGGGGTTGGGCAACAGCATTAAGTGCCTTTTAACAGTGGAAAAATGACATTTTGTTCAACCCCTGGAACAATATCTAAGACAATGATTATTTTTCAGAAACTGTTTGATGGTCTACCACATACGCTGCATTGCCACTTTCCCACATTTTATGTTGCTATTTGTTCTGGTTCGCAATAGGATAGCATTGCACGGCAGGAAGGAACTGTAAGAAAATTATTTTTAGCAATGCATTTCCTGTACATTGGTTATCTTTTATATGCTGTATATTATAAATTAGAACATTACTGCTCAACTGTTAACAGCAGTGATTCCATGAGGCAAAATAGAGAATACGAAGTTTGTGGTAAGTGCAGAGAGCTAACACATTTTCATGCTAAGTATCTGGTAACCATGGTGCCCAATAAATGAAGCACATTTTATCCCCTGTGTAAGCTGTATCCCTATAACCAATAGCAGCTTAAACATTGGACACGGTACTGGCTGTTGTTTTGGAAATAAGTTTAACATCTTGGTGACCAATGTATGGACATCATCTTTTCCCTGGAACAGTCCAGAGTGCCCGACTGATACAGATATTAGGCACCTTGAATAAGCTAATCAGGATTCATAAGCATGTTTTAAACCATCGTTGAAAATGCAGCGTAGAATGTGCCACACGTACTTCACTCAATTTTGCTGTGTCTACAGTGACTTCACCAGTGATCCTTAAACAGATTGCCAAAAGCCACCAACAAAACAATGACCGATTTGTTTTTAAAAAAACTTAACGACTATGCAGAGGCAGGAGGAGCAGGGGTGCTCCTTCTGGTTCCACAAGATTACCGCAGTTTGCTGCAACTCGTCTTCCCCCTTCCCTGTGCACCAGCTCGGTGTTATAGTCAGCTGAATTTTGTTGCATCAGGTTAGCTAACTGGTGTCTGCAGCTTGCCAGCTTTATGCACATGAGTGCCGAAACCCAGCTTGCAGCCACCCTCAGGCGTGGATGTGCATGTTTAGGTGCTTCCAGCGCTAATCATTTTACTTGGGCTATGATCAATACTTTATAAGCCCCGGAACCTCTCATGGGATCTTCCAAACAGCAAGCAACTCAGCATGTAATAGTGGGAGTTTTACTAATGATTTTCCATCCATTGACATTAGTACACAGAAAATTACCAGTCCATCGCCTGTGTTTTTCTGATAAGTTTCCTGCTAAGTGCTGGATCTTAGTGGATGGCATGCAGTCTCAAGTATCCACCAACTGTATTTTGCAACATTTCCATAAAGAAATGGTATAATGGTAGTTGAAGATTATTACCATTCCAGAAAGCCAATTGATGAAGGATAGAAATGCAACCAATCTTCACAAACCTTTGTCAGCATTTATTTACAGAGTTACACATCACAAGTGTACACTGCCTAACCCAACACTCAAGAAGCTCAAAACCATCTGGGACAAAACAGTCCACATCCTATCCACCAACTTAAACATCCACTTCCTCCACGACCTTGCACGGTGGCAGCAGTGTGTGCTATATGCAGAACATAACCAGTCAGCGTGCCACCGTGCCAATGCAGCACCTAGCCGAACAAGCAAGGATGTCCTCCTTCACTCCACTCCTTTTCCACTTCACTGATGGAATTGGGGGGGGGGGGGGGGGGGGGGGCACTTTGCTCCTTTAGTTTCACCTGGCCTGAGTTAGACAAAGCCCCTTAGAACTCAAGCACAGGTAAGGTCCTACGGAGTGGCAACCTACCTCTGGATGCCACTCTGAGGACATTTTGGACAATTATCTTTTTGTGAACGTTTCCTATGTTATCACTCTGTTTGCTTTATCTGCCCTTGCCCTCAAAAATAAGAATGGGGAGGAAAGGCATGTGACAACCCAGCTTATTCTTCCATAGAAACTTTTGTGTGTGTTATGGTTCCTCCCTACTTCTGCAATCTCCTCCTGCCTTACCTGCTGATGCCCATCCCACACTCCTCTGTCCTTCTTTACAAACCCTCTTCCTACTTTCACTTCACCTTCAGTGATAGAGCCTTTTGACATCTTGGCTCCAAATCCTTGATTTCCCCCTCAACCTTTCTGCTTTGTTGACCTCTCCAAAGTCCTGTGTAAACTTACCTTTTTGAATGCACAGTCACTTCTCTAACTATTCTGCTACTGCTGTGTTTCTGAAGGAGATTAGTTAGGAACCTTGACTAATTCTCCCATCCTTAACCCAGGGACAGTAAGGCTACTGCCGCATCTCCCCTGCTACTGAGCGGACAGCTAACTCAATATTAGACCAGCTATCAGGCCAGAAATTATGATTTAACCTTCCTGTTGTATATGTATCAGAATCATACATTCAGCCCCTCACTGTATTTTGTAATCTGCCGGCAATCATAGCACAGAAAAATGCAATCTGTAACACGAAGGAGTATTGACTACAAATGCAATCTGTAACACAAAGGAGTATTGACTACACTTGGAAGTGGGTAATAAAACTTAAGCTTTAACCAGTATATTCCAAAATTCTGCATGCAATGTATATTCTACAATGTCATTCATTAGAGAGTGTGTTAAAGGGTAGAACCTACTACATCTGAACATCTCAATTACAGCCAAATAAGTCAGCTGTCAATTATCCCACATGTAGTACATATTAAATAAAGATAATTATAAAATACACTTAATTGTGCACAATATTGGCGTAATCATCATAATAGTATGCAAATATATTTCAAAACATGCTCTATGAAACATTTTTGCTTTTAGTATAAGCGAAACATGTGCTTACCATGACTGATGAGTACAGATTTCCAAAGTCATATGGTTTGAATGAAGCCATTTATTAGGTCCAGACTTGAGGTTTTCAATACACTGAAATTAGAAGCTTAACGTATTCAAACTGCCTAAAGTTAGGTACAGAAACTAGATGTGATACTTCCTTTTTGGGATGATTCTTTGAATTCAGAATTGTGTTTCATTTCTTTCAAAATGTCTTAAAAAATGGATTTTGCAGAGTTGGAAACTATTTTCAATTTAATAGGGAAAATAAAATTGCCTCCTTTAGGGATTAAAGCTACTCAGTTACATGCTTGAGTGTGGAACCAGAAGAATTCGAGAAGATGTTTAAGAATCCTTTTTTTATCACTTTGCATTATGAATCATAAACTAACAAATATATTGAAACCATATGTACAGTTTTGTGAAAGCTTTAGAATACCCTTAGTGAGTTGCAGATTTGAACTTTCCTGTTATTGCTTGTGTGCATCAAGTGATTGCATTTTTTTTTAACAAATCCCATTTTTCCTTAAGCAATTTAACCCTGACAGCCCAATGACCTGTCCTATTTAACAATGCAGTCCAATTATCCTTCAATAGTTTTCAGCTTTTCCCCATCACTGCTTAGATTTTGGAGGTTGCTGAAATCTTACAAGTACGATCATTGAAGTTGCAGTTTAGCAACCAAAAGGTGTATGTGTGTGTCTCAACATTCTACTCTATTCAAGAATTGTCTAATGACAAAATAGTCATTGATCTTTAACTATTTTGTTGTTGCGATCTGGCACACAAAACCAAATGATTTGAATTTCTGAAGACCTGAAATTAAGCCCTAAAAATCAAAATCAATCGAGAAAACCCTGTGTTTAGATTTGAATTTTCTCTCAGGTAGCATAGTAGAACTAGAATATTTGTATTTCACCTTTTAGGATCCAGGCTCAAATCAAAACCTTACATTGATAGAGCAGCTTTAACATAGTAAAACATCCCAAGGTGCTCCGCATGAGGTGTTTACAAATTTGACACCAAGCCGCATGAGACGGTTGGGCAATGACCGAAGGCTTGGTCAAAGAGGTACATTTTAAGGAGCTTCTTTAACCATGGAAGAGTGTTGGAAGGGTTTATGGAGGGAAGTTCAGAGTTTTGGCAGCTGAAGGCAGGGCCACCAGTGATGGAGGAGTCAAAAATTGGGGATACATACTCATGAGGCCAGAATTAGAGAAGTGAAGGGTTGCCGGCTGGAAGAGAGGAGGGTGGGGGGACATTTACAAAGCCTTGGAGCAGTTTATCATAGAATCCCTACAGTGTAGAAGGGGGGCCATTTGGCCCAGCGAGGCTGCGCCCACTCTCTGACAGAGTATGTTATCTAGGCCCTCCCTCCACCCTATCCCCATAATTCTACACATTTCCCATGGCTAATGGGACACTAAGGGGCAATTTAGCATAGCCAATCTACCTAACCTGCAAGTTTGGAACGTGGGAGGAAACCTGAGCACCTGAAGGAAAACCACACACACATGGGAAGAACATGTAAACTCCACACAGTCACCCAAGGTCAGAATTGAACCCGGGTCCACGGTGCTGTGAGGCAGCAGTACTAACCACTGTGCCACCATGCTACCCTTTTAAAAACAAGAATCAGAATTTTAAAAAGAAGACAGTGCTTAACTGGGACCCTATGTCGCTCATCACACATAATGGTTATAAGTGAATAGGACTTTGCATGGGTAGGAATCAGATAGCAGAGTTTTGGATGGCCTCAAGCTTAGGGAGATAAACAAAGACGTGGATAAGGATTTCAGCAGCTGAGGAAAGTGGGGAGTTGGGCAAATTTAAGATTGAATAACGTGGCAATAGTTGTTGAATTATGACACTTTAAAATAATTTCAATCCAAATTTTAAAATGAAAATACAAAACACAGCAGGCTGTCATCAAACCCAAAATTAAATTGCAAACATAAGAATTAAAATAATACCTGTATTGTTTTAATATTGGTGCCATACTAAAGATAGTTTTATTTCTATTCACACTACACTGCACTATTTGGTCAATTGATACTGTCACTGGATACAAAAAGTAATTCAGTATTCTTTTCCTCACTTTTGATATCTTTATTTTGATAATAAGTTGACTCCTTTCTCCGAAGAGAAGGAATTGACTTGGACCATCTGAATTGCAGCCATTGCCAAAACCTGGTCCTGGGCCCATATTTCCACAATGACAAAGAGCCTCTCCATTGCTGCAAAAATGGTGAACGCACCCAAAAATCCGAAGTCCCACCCCTGAAACGGCACCTGTGATTTTCACAGGGCGTTAGTGGGGTAGGCTTGTTTTTTGTACATGTGTGTTTCATGGAGGCAGCTGCATAGAAATCAGCAGCAGCCTCAACACGTGTGATTTTTGGTGTAAGACATTTCTGAAGCCTGATGTGTGCAGATTAGACCTGGTAGGAGCAGGTCTGAACTTTGTGGATTTGTTTAGCTAGTCTGAAGAGGTAAGAGACCCCTTTGGACATAGTCCAGGGTGACCTTTGGGGGAAGGTTAGGTGCCCTTTGGGGGATATCATGTACCTTTTGGAAGAAGTCAGGTGCCGGTTGGGAGAGGTAACATGTCCTTTAGGATTCTAAAATTGGGCATGAAGTGGTGGAATAAGTGCATAAACTCGTTGCAACTGTGAAGCTTATTGGAACTGTCAAAATATCAAAATGAAACATCAAACGGAGCTGTCAAGGCTGTCAATAACTCTACCTTTTTATCCATCTGATTAACTTTTTAAACTCACCTGAAGACTTCTGCACATTTACGAAGTTGATCTTTTACTTGACAACTTGCCATCTGGCAGAAGTAACAATCTGGCAAACAAATTATTTAAGGGATAGTTACATCATCTAATTACAGCGAGGCAGACTTTCTTTTCATGATGGGAGTCTTGAAATTCCAGTTGAGGCCAGTGTAAACTGCAATTTCTGGAGGCACCCTCTTTCAAATCATAATCTATCTTTTCCAAAAGTCGATGCTATTGTACCTAAGGTTCGTTTCAATTGAAATTTTCTGGGCAGAATCTTCTGATACTTTTTCAGCGTGTCAGTTTCAGTGAGAAAACTGACATGTAGCTCTTTATGTGCCCAGCTGAGTTTTCTCTCCAGATTCTCTGGCACCCTCCGCCATCACTCAGTTGGGGTGGGGCCTGATAGACAGCAGACCTTGGTCTGTTACAGCCTAGGTGATTTATTCCTTCAATGTCCCAACCATCACTTCTGAATGGACCATTCATCCCTATGATGAACTAGGAAGAACACTTCAGTGCCTTCTATATAGCCGTTGTCCCGGCATAATCTCTGCCTGAAAGGTAGCTTTATAATAATGCAAATGGTGAGAGACAGTTTCAGTTCACCTTTGAAGTCATTCTTGATGTCAGCATATGTAAAATCTGAAGGAAGTTTACCTCAGCATGTCTTCCAGATACTGATCAACTTGGAATACCAGACATGTCAGGTGACCTGTGGCAGCCATCTTAAGTCAGTGTCCTGCTTTAGAAAGGTCCTTTAAGATATATTTGACCAGGCAATGAAATTGAAGATCAATATTACACATCTGCAAAACTATTTTACTTACCTTTTAAACCCTTCCTGTCTCCGATTCATGGGCCACTCCTCCAGGCAGCTGGTGTAAAACCCGACAGCTGCTCAAGGCTTCACGAAAATTCAAAAAACTTTCCTGGAGGGGGGCTCTCAATGGGCCCACATTGTCAGTTGTTTCTTTAACAGGAGCAGGTGTGTTCCAGGGCTTGCTCCCTCTCCCCCCACCCTTGTGAAAACGACCAAGGGAGGAAAAGGTGGGCAGCACCTCCGATCTCTGCTTGTCAGCCATTGTTTCTGGTCCCGCCTCTATTTGGCCCCTTTATGTTTCATCAAGTGGAAAATGTATGTGCCAGTGTATCTGGCATTAAATGTGAAGCTGGAGGATTATTAAGCCCCTCAAATCTCTTGATGTGCATGTATAAACATAACGAAGCAGGACCATTATTCCCAGCAAGTTATAAGTTGAAAAAAATTTGCAAACCCCATTGAATTTCGTTTCACACACATTTGTCAAACTTAATCACTTATTCAGTTCATTGTGCACTTTAATACAGAACCTTTGCAAGTCTGAAATATATTTCTTGGCATTGCTGTGGCCATGTAAATGGAATTTAATTAGAAAGAGGTCAAAATGGGATATTTAGAACTACATGATTTAGAAATTGTCAGGAAAACATTCTGGAGCTTTATTATACTTAGTTTTCAGTTAAGAGAAATACCAAAAGGAACAACATTTCAGATGGAAGAATTGTACTCAAATTCATCCATACATTTAGAACTGACATCTAACCAATACAGTTGTTCATACAGCAAGTCTGATTCTAAGCAACAACTTTGGCTAATCCAGCAGATTGGTTCTATGATACTAATTTTTTTTTGCATTTCCTGCACATACTTGTGGTTTTGTCATGAACAACTTCCACAGGGGCAGTGAGACATCGATGCAATTCAGGCAGATTTCCCAGAGATACTGGTGAATTGTGGGTGAGAGCCATATTTCAAACTAAAATGCTGAGTTGTGAGGTGTTTACGTTGAATTTCTTTGTAAATGACTCTTTTATCTGCTTATTAAGAACACATACACACACATCTTTGTCTCTTATTTTGGAGGATGTAGGACGCACACAGTCTCAAGTAAGAACAACTTCATAAAATACAAAGAAATGTGAAAGAATTAAAATGATAGAGATTTCTAAAAGGAGGAAATTGAGCAAGAGTATTTACAAAAACTGAACAAGAAAGGTTTAGGTATATTAGCAAATAGTTGCTGGAAAATATGTATGAAAGTATGCATTATCCATTTATGTGGTAATTAATGTTTGAAGTTAACTAAGTTAATTTTTAAGTATGTGAGTTGAACTCTCCAAAGTACAATATTGCTCTGCAGCAATAAACTTCAAAAATATTGACAGTTCTATTGATCCCCAGTTGTACTTAAAATGCTTACAGTTCACTGCATGTAAAGGATCACACTGGTGACATGGAAGCTCAATAGCTTTGAAATAGTATTATGTTGGAGACAATTGCTCTTTGTTTGGTTACTGCACCTATCTACTATATTGAGCATATATGTATAACACACTGGCTTTAAAATATTGAGTTTCCCGCATGACAGGTATATTATTAGGTGGCACGGTAGCACAGTGGTTAGCACTGCTGCCTCACAGTGTCAGGGACCCGGGTTCGATTCCTGGCTTGGCTCACTGTCTGTGTGGAATCTGCACATTCTCCCCGTGTCTGCGTGGGTTTCCGCTGGGTACTCTGGTTTCCTCCCACAGTCCAGAAGACATTCTGATTAGGTACATTGGCCATACTAAATTCTCCCTCAATGTACCCGAACAGGCACTGGAGTGTGACAACTAGGGGATTTTCACAGTAACTTTATTGCAATGTTAATGTAATCCTACTTGTGAGACTAATAAATAAACTTTAGGTATACTACTAGGTTCCATGCATATGCATGGACACTAATACATGCGCATATGGGGTGAAATTCTCGACCTCCCAGCCGCGGGAGGTAGCGCGTTGTTTGCTCGTGGCGGGTCCCGCTGCCGTCATTGGGAATTCCCATTGATGTCACCCCACGCCCGCGGTAAATCCTCTCCTGTATCCAAAAGGTTTGAAGCAGCCTGTTTTTACAGGAAAGATCGGAAGGGTCTCAATGTCCGAAGGATAGGTTTATTTTCAAACTTTTCATGGCGATATGGAAAATTGGGTACTGCTTGTTATTTTGATGAAGACGTTATGGGCGGGACTTTGCGGCCTCACTCATCCTGAAACCGTAAAATCCCGCCCAAGGTCAATGGACCTTTCCGTTCTCCACCCTTCACCCTCTCCAATTCCTGTGGCAGGCAGGATGGTAAAATTCAGGCCTACATATCTAACACTTTGGCTGCTGCTCTTTAAAAGCAATTGTAATTGTATGATTTTCTGAGTGCAGAAATATCCTGCAAATGGGTCAGGAACAATGAGAAAGTTGTACATGATCAGATTTGGACAAGACAGGATAGCCATATCATAATTGTATTGAAGGAGCAAAATAACTGCCCAATTGCTTATTTTAGAATTTGATGTAGATATGGATTTAACTGTATTTTTTCTGTTGCAAATTAAAACACCCCCACACCTTGAAAGTGCTTTAGTGTTTTACGAAACAGTGATCAGTGGGCAAAGAAACTTTTCTTACATTTCCCTTCCACCTCATCACATCCAGTAAATAGGAACTGCACACTGTTGTCAGAATAAATGAAATAACAACAACTGAGGCTTAACAAACAGATTGGTATCATTGTAAAAGCAATTAATGTTCAATTTTCATTAATTCAATTGAGTGTACTTTATTTTCTACTTGGCTAATTCTTGACTTCACTGGTGTGTGAACCTGAAGACTCGTCTGAAACTTGGGCTAGTGTGTCGGAATATGGCAAGAAAAAGCAATTTATATTTAAATTATTACATTCATGCTCTTACAATGTTTATTGGTTTTATGATAATTCGAGGATGATGGTGGAATAGTGGTAATGTCACTGGACTAAGAATCCAGAGGTTCAGGCTAATGCTCCAGAGACATAGGGCGGAATTTTCCATTCTCTGCACAGAGTGCTGGCCGAGGCGAGAAAACTGGTTTGCAGCTCTCCAGCTGCACAGCTAGCTTTTCTCTCCAGATAATCCAGCACTGTGCAGAAAAATATCTGGTGATGTGGCGCACGCCACCATGCTGACGGGGCAAGGCCAGAAAAATCCAGCAGCCAGGCATCCCAAGATCGGGGTGCCATTTTTAAAGGGCGCTCTGATCTCTGATAGAAAAAAACAGGAACCACCCCCAACACGCACATGCCCCCAGGTGGCAATGTCAAGAGGCACTGCCTGGGCATGACCTTCTTCCACCCACCCCTTCCCCCGAGGCTGTATTTACCCATGTGTTCTTGGCAGTAACCATTTGCCTAGTCCCCATTGGTCCATGCCTGTTGTAAAGGGAGGTGCAAATGTATGGTATGGGGTTCCCAAACGTCCATGGTGGGGCAGGGACAATTGAGCAGGGAAATCCCACCGGTGAAAAAGCTGTTTTGGGACCCCTCGAAAGCGGGGTTGGAAAATCCAGGCCACAGGTTCGAATCTCACCAGGGCAGCTGGTGGAGTTTGAATTCAATATATTAAGGAACTGTAAGCTAGTTTCAGTAATGGTGACAATGAAACTATTATCGATTGTCGTAAAAATGTACCTGTCCTGTAGGGAAGGGAATCGGCCATCCTCGCATTGTTTGGCCTACATGTGACTCCAGCCCCACAACAATGTGACTCTTAACTGCTCTCAAAGACAATTCGGGATGGGCAACAGATGCTGGCCTTGCCAGCAACACCCACATCCTATGAAAGAATAAAAAAACATTCTAGAAATGATGCTATCAGTTGATCGTGATCAGTTCCTTGCTGAGGTAATGCTGTTTGTCCATGTGATGTGAAGACTCCATTCACATTAATAGACAAATTCCTACAGCTGTGCACATACAGGGCTGGATTCTCTGGTCCCGCTGCAGTGAATGGAGATTTGGCTGAGTGCCAAATTCTCCATTCTGGCTGGTAGCAGCGGCGGAATGTGAACAGCCAGAGAACTCTGGCCAGAGTATCTGGCTCCTTTCAACTTTCCACACGGGAAGGCAGGTCTCTGCGTTTTACCTGCATTTTATTACAAAGAACCTATGCTTACAATTTCCTAAAGAGCACAATGAAAAATGAGCAGATATGTTTTTGATTTATTTGGAATTATATAGTCTGGTTCTGTTTAAGAAACGCATCAGGATTTTTGTCAGTTAAGGGGCCATCTATATCCCTTCCACGATGGTACAACAATTCCTTGTTCTCATAATCTACTCCAAGTCTTGCTGTATAAAGTCATGACATTCATGTTTTTATAAACAATATCAACAGGGACGTTGATTTTTGGAGGGCTGAATTGAATCAAGAATTAGGTGGAGTTATACAAATAAAGAGAAAAGTATTAAAGTGTATGGCGATGGATGTAAATTGTTGCAGTTCTTAAGTGCCACCCCTCCCACCACTTGTTTTGATACATCTGGCGTGAGCAGTATCGAAAGCTATTCAAAGATGTTCCATCGGTGCTTAATCTCCTGGGGCTTGGTTTCAGCAGATTACAGGATAGCCCCTCACGTACAGGCAGGTTAGTGTTATACAAAAGAAAAAATTATGCCCTCTGCTGGGGTTTTGTCATCTGCACAGCATGATTTCAGGATGTTCTGGCATCCAACATTTAGTGGTTGGCAGAATGGATCCAAAAAATCAGAATGCACCCAAAGCTGCCTAGCATTTGCCCAGAATGGTGGATTAAAGAAATGGTGTTTTACTGGCACTACAGATGCTGCTTGCATTGCGTCCTGTGGTGGCTTTCTCGGGTCTACTCTGTCACAAATCCACCCTCTTTTCAATGGGAGTCCTTACTGAAGACTCGCTACACAGCTGATATTAAGCCTGAGTCATGGAAGTCGGTTGGGACAGTGGGTGGATTCCTTACAGAGAGAAGTCCCACTTCCACCCCTGTGGAGATACACCTGGCGTGCAACAACTTGGCAGAGTGCTCCTTTGTGAAGGTGGCACTGGAGTGGGTTTGATGGCCTGTCTGTTGAAATTGGATTCTAAGGTTCTTCATCTCACTGCTTCTACCTTGTTTCAGATGGCTACAATTATGTATATTCTTTCACATCAATCTAAGTCTGTGGTCTTCACACTGTACGAATGATGATTCCAATTAATACTACAAGTGTTTCAGATTTGGAACTTGTGTCTGCTGCTATATTTTTTTCTTCAAGCATATAGGATGGATCAAAAGAATACTTTGCTTTAAAACTTACTTTAGTACTTGTCGTTCTGATAATATTTATTTTTGCTGTGCAAGCCATTTACAAAATGACATTAGTCTGCAGCAAACTGACTTCTGTGTTTTGTTTCTGGATTCCCTGCAACAATTGAGTCAGTATCAGGTGGAGATCAATGGGACAGCCAGTCTAACACAAATCAAGGCCTGGATTTTTACAGTGACGGGAGAATTTCTGGCTCTGTGAACCCGACCTTTGGAAATGGTTGCCTCCAGTTTTCAGTTCTGGGGATGGGGGTGGGGGAATGGAGGCGAGATTAGAAGTCGGGGTGGGGCAACCAAGAAGGACTGAGGAGAGTGCTGGCTGCGGAGACGAGCTGGGCAAATGGTCTGCCTCAGGGATCTGGCACTGTCCAAAATTTAAACATGAAGGACAAAACATGAAACATCCCTCCAGCCCTCATCCCTTCAGCATCCCCCTCCCAACCCCAGACACACACTCTCCGTGCTAACCCATGCTACCTTATGCCCCGTACCCACCCCATAACCCTTCACCCTCTATGTCCCTCCATCCAGATATCATGGCCCTTCATATGCTCTATGTGAACCTATGCCCCTCCACCCATCACCTGACCATTTGTAACTATTCCAACTTAATGCCAACTCTTGCCAAGACATGTTCCCCACCGCTCATTGCGTCTTGGAAGTGCAGCAGAGAGGGAGAGATTCGCGAGAGGAGTGCTGCGGGTAAGCGCTGTTATTTTTAACTTACTTTTTCGTGGGTTTTTTCTTTAAAAATATCTAAACCCGGAAGTGGTCGCGCAGGGAGGTCTGGGAGAGAGAGATTTTTTTTTAAAAAAGTTACTCACCTCAGTGAATCGGCCTCATTGCGTCTTGGAAGTGCAGCAGAGAGGGAGAGATTCGCGAGAGGAGTGCTGCGGGTAAGCGCTGTTATTTTTAACTTACTTTTTCGCGGGTTTTTTCTTTAAAAATATCTAAACCCGGAAGTGGTCGCGCAGGGAGGTCTGGGAGAGAGAGATTTTTTTTTAAAAAAGTTACTCACCTCAGTGAATCGGCCTCATTGCGTCTTGGAAGTGCAGCAGAGAGGGAGAGATTCGCGAGAGGAGTGCTGCGGGTAAGCGCTGTTATTTTTAACTTACTTTTTCGCGGGTTTTTTCTTTAAAAATATCTAAACCCGGAAGTGGTCGCGCAGGGAGGTCTGGGAGAGAGAGATTTTTTTTTTTCCCCAATAAATTGGAACAGAGAGGAATCCCGATACTCTACACTTGTAGAGTATCCCACCCTCCCTCCTCCTCTAACCTAAAAAAAAAGACCCAGTGAGAGCAGGGCTTTGGAGAAAACAGGAGGAGGAAAGGTAAGTTTAAAATTTTCATTCACTTTTTTTTCCCTGTGTGTTTAAAGGGGCAATTATGAGTGTGAGGCCAGTATGTTGTTCCCAATGTAGGATGTGGGAGGTCCTGGAGGCTCCTAGCCTCCCGGACGACCATATCTGTGCTGGGTGTGTTGAGCTGCGGTTCCTAAGGGACCATGTTAGGGAACTGGAATTGCAGCTCGAGGACCTTCGCCGGGTTAGGGATAGTGAGGAGGTCATTGACAGGAGCTATCGGCAGGTGGTCACACCGGGACCACGGGAGGAAGGTAACTGGGTAACAGTGAGGAAGGAGAAAACTCAGTTGATGGTGAGCACCCCGGTGGATGTGCCCCTTAATAATAAGTACTCCTGTCTGAGTACTACTGGGGTGGACAGCCCACCTGGGGGAAGCAGCGGTGGCAGTGTCTCTGGAGCTGAGCCTGGCCCAGTAGTGCAAAAGGGTAAGGAAAGGAGGGTAGTGCTAATTGGGGACTCTACGGTGAGTGGGTCAGATAGGCGTTTTTGCGGACAAAGACAGGACTCTCGGATGGTGGTTTGCCTCCCTGGTGCAGGGGTCCGGGATGTCTCTGGTCGAGTCCCAGAAATCCTGAAGGGGGAGGGAGAGGAGCCGAAGGTTGTGATGCATATAGGTACTGCTGACATAGGTAGGAAGAGGGAAGGGGTCATGAAAAGAGAATATAGGGAGTTAGGTAGACAGCTGAGAAAGAGGAATGCAAAGGTAGTAATCTCGGGATTGCTGCCTGTGCCGCGGGAGAGTGAGAACAGGAATCGGTGGAGAATGAATGCGTGGCTGAGGGACTGGAGCAAGGAACAAGGATTTGGGTACTTGGATCATTGGGACGTCTTTTGGGGCAGGTGTGACCTGTTTAAAAAAGACGGGTGGCACTTGAATCCCAGGGGGACCAATATCCTGGCGGGAAGGTTGGCTAAGGCTACTGGAGAGACTTTAAACTAGAAAGGTTGGGGGGAGGGAATCGAAATGAGGGGACTGAGAGCGAGGAGGTTAGCTCGCAAATAGATAAGGAATGTAAACAGGGTAAGAGGGAGGTTAGACGAGTGACGGAGAAGGGAAGTGCTCAGGCTGAAGGTCTGAGATGTGTCTATTTTAATGCCAGGAGTGTAGTGAATAAAGTGGATGAGCTTAGAGCGTGGATTGCTGCTTCGAATTGTGATGTGGTGGCCATTACGGAGACTTGGATGTCTCAGGGACAGGACTGGGTGCTTCAGGTGCCGGGTTTTAGATGTTTCAGGAAGGACAGGGAGGGAGGCAAGAGAGGGGGGGGAGTGGCACTGTTGATCAGGGATAGTGTCACGGCTGTAGAGAAGGTGGACGCCGTGGAGGGATTGACGACGGAGTCTCTGTGGGTGGAGGTTAGGAACAGGAAGGGGTCGGTAACGTTGCTGGGTGTTTTCTATAGGCCGCCCAATAGTAACAGAGATGTTGAGGAGCAGATGGGGAAACAGATCCTGGAGAGATGTAGGAATAACAGAGTTGTCGTGATGGGAGATTTTAATTTCCCAAACATAGATTGGAATATCCCTAGGGCTAGGGGTTTGGATGGAGAGGAGTTTGTTAGGTGTGTCCAGGAGAGTTTCCTGACACAGTATGTGGATAAGCCTACTAGAGGAGAGGCTGTACTTGATCTGGTGCTGGCTAATGAACCTGGACAGGTGGAGGATCTCTCGGTGGGTGAGCATCTTGGGGATAGCGATCATAATTCTATCTCCTTCACGATAGCATTGGAAAGAGATAGGATCAGGCAGGCTAGGAAAGTGTTTCTCTGGAGTAAAGGGAAATACAGTGTCATCAGGGAGGAAATTAGACGGGTAAATTGGAAGGAGGCATTCTTGGGGAAAAGTACCGAAGGAACGTGGAGGATTTTCAAGGAATGTTTGTCTGGAGCTCTGCATGACAACGTTCCGATGAGACAGGGGGGTGTTGGTAGGGTACGGGAACCGTGGTGCACGAAGGTTGTGATGAACCTGGTGAATAAGAAAAGAGAGGCGTACAGAAGGTTCAGAGAGCTAGGAGGTGTTAAGGATTTAGAGGAGTATACGGGATGTAGGAAGGAGCTTAAGAAGGAAATTAGGAGAGCGAGAAGGGGTCATGAGAAGGCCTTGGCGGGTAAGATTAAGGAGAACCCCAAGGCTTTCTACAAATATGTCAAGAGTAAAAGGATGAGATGTGAAGGCATAGGACCCTTAAAAGGTGAAGGGGGAAAAGTTTGTGCGGAACCGTTAGAAATGGCGGAGCTGCTTAATGAATACTTTACCTCGGTATTCACGGTGGAAAGGGATCTGGGTGGTTGTACTGCTGGTTTGCGGTGGACAGAAAGGATCGAGCATGTGGACATAAAGAAAGAGGATGTGTTGGAACTATTGAATGGCATCAAGGTTGGTAAGTCGCCGGGACCGGATGGGATGTACCCCAGGTTACTGTGGGAGGCGAGGGAGGAGATTGCGGAGCCTTTGGCGATGATCTTTGCATCGTCGATGGAGACGGGAGAGGTTCCGGAGGATTGGAGGATTGCAGATGTGGTCCCTATATTCAAGAAAGGGAACAGGGACAGCCCGGGAAATTACCGACCGGTGAGTCTAACCTCAGTGGTTGGTAAGTTGATGGAGAGGATCCTGAGAGACAGGATTTATGATCATCTAGAGAAGTTTAGTATGATCAAAAGTAGTCAGCACGGCTTTGTCAAGGGCAGGTCGTGCCTTACGAGCCTGGTTGAGTTCTTTGAAAATGTGACCAAACACATTGACGAAGGAAGAGCGGTGGATGTGGTCTATATGGACTTCAGCAAGGCGTTCGATAAGGTCCCCCATGCAAGACTTCTTGAGAAAGTGAGAGGGCATGGGATCCAAGGGGCTGTTGCCTTGTGGATCCAGAACTGGCTTGCCTGCAGAAGGCAGAGAGTGGCTGTGGAGGGGTCTTTCTCTGCATGGCGGTCAGTGACCAGTGGAGTGCCCCAGGGATCTGTTCTGGGACCCTTGCTGTTTGTCATTTTCATAAATGACCTGGATGAGGAAGTGGAGGGATGGGTTGGTAAGTTTGCTGACGACACCAAGGTAGGTGGTGTTGTGGATAGTTTGGAGGGATGTCAGAAGTTGCAGCGAGACATAGATAGAATGCAAGACTGGGCGGAGAAGTGGCAGATGGACTTCAACCCGGATAAGTGTGTGGTGATCCATTTTGGCAGATCCAATGGGATGAAGCAGCAATATAATATGAAGGGTACCATTCTTAGCAGTGTAGAGGATCAGAAGGACCTTGGGGTCCGGGTCCATAGGACTCTTAAATCGGCCTCGCAGGTGGAGGATGCGGTCAAGAAGGCGTACGGCGTACTGGCCTTCATTAATCGAGGGATTGAGTTTAGGAGTCGGGAGATAATGCTGCAGCTTTATAGGACCCTGGTTAGACCCCACTTGGAGTACTGCGCGCAGTTCTGGTCACCTCATTACAGGAAAGATGTTGAAGCCATTGAAAGGGTGCAGAGGAGATTTACAAGGATGTTGCCTGGATTGGGGGGCATGCCTTATGAGGATAGGTTGAGGGAGCTTGGTCTCTTCTCCCTGGAGAGACGAAGGATGAGAGGTGACCTGATAGAGGTTTACAAGATGTTGAGAGGTCTGGATAGGGTAGACTCTCAGAGGCTATTTCCAAGGGCTGAAATGGTTGCTACGAGAGGACACAGGTTTAAGGTGCTGGGGGGTAGGTACAGAGGAGATGTCAGGGGTAAGTTTTTCACTCAGAGGGTGGTGGGTGAGTGGAATCGGCTGACGTCGGTGGTGGTGGAGGCAAACTCGTTGGGGTCTTTTAAGAGACTTCTGGATGAGTACATGGGATTTAATGGGATTGAGGGCTATAGATAGGCCTAGAGGTGGGGATGTGATCGGCGCAACCTGTGGGCCAAAGGGCCTGTTTGTGCTGTGGCTTTCTATGTTCTATGTTCTAGAACCATATGATCTTACATCTACCATGCCAGCTCGCCTAATGCCCAGCATGGGCAGACCTTGGGACCCATACAGAAAGGAGATAAAGTGAAGTTCTAGGTGTCTATTATAGACTTAACTGTATTGAAAAAACACTAACTCTATGACTGTTATTCATAGAAACCCATTTATTACATTTGCATTTCTCCAACTAAATAAAGTCTTAAAATAACACAATTTCATTCAAATACGCAATCTTTTGTAACAAACATTGGAATTCATAGTCCCATTTCAAAGGTCTATAACCACTTGTGTCTGCCAATCAAACTGTGACATGGCAGGCATTCTAGTGTGATAATGGATAGTGGTGAAATCAGTCATTCAGCACTAATCCAGTAATGGAAAACCTTTGGGCTTATGTCAACGGACAGAGTGAAATAGCAAGCAATAATTTATTTTTAGCATTCCAGACATTTCATTCAAGGATTTAAAGGGCAGGACTTCTAAATGCCTTGACAGCTCCCTTTGACAGTTGATTTTGACACGTCCGTTGAGAGTTCTAATGAGCTTGACGGTAATAAGACCATAAGACAGAGGAGCAGAATTAGGCCACTCGGTCCATCGAGTCTGCTCCGCCATTCAATCATGGCTGATTTTTTTTCTTATCCCCATTCTCCTGCCTTTTCCCCATAACCTCTGATCCCCTTCTCAATCAAGAACCTATCTATCTCTGTTTTAAAGACACTCAATGACCTGGCCTCCACTGCCTTCTACGGCAAAGAGTTCAACAGGTTAACCACTCTCTGGCTGAAGAAATTCCTCCTCATCCCTGTTTTAAAGGATTGTCCCTTTAGCCTGAGGTTGTGCCCTCTGGTTCTAGTTTTTCCTACTGGTGGAAACATCCACTCCACGTCCACTCTATCCAGGCCTCACAGTATCCTGTAAGTTTCAATAAGATCCCCCCTCATCCTTCTAAGCTTCAACGAGTACAGACCCAGAGTCATCAACCATTTCTCATACGACAAGCTCTTTATTCCAGGGATCATTCTTGTGAACCTCCTCTGGACCCTTTCCAAGGCCAGCACATCCTTCCTTAGATACAGGGCCCAAAACAGCTCACAATACTCTAAATGGGGTCTGACCAGAGTCTTATACAGCCTCAGAAGTACATCCCTGCTCTTGTATTCTAGCCCTTGCGACATGAATGCTAACATTGCATTTGCCTTTCTAGCTGCCGACTGAACCTGCACGTTAACCTTAAGAGAATCTTGAACAATGACTCCCAAATCCCTTTGTGCTTCTGATTTCCCAAGCATTTCCCCATTTAGAAAATAGTCTATGCCTCCATTCCTCCTTCCAAAGTGCATAACCTCACACTTTTCCACATTGTATTCCATCTGCCACTTCTTTGCCCACTGTCCTAACCTGCCCAAGTCCTTCTGCAGCCCCCCGCTTCCTCAATACTACCTGTCCCTCTACATATCTTTATATCATCTGCAAACTTAGCAACAGTGCCTTCAGTTCCTTCCTCCAAACCGTTAATGTATATTGTGAAAAGTTGTGGTCTCAGCACTGACACCTGAGGCACACAACTAGTCACCGGCTGCCATCCTGAGAAAGACCCCTTTATACCCACTCTCTGCCTTCTGCCAGTCAACCAAGCCTCTATCTATGTCAGGATCTTACCCTTAACACCATGAGCACTTAACTTATTTAACAGTCTCCTGTGCAGCACCTTGTCAAAGGCCTTCTGGAAATCTAAATAAATCACGTCCACTGGCTCTCATTTATCTAACTTCCTTGTTACCTCCTCAAAGAACTCTAACAGATTTGTCAGACATGACCTCCCCTTGACAAAGCTGTGCTGACTCAGTCCTACTTTAGCATGCACTTCCAAATACTCTGCGATCTCATCTTTAATAATGGACTCTAAAATCTTCCAATGATTGAAGTCAGGCTAACCGGCCTATAATTTCCTGTCTGCTGCCTCCCTCCCTTCTTAAACAGCGGTGTTACATTAGCTACTTTCCAGTCCTCTGGTACCCTCCCTGCCTCCAGTGGTTCCTGAAAGATCACCACCAATGCCTCCACAATTTCCTCAGACATTTATGACTATTTTCTACAATTTCAAAGGTCACCTTACCTCTCCCAAGGATGTCCACGGACCAGATCCCAAAGGGTACCCTGGCTAGCTAAACACAGTAAGAAGTCTCACAACACCAGGTTAAAGTCCAACAGATTTGTTGGGAGCACTAGCTTTCGGAGCCCCAAGCCCCTTCTTCAGGTGAGTGAGGACTCGTGTTCACAAACAGGGCATGTAAAGACACAAACTCAATTTACAAGATAATGGGTGGAATGCGAGTCTTTACAGGTAATCAAGTCTTAAACTTTCAGACAATGCGAGTGGAGAGAGGGTTAAGCATAGGTTAAAGAAATGTGTATTGTTTCCAGTTAGGACAGTTAGTGAGATTTTGCAAGCCCAGGCAAGTCGTGGGGGTTACAGATAGTGTGACATGAACCCAAGATCCCGGTTGATCCCTCCGTATACACAGGATCTGCTCAGATGAGGAGGATCGCAACAGACGCTGAAAGATGCCCTCATAAGAACAGGATATGGCTTTCGACTCATCGATTGACAGTTCCGACGTGCCACCGTGAAAAACCGCACCGGCCTCCTCAGAAAACAAACACGGGACACGGCGGACAGAGTACCCTTCGTCGTCCAGTACTTCCCCGGAACGGAGAAACTACAACATCTTCTCCAGAGCCTTCAACATGTCATCAATGAAGACGAACATCTTGCTGAGGCCATCCCCACACCCTCACTTCTTGCCTTCAAACAACCGCACAACCTTAAACAGACCATTGTCCGCAGCAAACTACCCAGCCTTCAGGAGAACAGTGACCACGACATCACACAACCCTGCCACAGCAACCTCTGCAAGACGTTCTGGATCATCGACACGGATGCCATCATCTCAAGTGAGAACACCATCCACCAGGTACACAGTACATACACTTGCAACTCGGCCAACGTTGTCTACCTGATACGCTGCAGGAAAGGATGTCCCGAGGCATTGTACATTGGTGAGACCATGCAGACGCTACGACAACGAATGAATGAACACCGCTCAACAATCACCAGGCAGGAGTGTTCCCTTCCAATCGTGGAACACTTCAGCAGTCACAGGCATTCAGCCTCTGATCTTCGGGTAAGCATTCTCCAAGGCGGCCTTCACGACACACGACAACGCAGAATCGCTGAGCAGAGACTGATAGCCAAGTTCCACACACATGAGGATGGCCTCAACCGGGATCTTGGGTTCATGTCACACTATCTGCAACCCCCACGACTTGCCTGGGCTTGCAAAATCTCACTAACTGTCCTGGCTGGAGACAATACACATTTCTTTAACCTGTGCTTAACCCTCTCTCCACTCGCATTGTCTGAAACTTTAAGACTTGATTACCTGTAAAGACTCGCATTCCACTCATTATCTTGTAAATTGAGTTTGTGTCTTTATATGCCCTGTTTGTGAACACGAGTCCTCACTCACTTGAAGAAGGGGCTTGGGGCTCCAAAAGCTAGTGCTCCCAATAAATCTGTTGGACTTTAACCTGGTGTTGTGAGACTTCTTACTGTGCTTACCCCAGACCAACGCCGGCACCTCGGCATCATAGCTAAACACATCCAGGTCCAATCTGCACACTTCAGGTTTGACACTCCAAGGCTATCAAAATCCCACTTCAGTGGAGGCAGCCGATTATTTAAAAGGCTCTGTAAAATGAGCATGCAAAAAGCACACCCCCATCCCCACCCCGTTGTAAATGGGAATTGCTGTTTCTGGAGGCAAGATGTACAATTTCCGGCCACTTTTGCCATCTTCACTGTAACAGAGAGGCTCTCTGTGGTGGTGAAAATTTTGGCCCATGTATTCTTGTCATTCTTAGGTCCAGGAACATGTCTTTAATAGAATAGTTGCTTGGTGTGTATCAGTATGTCAACAATATAATTTTCTGACTGCAATGGAACACTGAGGTTTAAATCTAAGTGTTTTATAGTGACCACCTTGTCTTTAACAAAAACTTGCCATTTTAGCATAATTGGATGCTTTATTGATTTGTTGATACCAAACGTCGGCCCTTTGTTTTGCACACAATTATACAACCACTTTTGATTTTTATTTCTCTATTTGTGAAAGATCTCCAACTGTTTTGTGCTTCTGTTGCCCTGTTTGTAATTAAAATGATGGAAAATACACATTTCCATTTACTGTACCGATGTGATACATGTTTGCTTAGAAACACAAAGTGCTGAAAGCGTGCACAAATTTAGACATAATTTGAAGCCATTGCATAAATATGGGATTTTGGAGTAAGACATTATTATGTTAAGGTTTTTGTAACTTTTTCAAAAGTGATTTATATCAATAAAAATAAAACCAGATTTTTACCTTGTGTTTCCAAAATTCAACGGCCGAGGTTATTATTCCTAAAAAGAGAACCTCTGGAACATTTAGTTCTTTACTAGGAAGACAAATATAACATTTTATATTGTACCCTTGTGTTTAGAAATGAGTAGAGATTTGTGGTTAGGGTATTCCTGTACAGCTAATTTTATGACACCAGACAGCTAAAGACATTGATCTAATACCTTCTGGTATCATGCATTAAATACTCTTCTTATACAGATGTGATGTTAATAAGACTTAAGGGAGAGTAGCTATGTTAGAAGACAATGCATTATTTATTGGGTAACTTTTTACTTTCCTTGTATCATAATTAAGCATAAAATTCATAAATTATACCAGACAGTTGTCAGAATTTAATCTGGCACAGCAGTTGAGGTTGGGAGGTGGGGAGGGTGTTGTTGTAGAGTCAGATGTGTGGAGGGGTGTGGACTGGGTGCTGCCGTTCTGACACCATACGGAATTTTCCATTTATTTTTCAGTGTTGTCTCAGCCAGAAAAGCAGTGTGCAGCCCGTCGGCTGTGCTGCTCGCCTTTCCCGCTGAATTTTTAAACACTCCTGAATAAAAATGCTGGAGGCGGGTCCCACGACATCAGAGCCTGTCCTGCCAGCAACCTCAGCTTTCAGGAGATTGGGGCATCACTTTAAAAGGGCGCCTCCATCTTAAAAAAAGAATCAAAAGAAGAATCCACCCCCCTTCATGACACAGGACCCCTCTTCTTCCAGAGAATCCTTTCCCACGGACATGCTGACCTATCTCCCACCTCCACCCCCCAAGAAAACCTCCCCAACAGTAGCCCTCTTACTGTCATTTGGCAGTGCGCAAGCAATGCCAAGGTACTGCCTGGACATGGCCTCCCCCATCCCCGGCATTGTGCCTCCAGCAGGGGCTATTCACCAGGTTCCTGTTTCAGAAAAGCTGTTGTAAACCCCACTGATGTGACATCCTAGGATATGTTAGGATGTCCTAACATTGGGGAATAATAGAGCAGGGAAGCCCGCTAATCATACTGATTACATTAAAATAATCAGATTAAAACATTGCATGGCGGGAGCCCTATTACATCATTTGTGGGGGAACGGGGACAATCTAGCGAGGAAATCCCGCCGGTGTGAAAGCTGTTTTGGGACTCCTGCTGGATTTTCCACCCCTGCCGCCATTTCCACCTGCCAAAAGCGGGGCGGAAAATTCCAGTCCACACGATACAATCTAGGTTGGGGAAGATCGAGAATGGCCTTTTCACCGAGAGGCCAGTTGAAGAACTTAAGTGACCAATCAAGGGCAACTTTAGGGTCTCTTCCCATCACTGTTCACATTCTACAAGTAAAATCTGGCAACCTCTCTGTGGGCTCAGGGGACTGGGGGATCCCCTTAACAGGCACCCTGCGACTTCCTCAGCAACACTCAGCCTCTTGCTGGGGGCATGCCTGAGTAGCTCTGGTGAGGCAAGTTGCACTTATCTCCATTTAAGGGCCGATTCTGCACTGTGTCCTGATTGACTGCAGCCCCAGCAGTGGCCATCATCTCCAATGGCACTGTTGGGACTGTAGAGTTGCCAGCCCTCCAATTAGCTGGCAGCTTTTGGAGGTGGGATCGCTGCCTTTAAAGGGATGGGAACCCCAACAATAGGCAATTAATTGCCTGATGGGCATTGATCATGTTGGGGTTCCCAGAATTGTCTGTGACTAGGCTTTTTGGCCTGCCATCAGGTCTACTGCCTCTGGTATTAAATTCAGCGCAATATCTTTATAGACATGTCAATTTAGCCAAGCTACATTTTATGCAATGGCACTTATATTGCAGATAAATATTGGATAGCAGACATTAAAACAGGAACAATTGGCTCTTAAATATGATTAATGTTGATTCTTCTTTGTAAGAAGCTGTAGTTTACTTCAGTGTATTTGAATTGGCATTAATACATTTGTTCTTAAAAGGAGATGCTTACCTTTGCACTAGGATATCTCAATTAAACATCTGCTCTCCTGCATAAATAATTGATGGCTACAATATTCCACCCTTTTTGACTAAAAAGCTCAGATCCTTCTAATGAATTCTCAGCTAAAGCACTATATTTGTGATATGGATATAAAACTATTGGAAGAGATGGCAGCATTGGGATTAGTTTTGGATTGCTCTCAACATGAAAAATCTGGCTTGTAGCTATCTAAGACAAGGTTTTTTGTTTCTAGAGTTGTTCTGTTGTAACTGCTCTGATATCTTTGCCACAAAGAAAGGGATTCAACATTCTGCCATTGGCCTGTATTTTTAAAGTATAAAACATTGGAATTTGGATAAACAAAGCTAAGTGAACAGTACCTCCCTTTATAACTTTTGGGGTTAAATAAAAGTTACAATAAATACATTTTAAACCCAAGTTCCAAGATTTTGACCCAGTGACAGTGAAGGAACGGCGATATATTTCCAAGTCAGGATGGTGAGTGACATGGAGGGAACACCATCATCTGGAAGTTCCCCATGTGTCTGCCCATGTCCTTCTAGATGGTCTTGGGTTTGGAAGATATTGTGTGAGGAGCCTTGGTGAGTGCATAAATAATAGCGTCTCAAAGGATCTAAGAAGCCATCAGCATAATTGTACTTGTGGCTGCTCCTTGAATGAGATGTCCAATTATAGTCCCACATAGGCTTTTTTTCCACACTTCTGCAAAATCTTTCCTTTTCAAGCCAAAAAAACATATAGTTAATGCATTAGCGCGAATAAGAATTACCTGCAATGAGAAGCGGATGGCAAACTGTGAGAGATATCAAAGTGTGTTGCATGCCTTTGTTGTAGATTAAACTTTGTTATACTTTGAGCTAATCAATTCAATACAAAAGCAGTATCAAACAGTGCCGTTCAGCAATGATTGAAAATCTTATCTGTTGTAAATTCATTTTAAATTAAAAATGCTTTGTTGTTTTTTCTCCAGACTTGAAAGAACTTGCCAACCCCTCTTCACTGAACCTAACTGGAACCACTTCTAAATGACAGTATTGTAGCAGTAATACTTGTAATAGCTTCTCCATATATGGGCCATATATATTCTCTATATGGGCGGCACGGTAGCACAGTGGTTAGCACTGCTGCTTCACAGCTCCAGGGTCCCGGGTTCGATTCCCGGCTCGGGTCACTGTCTGTGTGGAGTTTGCACATTCTCCTCGTGTCTGCGTGGGTTTCCTCCGGGTGCTCCGGTTTCCTCCCACAGTCCAAAGATGTGCGGATTAGGTTGATTGGCCAGGTTAAAAACTGCCCCTTAGAGTCCTGGGATGCGTAGGTTAGAGGGATTAGAGGGTAAATATGTGGGGGTAGGGTCTGGGTGGGATTGTGGTCGGTGCAGACTCGATGGGCCGAATGGCCTCCTTCTGCACTGTAGGGTTTCTATGATTTCTATGATTCTATGATTTCTATGACTGTAAGAACTTCCATCCTGTGTAATGTACAGTGTAAAAGAGGAGGTTATACAGGCTAGATTAATAATATTTTGTGACAAAACTTCCACCTCCCTTCTCTTTGGCCACAAACTCCAATAACACAGCAGTGCTGACCACTGTTAGACTTCCATCTGTCTAAAATAGTCAGCACGTTTCAAGTGTTACAAGCAATGTCTTTGTAATTAGCATAATTTGCATGATATAGGCAACTGCCCAAGGTAAATGTGGCTGATGTAGTGGTATGGGCTGCATTTATCCAATTCCCTTTTGAACTGTTACTAAATCTGCTTTCACCGCCCTTTCAAGTAATGTATTCCAGGTTTCAACAACATTGCATTGAAACAAACTGAAAATCTCATCCTTTCCTTTCTGAGTAATTTTTCATTTGGCATCAATCTGTGTCCATTTGTTACTGCCCCTTCCAACAGTGGGAACAACTTCCCCTTATTTGTCCTGTCAAAACTCCTCCAAATTATCTCTTAACCTTCTCTGTTCTAAGGAGGCCTATCCCAGAATCCCCAGTCTCTCCACAAACCAAAGTTCCTCACCCTGGTATAATTTAGATCAATTTTCTTTGGACCCTCTGAAGACCTTGACTTCCTTCTTAAAGTGTGGTGCCCAGAATTGATCAGTTTTCCAGCTGAGATTAACCAGTGATTTAAAGATTTAGCATATCTTCCTTGCTTTTGTACTCTCTGCCTTTATCTAGAAAGTCCAGGATCCCATTTGGTTCCTTTATGGCACATTTGGAATAGGACATTTAGTCCCTTGAACTGGTTCCATCATTCACTAACCTTGGCTGATCTGCAACCTAACTGTCTATATTCATGTTCACCTCATATCTATAAATATCTTTGGATAATGAGAATCTGTCAATCTTTGATTTCAAGTTTACTGTTTACCTAGTATCAATTGCCATTTGTGGGAGACTTCCAAATCTCTATCATCTTTTGAGTGTAGAATTGCTTCCGAATTTCACTCCTCAGAGTCTTTGTTATAATTTTGAGATTATGCCCTCTTGTTCCTTGAACTCCACTCGCCCCACCCTCCCGGCAATAAGCAGAAACAGTTTCTCTCTATCTGTTCCACTTAATGTCTTGAAATCTTTGATCAAATCACCCCATAGCCTTCTTAAATTTCAAGGAATAGACCCTAGTTAATATAATATCAGTTTGTAATGTAATCCACGGATTCCTGGTGTCATTCTGATTAACCTATGTTACACCCTCTACAAGGTCAGTATATCCTTCCTATAATCTAATGCCCAGAACAGCCGGAGCGCTCCAAGTGAGTTCTACCCAGGGCTTTGTGTAACTAAAGCATGACTTCTACCCACTTGTATTCTGGTCCTCCGTATATAAAGGACAGCAATGTATTAGCCTTTTTGATTTTCTGTACCTGTTCATTACATTTTAATGAGCTGTTTGTCTGGAACCCCAAGTCTATTTGGGCCTCCACTGTTTCTAGTTTTTCACCATTTAGGAAGTACCCTGTTCTTTTTGCGTCCAATGTGGAATAGCTACCATTTGCCTGCATTGAAATCCATTTGCCACAGTTTTACCTATCCTTTTAATCTATCAATGCCTCTTTGTAATTATATGCTTGCATGTACATTACTTACAATACTGCAGCTTTGTGTCATGGGGAAATATTCATCTGTGCGTGACTTTCTGTCCATCTAAATCATTAATAAATGTGGTGACCTCAATGCAGCTCCTTGGAGGACACCACTGGTCATGTTCATCCCATTATCCTTACCCTTGTTTCCTACTGCTCAACCATCGCAGGGGGACGATGGCCTAGTGGTATTACTGCTAGACGATTAATCCAGAAGCTCATTCTGTCTATCTGATCAGGTGAAAATTTTGACGTGTTTATTCTCACTGTTCTGAATTTTAGACTCTAGTAATTTCCTGACAACAGATGTTTGGCTGACTATAATTCCCTGATTTTCCTGTTTCTTTCTGAAATGGCGAAGTGAATACACAATTTTCCTCTCAGAAGGAGCAATTTCCAAATTGAGAGAATTTTGGAAGATGATAGCTTGACTGCCTATAATGTATATAACCTACTTCCTTTAAAACTGTGGTTTTCAAGTCTGGTCCTGCAAATTTGTCACAAATCACGCCATTATTTTCTTCATTACTATCATTTTGTTTATGTTAATTTTGGTGAGTCCCTGATTCAACATTTCTTGGGATCTCCAACACACCAATCCCCTCCTCTTGTGTAAATACTGATGCAAATAAATTATTCCACATGTCCACCATTTCCTTATTTTCATTCACAATTACACTGTTATCGTTTTTTAAGGGGACACATTGCACCAAACCATCCTCTTTTCCCTAACATAATTGTAAAAATGTTTGCATTGATTTTGATATTCCCTGCAATTTTCTTTTCAAGATCCATTTTTGCAGCCCTTGCTATCTGTTTTGCCAGTCTTTGCTGTGCTTTCTATCTTTTTTCCCACTATGCTACCTTTCTGAATTTCAGTATGCTTTCCCTTTCAGTTTTATGTTATCCCTTACTTTTTTTAGTTATCCATGGCGCAAATATTGCTCTTGCCCGTTCAGCGTATAAACCGGTTGTGAATTATAAATTTTCCCATCTCCCACTGATCTTCATAGAATCCATACAGTGTAGAAGAGGCCATTCAGCCCATCGAGTCTGCACCAGCTATCTGACAGAGTACTTTACCAAGGTTTTCTCTCCCTCACCCTATATCTGTAACCCCACACATTTACCATGGCTAATCCACCTAACCTACACATCTTGGGACACTAAGTGGCAATTTAGCATGGCCAATCCACCTAACCTGCACATTTTTGGACTGTGCAAGGAAACCAGAGCACCCAGAGGAACCCCACACAGACACAGGGAGAACATGCAAACTCCACACAGGCAGTAACCCAAGGCTGGAATTGAACCCAGGTTCGTGGAGCTGTGAGACAGTAATGCTAACAACAGCACCACCATACCACCCTGCATATTTCTCATTAAAAGATTTTTCCAGTTTACTATTGACCATCTATAACTCACCCCATTATCAAGGATCTTAGTATCTGTTTTGCATTTCTCTTTTTCAAGCATTGAATTGAACTCAATAATGTTATTAATACCACAAGAGAAAATGCTGCAAAATCTCAGCAGATCTGGCAACATCTGTAAGGAGAGAAAAGAGCTGACGTTTCAAGTCCAGATGACCCTTTGTCAAAGCTGAGCTTTGACAGTCATCTGGACTCGAAATGTCAGCTCTTTTCTCTCCTTACAGATGCTGCCAGACCTGCTGAGATTTTCCAGCATTTTCTCTTTTGGTTTCAGATTCCAGCATCTGCAGTAATTTGCTTTTATCCGATGTTATTAGATAAATGTTCACATTTGTTAAGTTTGGGAATTAACTTATGAAACATTATTCAAATTTGTGCGTAATATGATAAATTATTTTGAGTATTGTGGAAGAGTAAAGGAGGATATAAATGGGCTAACTGGTTAAATAAATAGGTTAGAGATGCAGTTCAGTGTAAAATGCAAAATCATGCACTTTGGAAGACTAGGGAAAGAAAACACACTTTAAGTTGTAGGATTTTAAAAGCTGTGATGGAGCAATGTGAACTTGGTGTGCAGACACACTGGGCATTAAAGATAGCAAGACAACAAAACAAAAGGACACCTGGAATCTTGGCTCTTGTGTCTGGAGGGAAAGAATACTAATGAAAGAAGATAATGTTGAACTTGTATTTTAACTTAATCGGGTGGGAGGGGGGGGGTGCTTCAGTTCGATGGAGTGTTGTAGGAGGTACACAAAATCAAAGTGCAGAAGATATTTATTGGGATGAAGGATTACAACAATGAAAAGAACGTGAAATGGTAAGCTTATTTTCGCTCGAACATAGGTTAAAGAACAAAGGTTAAGGAATGATCTGGTAGAAGGGTTAAGAAAAGGAAATTAGATGAGAATAACTTGTTTCCACTCGTCAACTAAACGATAGTGAATAGGGCACACATCTAAAATAATGACAGCATTGAACTAAAAGGGAGGCTGGAAAAAATGTTTATACAAAGGGCGATTAGGATGTAGAATTGCCATAAAATATCATTGATGTAGAGCCCATAAGGAATTTTAAAGACGGAATTAGATGAATGAAAGCTGGGAGTTAATATTGGCACAATCTTAAGATTCAAGTATGTTGGAAGTATGCAATGTTTACCTTTGTGAAGTGTGATGCTATCTGAATGTTTTAAATTGTGCAAATGCCAAGTAATACCAGCCTCATTTCAATCCATTACTGTATTCCCAGAAGTAAGTTCTTTTTTCCCCTATTTGTAATTAGAAGGATTAAGGGACATAATCTCTGCAAAAGAGAAATTAGATTCTACAACATTATTGATTGCCATTTAGGTCAATCATAATTCATTTTTAATTGAGATCTAATAGGGAAGTGACTCTACCACAACCTGATGTTCCAACTGGTCCCCACAATGAGAGAGTTGATTGAATTCATCATTAGTGTGGCTAATGGGTTGAAGAACCTATTTATATTTTATATAATGCCAATAGTAATAATAATGGTGTCAAATGATCAACCGATCTTTTCATATATTTTTTATTTCCATTTGTTTGGTGATGATTGTTATTTTCTGATTATGACAGAGATTAGGTCTGTTTTAAAGGCAAGTGGACAGCCATTGGTTCTGATTCCTGCTACCCAATGTCTGACATTTTGTGTTTCTCCCTTCAAGTTAGTCTTTCTTTCTGTGGGGAAGTGCAAGAGCCTGGTACATCCGACATAGCAAACTTTATCTTATAACTCAATGATACAGCATTTCCCTATTATAATATACAGTGCCAGTCTAAAAATTATTACACTGGCACAAGAAAAGATCCTTGCTGATAATGTTCAAAAACCTTCAAAGGTTCCTTACAGAAAATGGGATCGCATCTCCTGAGTTGCATGCTAGAACTTGGACTTATTTGGGGAAAATGTGAAGTATTGCTGATTTTACTCTAAGTTGGGGAGGATCTTTGTTGAAAGGGACTTGATATGGCTTAATATGCTGCACCGTACCTCTGGCTACAAGGTGTAACCTTATATTTTTCACTCCTGACACATAAACAATTTGCCACAATAAAGTACGTGTGGAAACATGGTCCATTTCCTGATCTTTAATAACAATGATGTATTTACAGGCAATATTTTGTCCAGTAAATTGTCATCGCCTAGGCAACAGGACCATCTAAAGCAGCTGCAACAATATGAACGAGTAGTTCCTTACCTCCTGGATGGAGATCACCAGAAACAATCTAGCAACCTTCATGGAAAGGTCAGCATCTTTATTTTTCCTGTTTCTAATGTGCAAAAGTGACCTGTGCCTAATTCTACATGAATTATTATTCGTACTTGAACTCAGTAAGCATAATCGTTACCAGGTACTTTTAATATCTTTCTAATGTCCTTCACATTGTTTTGTGTTTCTGGTTTTCAGTAGGGCAAAACAAATCGTAGCTTTTGGAAAAAAAGTCCTACAATTTGCAGTAATGGCAATATATTAATGTTCAATACTTTTCACAGGGGACAGCATGCAGCCAAATGTGACCTCAGCAAATTTACCTCAGCAAGCTTACAATGAACTCCAGGCTCAGAACTGCTGCTCAATCCATTCATTATTTTCACTGTTACTTATTATTTTCCAGCGGATAATGTCTTCTGACATAAGGATCTTGACATCCCTACTTATAATTATATAATCAAGACCAGTGCCTGATAGACTGAGGTTAATGAATGTGAACTTGTCGTTGGAAAAGTAAATCACATTTGATTAACATGAAGTTTGTTGTCAGCTATCGACAGCTGTATTTTTTTTCTCTGGGCTCACCAGTGTTTATCTATTACCAATCTAAGTTTAGTGCTACACTGATAGAATGCACATTTTATTAAACATCCAAAAAGAATTCCAACATGGTTTACACTATATAGCCAGAACTATGTTCAGATTTTGTGATCATGTATGCATTTTGTTTTGACATAATTGTTATTCAGGATGTAACAAGTGATGTCCTTCAGGGATCTGTACTGGAGCTTTAGCTTTTCATTGTATTTATAAATTATTTGGATGAAGGAATAGGTTGGGCGGGGGGGGGGGGGAGGTTTGGCACAGTAAAGCACAGACTTGCATCAGTTCTTCAAGGGCAGGTAGTGCCAAGGGCTGTTAACTACATTGATATCAGTGAAGAACACCATCTGAGCTGCTCAGGGAACAGCCTGTGGTGCTGCCTGCCATGGGATCCAACAATAGCCTGTGTAAGCAGCACTACACAAATGAATTTCTCCCCCAGAGAGTCTTGTATCTAAGTTTGGTGGTGGCACAGTAAATAATGTAGGTCAGAGCAGAAAGTTGCACAAGAATTTTGATAGATTAAAAATGAGAGAGCAAAACATGATAGATGGAGCTCAGTGTGGTAAAGTGTGATGTCATCCACTTTGGTCCTAAGAAAAATAGAATAGAGTATTTTCTAAATGGTGAAAGACTAAGAACAGAGAGATTTAGGGGTCCAAATACAGAAATTACTAAAAGCTAGTTTTCAGAGACAAAAAATAAACAGCAAAGCTACCAGTATATACATCCTTTTCTTAAAAGGGCTGGAGTTGCAAGGGTGGAAGCTATGTTACAGCAGTATAAATCTCATCCAGTTCTGGGCAACATACCTCAGGAAAATTAGATTGCGCTTGGCGGGGAGCAGCTCAGCTTCACCGGAATGGTTATGGGCAATAGTGTTCAATTATGTGAACTGGTTGCATAAACTAGACTTATATTCCCTTGAATAGAGAAGATAAATAAGGTGATCTTATCAAGGTGTTTTAATGGGTTTTTACTGCTTGGACTGGGAGCCCGGTGGCTGGGGTTCGGTTATCTTCTGGACAGCTGACAAAGCACTGCCATTGACACAGGACTTCTGGAACACACTCCACATCCCACAAGCAGACGACATCCCTACCTCTCGATTGCTCATCTCCTGGCTGACTGTGAACATCATCAACCGCAATCTGATAGTCTCACAACTGACCTGGGTGATGAAGCCTCGGGTTTCAACCTTTCATGGAAAGTCTGGACAACCCGCAACCACTTGAGGACAGGCCAGGGAAGATGTGGCCATTTGCTCCACAGATGGAACATAAGGAACAGCTCAAATTGTGACTGTGGCCACCTAGGGCAGACCATTGCTCGCATACTGAACTTCTGCCCATCCCTGGTGTCTTCACGAGCATTCACACTGCGCCAGCCAAAGCCATTGGATAGATTGTTCACCTCAAATTCAAACTGTTTCTGCAGCCATACGAATAAGAATAATAATTTGGATGTTTAAGATAACTAAAGGATCTGTTAGGATAGAGAAGTCAATCTGTTTCATCTGGTGGGAACAAGAGGGCATAACCTCAAAATTAGAACTAGGCTTCAATTCTCAACTAGACTTATATTCCCTTGAATAGCGAAGACAAATAAGGTGATCTTATCAAGGTGTTTTAATGGGTTTTTACTGCTTGGACTCGGAGCCTGGTGGCTGGAACACTTCATAGTACAAAGAGTCGTGGAAATTTGGAACTCCCAGATAGGCCAATGGAGAATTTCAAAACTGACGTTATTAGATTTTTGTTAAGCAAAGTTATTAAGGGTTATGGTAAGGGTAAGGGAACCAAAATGGATAGAAGGAGTTTGATGCAGATGCACCATGATCTAATTGACTGAAGGATCAGACTTGCCAGGTTGAACCTCCTACTCCAGTTCCTGCATTTTGTGTGTCTATACTTGTAATACTGAGTTGAATTGAATTTGAGGTGAACAATCTATCCAATGGCTTTGGCTGGCGAAGTGAGAATGCTCGTGATGACACCAGGATTGGGCAGAAGTTCAGTATGCGAGCAATGATCTGCCCTGGATGGCCACAGTCACAATTTCAGCTGTTCCTTATGTTCCATCTGTGGAGCAAATGGCCACATCTTCCCTGGCCTGTCCTCAAGTGGTTGAGGGTTGTCCAGACTTTCCATGAAAGGTTTCCATGAACCCGAGGCTTCATCACCCAGGTCAGTTGTGAGATTATCAGGTTACGGTTGATGATGTTTACTGGCTCTGCCCAGTAATTCTGCAGAAGTGAGGGTGAATGTTTATCATCAGTTATACTGGAATTATACTGTTAATTTCATGTTTTTCAACAGAACAGAAACCATTTGGCAGTAACGGAAAAATGGACAGGTTACTGCACCGGTAGAAGGAGGCCATTTTATATTTTTCTTGTATTCTTATGACCATTCCTATTTATTCATTATCACACTGACTGAGTGGGATGGTTTATAATGATCACAATGATTAATAACATTTGCAGCAGGAATGTCCAAACATATTTCTTTCATGGCTGTGTTACCATGCACCCACATGGACTACATACAACGAGTTGCAATATCAACTTCAGAAGTACACATGGAAGAATTGCTTTCGAAGCTAGATTACAAACCATCTGCTTCAGCTTGATTTGACCATTTGGATTTTCTGCCCTGTTCTGCAAAAACGCTGGCTTTGTGGGCTACTTTAGCCATTTGCAATCGTAATTTAGACATCTCTGATTTACAACAAACTATCATCAGCACTGGCTTCTCCATTATTACTGTTTCCCAAGGTTCCATTCTTAATCCTCTCTGGTGGTGGAGAGGTAGAAGTGGGTGTTGTCTGCATAAATGTGGAAGCTGCCTTTTGGTAGGCATAGGGCCAGCTTACACATGTATGGAAGTGGCACCCAGCTCTCCATCACCATAACTTACCTAGATTCCCCTTGTTGACTCTCTGTTGTCAGCGTGCTTGATTTGGATGAACTGCACTTCCTTCCAAATGAAAATTGGCAAGATTGAAAACAATGGCCGGGATTTTCCGGTTCTGCACGTAGTGGGAATCGGCACAGACGGGACTGCAGAATTTGCATCCTGCCCATTGTCTTTTCCCTCACCACAACTGTTATAATTTTGTCATTGACTCCAGCTGCTCCTGGCTCCTGTCTCGTGCAAAACCAAGCTCTCCCAACCTGGCATCCTAAAGCTAATCCTCCAACTCCATCTTCATACACTTCTACCTCCATAACATTGACCACCTCCATCTTGACTCTTGCTTAAGACTGTAAAAGCACCTGGTGTAATGTGTTTTACCATGTGAAAGTGGATTGGAGATGTCAATTAGCAGTTAACGTAAAACATTCACAACAATGATCCCTGGAATTAAGAGCTTGTCGTATGAGGAATGGTTAAGGACTCTGTGTCTGTACTCATTGGAGTTTAGAAGGATGAGGTGGGATCTTATTGAAACCTACAGGATACAGCGAGGCCTGGATGGAGTGGACGTGGAGAGGATGTTTCCACTAGTAGGAAAAACTAGAACCAGAGGGCACAACCTCAGACTAAAGGGACAATCCTTTAAAACAGAGATGAAGAGGAATTTCTTCAGCCAGAGAGTGGTGAATCTGTGGAACTCTTTGCCACAGAAGGCTGTGGAGGCCAGGTCATTGAGTGCCTTTAAGACAGAGATAGATAGGTTCTTGACTAATAAGGGGATCAGGGGTTATGGGGAAAAGGCAGGAGAATAGGGATGAGAAAAAAAATCAGCCATGATTGAATGGCGCAGCAGACTCGATGGGCTGAGTGGCCTAATTCTGCTCCTATGTCTTATGGTCTAATGGAAAATCTTTGGAATGTTGCAGAGCAACAGTTTGAAGTGTTGGACCAGCGTGTTGGACCAGAATCCCAAGTTACGTTAGGATGCCAGACCAAACCCCAAAAGGTTTTCTATTTTGGCATAAATGTGAGGATAGGATGTTTTGCTCCAGGATTAATTCCATTGACAATTAGGGATTTTTTATAGTAAAGCAAACTTTATTTAATAACATAGTTTCAGTATGAAAACAAATGAAGCAGCTTAACTATTAACGGTCGAACAATATTTAAAAATGAAATAAAGCAAGTTTACTTTCTAGCTTGTAACTGTTCTCATTCCAAATAAGCAAGATTCCTCTTACAGACTTAAATACTACAATGAATACAATTAGCAACTGTGAATATACTTGCTATAATCAGTCTTGAAGCTTTCAAAAAGAAAATGAGTTTCAGAGCAGCTTGGGGAAGCCTCTATCTTCAAACAATTCCCAGCCAGAACTACAAAGCTGTTTCTCTCTGCTACAGACTCAGCTCGACAAACAAAAAACACATCAGGCGGGATTTCACAGCTTTGCTTGTCCCAAAACTGTAAAATGCCGCCTGAAGTCAGTGGACCTTTCCATGGTCCGCTTCGATTCCCGTGGCAGGTGGGATGGTAAAATTCCAGCCACCATCACATGACCCTGTAAATCAGCTTCTCCAAAGAATCTTTTGTGTAAACAGAAGTCCATTAGCTCAATCAAAGTGAGAAATTTCTAGCTGAACTGAGTAATTATCCTGCTCTCCCAACATCTGAGCTAAATGTTTTCCAGATGTACTGACTGCTTGTAGAATAAAGCTGAATTTTTAAACATTCCCCTTAAGCATAAAATAAACAAATATATATATATATATATCAATTGTGCTACTATCATCACAGGAGGAAAAGCACTGTTGTACACACTTCAAGAAATTTGGGATGGGTTTAGGACTCTATAGCAGCACTTTTTAAAGTAGTTTCACAAAGGAAGAATTGCAACAATTCACAAAAGCATGATAAAAAAAATACTCCATATATATTATATATTTATCCGAATCTCAGGACCTATATTCAATGCAATGATCCCTGGAATTAGGTGCGAAATTCAATGTGAAGTGACATGTAATTGATGGGTTTGTGTGAAAGTATCATGGTTGATTGCACAGGCAACCAATAATACAACTAATTTGCAATGTGACCTAATAGGAAGTGTATCAGTTCCATCCATCAGAGATAATAAGCTGTGTGACTGTGCAGGAACATCCTGCATTTAGCTATCTATATCAATAAGCAGAAAAGGCTTTCCCGTTCTTTTATCTTTGGATATGTATTCACATGAAATGTATTATGAATAGAATTCATTCTTTCCAATTTCAGTGAAAATGTAGGTACAAATAGAAAGTGATGAAAGGATGCCAGGTAGTGCAAACAATGACATTTAATTCTCTGCTGACCTTTGGTGTTATTCCAAAACGGGAATAAGTATCTTACCAAAATGCTGGGGTTTTTAAAAAATCTAATGTTCTATGTTTGAGGCCCAGTTAAGATCATTAGCAATTCCAATGAATTAATCTGCACTATTATATGAAGATCAATGATCTCGCATAGTTTATTTTTTAAAAATATGTTAATTTTAAAATGTTGTGACTGTTGCACAGGGCCAAAGAACATGGTTTAATTGTTCAGTGATACATGGGCCTCTATTTTCCACATGTGTGAAATTGTGGTGCATCTTTGGAGTGGTAGATCACAGAGATGTCTGAAATACTGATCATCCACATCACCGTGGCCAGATTGCCAGCTTCACTGGAGCAGAAGTTGAGGGGGAAGATTGGCTTCCACAAGCCTACTATTACATATAGATTGCCAGAGCCATTGTCTGAGCTTTCACTCACTTTAAAATGTAAGCTTTTTGTTTTTAAAACTCCGCTCCACCACCTGCCAACAGGTGATGGAAAATAGGCAGATCAGTGGATATATTGTATGTCACCCATCACTTGAGAATTAGGAAGAACAGATTCCCGGATCGATGTTCCACACCCGCTACTTCTGCCACAAAGTTGGTGGGAGGAGAGTGGGAAAACCTGGAAATTAATTCGGTTTACCAGCTTCTGAACTACTCCATCAACATCATTGATTGAATGTGCCCAGATATCGAATCCCTGTTTTAAGACCTCTAACTTTGGCAGATATAAATTTAACATTTGATGCAATAGAAGTATTTGAAAATGAAGTATATGAAAGAAGAAAGAGAAAACTCAGAGAAATTGGAGCAGAGAAGAGGTAAACTGGCCTCATTCTGTTCTGTAAAATGGTATGATTTTATGATCTATTTTGTGACTTTGGGACCTAATTATATATTTTAAAAGTTGTGTTAATTTTATACATTGATAATACACAGAAATTTTATTGATTATAGTCACTATTCAAGTACATTTTTAACACATACTATACTAATTTGTGTTTGAAATGCAAGCACTACCACTCTTCTTTCACTGTTTAAAACAGTATTGTACATGTTGTACTAGTCAGTCTGATTGATCACAGTATTGATCACAGAGACTTCAGACCTAGCTCTGTTTTAACCAAGCTGGGTTAGAGGTTAGGGGATAATTGAATTGGCCTGGGAAGGGGAAAGGAGGTAGATGGGAGAATGGAAGGCAGAAGAGTGAGGGGAAAAAGTAGAGGGAAAAAGAGAGAGAAGGGCAAGTCCATAATCTGTTTTCCCTCGAGAGGGTTTGGATACATTTCCAGCTTTTCTGCTTATTTATGGGGGGGGCAGATTATCATTTTATCTTGCAACTTTTTTTTATCGGGGTAAGGTGGGGGGACAGAAGGTTGACATAGAAACTAGAAACAGAAGTAGGCCATTTGGGCCTTCAAGCCTGCTCTGCCATTCATTATGATCATGGCTGATCATCGAATTCAATATCCTGACTTCCACCCCCCCCCCCCCCCCCCCCCCCCCCCCCCACCCCACCCCCATATCCCTTGATCCCTCTAGCCCCAAGAGCTATATCTAATTTCTTCTTGAAATCACACAGCATTTTGGCCCCAACTACTTCTTGTGGTAATGAATTCCACACATTCACCATCCTCTGGGTGAAAAAATTTCTCCTCGCCTCAGTTCTAAAAGGTTAACCCCTTATCCTCAAACAATGACCCTGAGTTCTGGACTCCCCCACTATCGGGAACATTCTTTCTGAATCTACTCTGTTTAATCCTGTTAAAATTTTATAAGTTTCTATGAAATCCCCTCTCACTCTTCTAAACTCCGATGAGTACAATCCTAAGCGACTTAGTCTCTCATCCTATGACACCTGACATCCCAGGAATTAGCCTGGTAGACGTTCCTGTACTCCCTCTATAGCAAGGACATCCTTCCTCAGATAAGGACACCAAAACTGCACACAATACTCCAGGTGTGGCCTCACCAATGCTTATGCACTTGTGGCAGTTATCATAGAATCGTAGATTGGTTGCAGCACAAGAAAGGTCATTTGACCATTTGGGTCTGTGCCAGCTCTCTGTAAGGTCAACTTGGCCAATCCCACTGCCTGCCCTTTCCCTGTAACCCTGCCATTTGTTTCTCCTTAGGCGCTTATCCAATTCCTTTGTGAAAATCATGATTAAATTTGGCCCCCAACACACTCTCAAGCTGTACATTGCTCTGAAAGTGTTTTTTTTTATTGTGAAACTGTTGGATCTTTTGCCAATGATCCTAAATCAATCCTCTGGTTCTTGACCTTACACCAATGGGATTACTTTGTCTAGACTTTTCATGATTTTAGAACATCACTATCAAATCTATTCTCTAAGGAGAACAATCTCAGCTCCACCAATCTATCATGCAACTGAAGTTCCTCATCCCTGAAGGCATTCTGCCCACTTAAGGGCCTAATCCCACCACCACTGGTATTAACCCCATGTGGGGCTGCTTGAGGGTTTATGGGATGTCAGTCATTCAAAGGCACTCAGTGCCTGATAGAGGCACCCAGCATTAGGAAGTGTGGGTGGGTGGCTTGATGGTGGGGTGGGAGGTGGTGATGCCAGCTGAGATTCACTAACCTGCCCTTGCTGCCAATCACTCTCTGGCCCGCAGCCCCCACCCTGCAACGCTCCCTCCCTCCCCCATCACTCACCTGTGGCCTGGGATCCAACGACAGTGCTAGCTCTTCAATGGGTAGCATACCAGTAGCAGCCACTGCCTCTATGGCAGTGCAGTTGATTAGTGGATCTACCAGTCTCTAATTGGCTCGCAGGCGGGCCTACTGCCCCGGGGGACCTTGATCCCAGAAAGGTTTCCCAGTTATGTGCCTGAGGGATAAATAATTTAGCGGACCATCCCGAAAGGAAGTGACTCAATAACTGGTGGGCAGGACTCCTACTGCCTCCCTTAACTCCAACCCACAGACTCACTATCCATCACTCTCTTTATCCCACTCTGCCCCGATCTGGCTCTTTACTGCACTCCACCCGAGTTCTCTCTCTATCCCACTCTACTTACGGTCTTTCTCTTTGTTCAGTTCAACTTCCAGTCTCTCTCTTCACACAAAGTTGCTTTGTATAAATTTTCTGCTTCATTGGGGGGGGGGGGGCGGGGGGACAGTTTCATTGTTTGCTTTTACTCACGGAGGGATGGACTGTTAAGGCTTCTGGTTTAATGTTTGTTTTTCACTTGTGTTATTCCTGTTCAGTACAGTGATGGGACAATTCAGGTGGGCCAATGGTTGGGCTCATTTTCATGGTGAGGTTGCATGGTCACGGTGTTTCTCTGTTTTCTTTCTGTCTGGAGACCTGTTCAGAGACCTTGGACTAGATTTTCATGTTTGAGGTGAATTGGGAGTTGGGGAATTTACTGATGTCATGATCCCGTCTTCCACCCAGGAGTGTGGCCAGGATTTTCATCAGGCGAAGATGGACATGGCCTAGAGTAGCCAGGCTTGAGGCTGAGGCAGAGGCAGGTCAATGCTGAAACAGCTAGGTTAAAGGCCTGCTTCCATTCACTGAGACATCAGCCAGGTTCTGCAGATTAGTTTGAGCCCCCCCCATCTAACATCTCCCAGAAACCCACTTACACATCTCATCCTTCTTTACCCCTTCAAATTCCTTTACCCACTTCAACCTAACTTGCATGCTTCATCCTCCCCTTATCCCTATTCCTCGGTCCACTCAACCATATCGATTGCAGACATAACTCACAAGCCCTATAATAACATTTGGAAGTCTTTTAATGCTCATAAATATGTCAAAATAAACAAACATTACTTGAATAGTCACTTAAAATGATTATACTTTTCAGAAGCTACTACATCTGTCAAAATGTATATGCTCATGTTCCGCTAGAATGTAAACAACCCTTTCTGAGTAGAATCAGTGAGTAGTTTGAAAGGCAGCCAAACATTCAAAATGACATGTGAACAATTGTGCAAACAAATCCTCCTGAACATAGTTCATTTCAACCTTTGAATTCAGCCAACAACTGACATCAAACAGCCATATCAACCTGTCAAAACTTTGAAACAGCCAAACAGATGTCTGTGCGGACCCTCATGGGCAAAACGGAAAACAATGGAGACACTTACACAATCAGGTCTGGATTTTAGCCTGGGCTAACCTTAACAAAATTTTACAATGTAGAAGAGCAGGTTACCCAGTGGATAATTTAATGTCTGAAGACTTCCTCCACTTTTACAATACTGTTCTTTCACGTTACAGCTTGCTGATTGACAGGAGTAACCACCTGGTAACCACATTATTTAGTGGTCACTTACTGTTATGGACAGGAGAGAGACAGACAAACTGAACTCTTTTCCTCTCACCAGTTGCATAATGATACGTGAAATAGGCAACACCTATTTTATTGACTTTTCACATGGTTCCCACCTCCAAACTATGGCCCACCTATGGCGCATGACACCATTCTGCTGGCTTGATTTATGTCATCGATGAAACCTTCTCTCTCCCATCAAAATTGCAGCAGTTCTAAAATGCCTACATCCACAATGGTGCCAGCAATGTCAAGGCAGCAGGACCTGACTGCTGGCCCACCGCCTTTCTCAGGCCAATACAAATTACCAGCGTCAGAAATGGGGTGGGAATCTCTGATCCAGGTGCCACACGTCATTCTTAAAACCACCAGCCACACTTCAGCCCTGCTCCAGATGAGAAGCTTCAGCCTTTTCTGTTCATCCAGCATGTAATGCTACTGTCTGTACTTTCCCATGCTTTCTATCAAGTAGCTGACAGTCAGTAAATCATTTTTGGGCAGACTATTTGTAGTCCTTATGGGAGATGGCCATGATGAATGCTCCTATAGGATACAGAGGAATTGCAATCCCAAGGTGGAATAGGACCTGGTATTTCAAGTGTTATTTTGGCCTTTTTCAGTTTAATTTATATTGTGCTCATTTTTAAATGACTTATCTACATGAATGCTATTTGGCAGCTGTTGCTTTTTCATCTGCTGTATTCTCCACTTTCCAATTCTGAATACTGTTGTTTGTCACTGGGTTTAATTTTCAGAGACCTTCTATTAGATTCTTTGACTGTGGCGGGCATTAATGCGTTTCATCATTTTTTATCTTCTGGAACCAACTTTGGAAGATTTATGGAACGGCTTAAATAGACAAACTTTTGCGTTTTCATCTCATTTTCATGAAGATAATGTAACCTGCACCTTTAGGCTTCACTTCTTTCTTTAAGGCACTTATTCAGTTTACTGGTACAAGGGAGGTGGCAAGTACACACTTTCAGATGGGAGCACCATCTGATTGTTGCAGGTTAGTTATCAGCTGGAATGTAACATTATGAGGCACCTCAGTGTTTTCAGTCTGTCACGTTACATTATTGCTGCAGAGTGCAAGGTGTGAATTTGGATATCACAGGTTACTCCAAAAGAGGGTGGAACTCATAAGTGATTTAAGAGTAGTTTAGTCAGAAGCAGCAGTTTAAATACAATGGTTGAGCTAAGTAGACAGGACAAACACACAACCTGTGACAGGTGAGTTTACTGTGCCGGCCCCAGAAGGCGGAAGGACGAATAAAGCCACTGTCTACAGCTGGAGCTCAGTAAGAAGTCTCACAACACCAGGTTAAAGTCCAACAGGTTTATTTGGTAGCAAATATCATAAGCTTTCGGAACAGAGCTCCTTCGTCAGATGGAGTGGATATCCGTTCTCAAACAGTGCAAACAGACACAGAAATCAAATTACAGAATACTGATTAGAATGCAAATCTCTACAGCCAGCCAGGTCTTAAATGTACAGACAATGTGGGTGGAGGGAGCACTCAACACAGGTTAAAGAGATGTGTATTGTCTCCAGACAGAACAGCTTGTGGAATTCTGCAAGTCCAGGAGGTAAGCTGTGGGGGTTACTGATAATGTGACATAAATCCAACAAGCTCTGGGGGTTACTGATAATGTGACATAAGCTGGAGCTGGCAGTCTCTTGTCTGTTCTGTTCACAGCGTTCTTCTCTTTTTGTTCTTTTTCTTCTTGAACCAACCAAGGTATTTGGAAGCTCTCTCTCTCCAAGTCTCTATCAGTCTAAAGAAGACTGGCCAGCGTGTCATTCTCACCCTCACTCGAGAGCCTGTTTGTAGCCTTTCCTCAGATGATTGATTTATATATAGATGATGAGATCCCACCCTTAGCAGGACTGTCTGTGCTGAAGACATGTCCTTGGCAGAGATAACAAATCTGTCCTGGGCTTTTCAGCCAGCAAGCTGCCATGAAAGCTGGCTTCATAAGATTTCTGTTACATTTCTCACGATTGTAAAGGCTTTCCTTAAAAGATTCACCCACTAGTGCAGTACATGAAGCCTATTTCTAGTTTTAGTTTCTGAAATGTACTGTGTCACACATGCTGCAAAATAATTGATATTCCAAAAAGCATTAATAATAGAGAAACTACATGCAAGAGCAAGGAAGCAATGCTAGATCTGTATAAACCATTGGTTAGACTTCAGGTCAAATAGGCGATGAGATTCTCTGGCCTCCCTGTGGCATGTTTCTCAGAGATGGGAAGTGATGCGTCGTCAGCCGGTGGCGGGATCTTCTGGTCTCGCCGCTATCAATGGGATTTCCCATTGATTCCACGCTATGCTGCCGGGAAACCTGCGGCGGGGGTACGTCATCAGCAAGACCAAAAGGTCCCGCCGGCGTGAAGAGCTGTGTTTTATTCTGGGCACCACACTTCAGGAAGGATGTCAAGGCCTTGGAGAGGGTGTAGCAGAGATGTATAAGAATAGTTTCGGGGATGAGAGACTTTAGTTATGTGGAGAGACTGGAGAAGCTGAAGTTGTTCTTTTTAGAGCAGAGAGGTTAAGAGGAGTTTTTTTTTTTAAGAGGTGTTGAAAATCATGACCATTTTGATTTGGTAATTAGGGAGAAACTGCTTCCATTGGCAGGAGGGTCAGTAACTAAAAGCTCAAAGGTGTAAAGTGATCGGCAGAAGAATCTGACAAAAGGGGTGAAATTTTCCCATCCCGCCTGCCACGGAATTCATAGTGGGCAGGGGACGGACCATGGAAAAGGTCCGTCTAACACAAGCGGGATTTTCCAGTCTTGGATGAGTGCAGCTGGAAAATCCCGCCCAAAATGTGGAAACTTATTTGTTCCTTCAGCAAGTTAATGTAATCTGGAATATGCTCCCTGAAAGGGGAGGGGAAACAGATTCAATATCAATATTCAAAACAAAACTGGAGGAATACTTCGATGAAAAAAAGCCAGGGATATGAGGGAAGATCAAGAGGGTGGGATTCATTAGATAGCTCTACAGAAGAGCTAGCACAGGTATGATGGGCTGAATGGTGTCCTTTTGTGCTGTATCATTGTGTGATTCTATTGGAATGCTGGTTGTAAGAGATACCTTCCTTCAGAGGCTGCGTTGTAACATAATTAATGGAATGTTTTTATGGTTCTGGGTTATGTATAATAAACCTGCTTGTCATTGAATGTGATGAGGTACAAGACATAATGAAGAGCAGGGTGGTATTAGTCTTGAGCTTTAAGAAGGTCTGGACTTTATCTTCCCTTAATCCCTTGACACTTTCATTGGAAAGAATATCAATGATCAGATCTTCAGTGGAAATAGAGGGCTTCAAATGTTGAGGTCTCCCCCCAGTTTGAATGTCAACCTTGGCTCAGTTGAATTTACAGTTTAAGACCTGTCTTAATGCTCTCTCCACACACATTGTTTGTACCTTTAAGACTTGATTAGCTGTAAGTATTCGCATTCCAACCATTATTCTGTAAATTGAGTTTGTGTCTTTATATACCCTGTTTGTGAACAGAATTCCCACTCACCTGAAGAAGGAGCTTAAGGCTCCGAAAGCTTGTGGCTTTTGCTACCAAATAAACCTGTTGGACTTTAACCTGGTGTTGTTAAACTTCTTACTGTGTTTTCCTACATTGCAACAGTGATTAGACTTCAAGAAGCACTTCAATGGTTGTAAAGCACTTTGAGACATCCAGGGTGGAATTTTCCAGTCACTGGCCCCAAAACTGGAAAATCCTGCCTGAGGTTATCAGACCTTTGCAGGGTCCGCCGCCGCCGCCCCCCCCCCCCCACTCCCGCTATAATTCCCGTGGCGGGTGGGGTGGGAAAATTTCCCCATCCCCAGTGATCACAAATCACAAGAATTGCTAAATAAATGCAAGTCTTACTTTCAACTAAAGATGCCTGTTTGATTTAACATTCCAAGTTTTGCGAGTTACTAACTTGAAAAAGAGATCACTCGTACTTAATCTTGTTTTTGACAGTTCCTTTCGGAATTTCAGAAGTCATATGTTCAAAATCCAAGAAAGTCATGGTAACTCTTTCTTAGGATTTGAGGAAAAAAAAGACTGCTCTGTTTAATTTGGGTCAGTTGGAAAATCCCATGAGATGAAACAATTTTTATCCTGGACTGTGATTTGCCAGCTGTGGTTCTCATTATAGAGAACGATATAGACAGACGCTGTGAGTATAATCTGTTAACAATAAACAACAATTTGCATTCAGTTAGTTCTCTGTTAGAGAGCTACAACATTAGCCTAATTATGTTGCATAAACATGCAATGCCCTGATGTTTGTGTACATTGTTTCTGCTCCTAGAAATCCTGACTACCTCGTCCAACAAACCTACAGTATCTGATATACAGAGGGCAGTTTTACAACAGTTTAGTTCATGAGGCCCAAGTTTGTCACTGGACATCTGGATCTCCGCTTAAAAGAGATTGAAGTAGAACTACCAAGATCCCCATTTTCCAACAGGGAACAACTGAATCTTGTGGTTGATGCAGTTAGTTTGGAAAAACTTAGTTATAACCTTAATGGAAGATGCTCATTTCAGGAAGATGGAACACTGCCATAAACTGCATTTATGACTCCCCTGGAGCCCATGAGCTCCTTCTACTAATAAAGTTAATGATTCCCATGTCATAGAACAGGGAAGTGGGAAACATAAAGAAGAGAAAGACTAGAAATACTGAAATAGGCAGTATTTCCCATTTTAAAGTAACTGGTTCAAAAACACAAAAGTGACTCATTAATTAGTGTGAAGGGTTTCAGATGACACTGACATCTGATAAACTGTATGAATTTCAGAAAGACAGGATAGCTTGGAAATTGATTTACCAACAGTCAATACTATTCAGAAACAGTCAAATCTCTGAATAGGTATCAACCCATTTATTTAAAATGTCAAATTAGCAGATTGAAGAATGCCATATGTGTTAAGGGTCTGTATGCCAGCATTGTAAATAGTAATTTCCAAGTTACTTTTCTCAATGCCTTATTCTGATACAGGACATTTGAGTGGATCTCATAACCTGAGCCTGAAAAAGTATCGTCATGAGCATGGTTTCACATTTTGACTTGTGTACTTTTTGGCCTGCATGACTTTACCAAAGTCCTTTTAAACCAAGAAAGGAGGAATTTTCATTATATAGGTAGAATAATGAAGAACTGGCGTTTTGTAGGATTGATTTGCCTTCTAAATAAACTAGTTAAAATGTCACAAAATATAGATACAAAAATTAAATGGATTCATGTTTCTCCAATGTGTAATAGATACAATGGTTTTTTTTGGCAGTGGAACAATAGCAAAGACATCACAGTTACCAGGAAGAAAGCAAAATCTAACATTCAAATGCATTTGAAGGAAACACCTCTGCTTTGAGCATGTCTGAATTTCATTTTTTGGCAATATTAGTTTCAGAACACGCAGATTATATTACCCACAGATGCCAGAAGTTCAGCCAAACTATAAGGAGATTTCTTCATCACTGTGGGGTTTACCCTTGAGACAGCTTTACAACTGTAAATCATCTGTTTTAGCTTTCTGTGTTAGCTAAGGTTGTAACAGAGAGTGAAGACTTAAGTTCAAGTTTGTGCACCAGATATTTCAGTTAAAGGGGTAGGGTTTCCCGGATCAGGAGACAGACTGAGTAGCGTCGGTGTAGCAAATATCAGAAAATTGGGCGAGTCAGAGTGTAAGCCTGACTCATTTTCCTTCAGACACCACCCTTCATTTTTGGGCCCAGGCAATACAAGGCATAAAATCCCTACAGTGCAGAAAGAGGTCATTTGGCCCATCGAGCCTTCACTGACAACAATCCCACCCAGGCCCTATCCCTGTAATACAAGTTATTTACCCTGCTAGTCTCCCTGACATTAAGGGGCAATTGAGCATAGCTAATCAACTTAACCAGCACATCTTTGGACTCTGGGAGGAACCCAGAGCACCTGGAGGAAACCCACGCAGACACAGAGAGAATGTGCAAACTTCACACAGACCGTTCCCGAGGCCGGAATTGAACCTGGGTCCTTGGCGCTGTGAGGCAGCAGTGCTAACCACTGTGCTACCATGCATCTGAGTAAAGAACCAGGAAAACCTCCCTTAATATATCTGAACTATTTGATTATTTTCACTCATTTATCATCAGTACAAACTTGCACTCTCTTGATCTTACTTTGGCGGACACCGACTCGATCAATCAATTAATTCAGACATCACCAAACAACAATATATTCCTCAGTCCATGCATGGCCAATTGAGCAGCAGAACAATGATAAAGATATCTGTAATCAATTTCTCACACTTGATTATTTTGTTGGCATGTGAATCTACCCTGAAATTACACTGTAATACTGTTAAGCTGTGGACACTTAACATGTTCACGTGCACTTGGTTTGTCCTCGACTGTAACAGGCTCAATAACGACTTGATTTTAAATTGTGTGTCTCAATTTCAATACAGTAAACATTTGTGGCAGACGAAGGCGGTATATTTACGCTCTCAACAAAACACGGCAAGAAAGTTCAGAAAGACATTTGACCATAATAGTCATGATAAAATGTAGCCATAAGGCAGATTGTGAAGGTGAAAGTGTAATCACTCATCAGACAGCAAGGTTTTTCTTAAATATTGTCCAAGGTTTCAAGAGAATTGTTAAGTGTTTCCCCAGGTATAGAATCAGTTTTCAAGTCTTAGATTAACTCGGGTGTTGCACAGAGTTAACATCTGCCGAGGGGCAGGTAATATTTCTGTGTGATAGCTTTAGAAATCGATTTTATGTCAAAAGTTCAAGTCAAAGGAGATAGTGGGACCAAATATTTTGGGAGTTGAATAAGGACTAAGCCATGAAAAGCAAAAGGAAATGACTATTTCAAATTATAAAAATCATGGAATTAACTATGTCCTCAAAGAATTGAAAGGAACCTGGGTAGAATTTAGGGCTCCTGCCAGGCACGTTTCCATTGGAGGAGCATGTAAAATATGATGGATGACTATCCTGTCACCTTTCTGCCTATCCCTCCCACCCATTCCCTGTAAATTGGTAGGTGGGTGGGGCGCCAAAGTTGGCAACCTGCCCACCATTTTTAAAAGCATAATTAATTGGAATTGAGCTTGTTAATGAGCCAATAGACTTGAATATTAAACTGCCCCAACAATAATCTAGTTGGCATGGACAGGCAGGCAGGAGTGGGGAGGCGGTTCTGTTTTTAACCAAACTGGCAAAAAGTGCCAATCTGGCAATTATTGTCTGATCCCACCCTTCCTCGGGTTTCCTGCATGGCAACTGTCCGGTCTGCTACTGGTTGAGTACTGGCAGTGGTGGGATGAGGTGCTTAAGTGAACATTGATTGTCTCTTAAAAGGTGTCAATTGGCAGCATGACAGGAAGGTAGTGATGCCCTACTGGCACTTTCCCACCCGATTAAATGCCCCCACCACTTCAAACTTGTCTTGGGGAAGGACATTAAATGCCACCCAACATTTCCAACACTCATGAACTGGATTTTTCTACCCGAACGCTGTACACACAATAACAGCTAGGCTACTCTGACTGTACCATGTATGGTACCAGGGCTCATCAGAGCCCAGCAATAGCTGGATAGAAACCACAGAGGGACCCGGTGAATAGACTAAATGCTATTGTACTTCAAACAGTCTCAGACACATTCAAAAATGAGTTTGGACTACCCATATATTTTAAATACTATTTTGTGATTTTTGTATTTTGTACCACAGAGTCACCCTAAACGGGCTAAGTTCCTAATTGAAGCTGAAGGCAAACAGATGATCATCGAACTTGAAAGAAATGAGTGAGTAGTTCTTATGTAGTCTGTGCTACAAATTGATGGCATATGTAACGCTTAGGGCAATAACTGTGTTCTGCTTAATGATGCGTGGCTTCTGGTAAATATTTTGCAACTCTAATGTTCCTATTTAAATCTAAACTACTTTCAACTTAAATAAGTATTAATCAACACATTTTAAGATTCTGTTTAAATGTGCAAAGCAATATTGAGCATTCTTTAAGATTATAGATAAAGATTCATACTTATGTTCAGCTTTGTTTTTTATATTTGCCTGGTGATGAATGCATTGACAAGTTAGTGCATCTTAATCACCCTGCTGCTTTTATGATTAAGATATGCAGCAATGCTATTTAGCATCAATCAAATACTTCCACCTTGGCAGAAATGGCACTTTGCGGTTACTCTTGTCTTGTCCTAATAAATCTGAACCTCAAGATTTCAGTTGAACATTCTGGCTGTGACTACTCCAGCACCGCTTGAATGAAGACATCATACTCAATTCTGAAGTTGAAGATTACGGTTTTGACTTTTCAATCTGTCTCGTGAGGATTAGACAGCCCTTGGTGTGCAGAACAAAATAGCCGTTTCTTTAGTTTGTATTACATAACTGTACTAAAAAGAGACAATTATTTTTGGTATTGGCAACATGTGCACTCAAGATGGACATTTGGTAAGTTGTTTTGAATAGTTGCACTTGCTGATTCGTTTTGCAACTCCAACAGCTGCCATTCCAATAACCTCTCCCAATTTTTATCCCACGGACACCTTATAATTGCACTTATGTAACAAGGAGAAATGTAACCTCAGATCTTTGGCCCCGTATGCTACGTTATAGGAGAGATTGATTTGCCTTAGGTCATTTCAGTAGCTTGTGAGGACACTGTGAATGGTGATGATGAGCTCATCAATGTTGACCTGTAACCAGTGTTTCCATTGCCGCAGCAGAAAACAAAACCGCACTGTGTATCCGGAGACTGAACTCCTGAATCCATATATAAATGTGACAAAACAAATCTTTATCAGATAAATTATTATACAGCATCATCATTGCTGATCAGGTGGGGTTTAAAATTGAGCCAGCTCATGTATCTGTCTGGCACATTTCTCTGTGATGTCACTGAGATTTAGATAGATGTGGATTACATGGATTTTAATGTGGATATGGATTAGAATATTTTAAAAGTAAATTGAGGATCAGCAATTAAGGCCCAGCGAGAGTCAAGTGCTGTTGAATTCTGCTTAGTTCCATAATACACTGCAAAATGCTCTTTTATCCTATGCTTTCTGTTGGTACAATTAATTACATACTAGATAGTTACTGTAATGTTTCTTTCATTTGGCTTGCAACAAAGCTACCAAAAGTAAAGAGAATTCTACTGGGTTAACACAATATTTGACCAGTTGATCACACACTGTATAGTTGAAGCAGAATTCATGATATGAAAAATGGTGCTTTCCTTCAGGATGGAGGAGAGCAACAGAATAGATTGATAGAGATATACAGCACAGAAACAGGCCCTTCGGCCAATTCATCCTTACCGACTAGGTTTCCTAAACTGAACTAGTCCCACTGCTCCATTCTACGATGCCATTAAGAGACTACGTTGCATATGGTAAAATGTTGGTTGTTTATGTATTACTACAATTAATTTATATTCTTTAAGATGGTGTAGTCTTGTCGATGCAGACTTGATGAATTGAAGGGCCTCTTCAGCACTGTATGGACAGGATTTTCCGGCTGCGCTCGCCCCAAATCCAGAAAATCCCGCCTCACCTCAACGTACCTTTGCATGGTCCACCCCCGCCCACTATGATTCCCATGGTGGGTGGGACGGGAAACTCCCCCCTATGACTCTATGACATATACTGGGTAGGAAGTCATCATTGGACATGTGTGATGGAGCATCTCTATGCCTGAATTGTGAAGCCTATAGTGGCCCAATATTGGAGCTTGAGCCTCAATTTTAACAAATTTGCATTGCACAGACAGCCAGCCAGTGAATGGTCAATGAAGATCTTATCTGAAGGCTGCTGATAATGCCACAATGTTTCTCAGGTGAATGAAGCTTGGAGAGGAAACAGAGGCTGGGCTGGGGGTGTGGGAACAGTTGGCGGGATGGTGTGGGATGGAAAGTGGGCGGTGGAGATTGGAAATAGGATTGGGGAGAAACAGAGAAAAGGGTAGATATTCAGGGACTTTGGAAGGCAGAGTGATTGGGTGAACTGACTCTGTTGGTGTAATGAGAGAGATTGGAGGTGATGGGCCAGAGGAGGGGGGCGCGGAATGGTTCTGCATTGATCAGGGAGTAGGAGTGATGGCAGCCTTCACTCTTTAAACATGGGATCCGCAGGTACACTCCTGCTCCTCAAAAATGTGTTTTGTTGCTACCAGGCGAACCCGAAGTCTGGTCTTTCTGAGTGCAGCCAGGTAAATCAATCTTGCAGTGGGTGTCTCAAACAGGTGTCAGGTCCATTATTCTTCTTTCTTGATATCACAGTGGGTGCACTTCCAACTGAAGATGTTGCATTCTTCCTTCCTGCCATCTGGTAGCTTTGTCAGCTGAATGTATAGATTTTAAAGTTTTGAGATAACAGTATCCCCTGCACGATGGTGTGAAAAATGCCCACTCGACTTTTTTTTTGGCAGAGTGGCTTAAGATCTGGAGGGAAAACCGGCCGGTTTCTCTGGTGAGGAACCCGCTGGATACAACAATTTTGCCCACTTTCTTTTTATCTGAATGATGAGAGTAAGTTGTGAAAACAAACACTTGGGGGAGCTGAGTAAGATATTTGTATTCTAGAAGAAAAAACAGTTGACAAGCCAGTATCTTGTAGCTTGACCTGAATGTTAGCTAATCAAAATAAATAAAAAATGTTTAAGTAAAGAAAGAATCAGCCTTACTGGATACAGTTACAAATGCAGCATGTCAGTGGAATGTCCAAAGCAGTCTGGAGCACTCAAATCAGTCCCCAATGTACCAAGCCAAAACCTGCAGTTAATACTGTTGCTAAGCAATCTGCTGGTGACCAAGGAAATGCTACTCGACTGAATGGAACGTTTATTAAACTGACCTTGCTCTGTCTACAATTAATCATATACTTGAATTACTTTGTGTCCGCAGTATTCTACCAGTAGTGTTGAACCTGTCATTCATTCATTGCCAAATTCAATATTGCAGTGAGATGCATTTAAATTAAAACAGATTAATATAATATGCCAAATATTTTATACATATTTCAAAACTTTCGTTTTCAGGGACAATATCTGTTGCTGTTCATTGGCTGCCCATCTTAACTATAAGAAAATCAAGACCAACTGGAGTACCCTTAGATATATCAAAGTTCTCCATTGTCTTTGGCCTTCAGCACAAACTCTCCTGCCCACTGACGCAATCCCTGGCAACTGTCTGACGCTGAAGCAGACAGTTCGCAAAGTTGGTGTCATACTTGACGCAGATTTGAGCTTCCGATCGCGTACCTGCATCTTCCCTATGATTGCCTATTTCCACCTCTGTAATGTCACCGGCCCTGCCTCAGCTCATTTGCTGCTCAAATCCTCACATGCTTTTGTTACCTCCAGATGTGATTATTCCAGTGCACTTGTAGTCAGTCGCCCATGTACTTTCCTCTGTAAACTCAAAGTGATCTAAAGCTCTGCAGCATGTGTCTGAGCATGCACCAAGCCTGGGTGACCAATCATCTCTGTGTTCCCTGATTTACAGTTGGCTCCCAAATAAGCAAAGCCTTGACTTTTAAAATTCCCACCCCATTTCGGAATGCCTCTGTGGCCTTGCCCTGCCCTGTCTCTCTGGCCTTGCCCTGACCTGTCTCTGTAATCTCCTCCACCCTTACAATCCTCTGGGATTGTCTGTGCTTCTCCAATTCTGGTTTCTTGACCATTCCCAATTTTACTTGCTCCACCATTGACAGCTGTGCCTTCAGCTGCAAAAGTCCAAAGTGCTGGAATTCCCTCCCTAAACTTTCTTTCTTTCCTCCTTTAAAACACATCATAAAACTTACCTCAATGACCATGCTTTTCACCATCTCCCCTAACATCACTTTATGTGGCTCAGTGTCATATTTTATTTAATAAAGCTCCCATAAAGCACCTTGGGAAGCCTTACTACATTAAAGGCTTTATAGAAGTACAAATTGTTATTGTTTTACACTTTTCAAAGCAGTACTATGGATTTGCTTCAAGGTTAGTAATATAGCGTTACCATGGAGCATAGTGAAAAACACTGGGTTGCATTTAATGCTCCCCCACTAATAGGTTTAAAGGCGGGCATGTCTAATCCAGTGGGCATCATACCCAAAACCTACCCCCCTGGCCCCCACAGCAATTATACCATCTGCAGGGGTAGTTTTGGGCAGCCTGTCTACCAGTGGGGCAATCGAGACCCTTGTGGACAATTAATGCCCAATTAAGGGCCACACCTGTGGTCAGGATTTTACCAGGAGCAGGAGGACACGGGCTTGCAGCTGGTGTCTCCTTAACAGGTCCCCTCGGCTCATTGAAGCCCCCCCCCCCCCCCCCCCACCCTCCCTCAAGGTTTAAACCATCCATCCTAAGTTCCCTTTCCCCAGTGGCCTCTCAAATTGTAGTCTTCTCCCTCCCCCTCTCTCAACGAAAGTTTGACAGCATGGCACCCAAGGGAAACCCCCAACCATAGCTATTTATGTGTACGCTGACAAGCAAAATATTTATATGGGGCTGTGCACTTAAATAAATCACCTACACATTAAAAGAAAACCTGGAGGATATGTTGCAGCTCAATATTTACAGCACTTTCTATTTTTATTTGTTTATTTCATATTTCCCTGATCATCAAACCATTTCCAAATAATTAGCCAGATGTGCCCATATGTTTCAAGTTTTTATAGTAATAAAACCAGCATTTTAGCAGTTTTTTCTCACGTTACAGCATCCTCATGTATCCAGTTTTCTTCTAAAATCCTTGAGTTAATGCTTTGGCAATGAACAAGTTTCGATGTTCATTGTCTTTTCACCTGATGCTTCCCTATGGCCTCCTCAGGATAGGGATAGTGAGCCTTAGACAAAATCTCTACAGATGTCATTAACACTGCTTCTTAGGCACAGTTCTCTGTGTATTTAAATGGAAAAAGAATAGCTCTCAAGTTGTTTGTCTTCTGCCTCTGGTTGTGTCCACTACGGAGAGTAGCAAGGTATGGCCCATAATTATAAGCTAAGGAAGCCATAAGTAGGACATGACTGAAGACTCCACTTCTTTCACTCGTGTGAATTTGTAAGTTTGTGGAATATATGCTACTAAACACAACTGCACAATCTGTGGAAGTTTCAGAGAAGGAAATTTTTAAAATTGCTGATTAGGGAAGAAGGATATGCACTTGGCACTGGTCCAGATTAGTCTGTCTGGAACAAGAATTTAGAGAAAGAAAGAATTGAACTGGAATGAGTTGAATCACCTTTCTTTGTCCCTCATCATACTTTTAAAACATGGAATTCAAACTTCAGTAACCCAGTTAGGAATCCAATACCTTGGTACTGGATTCTTGAATGCTTGTTGACAAATGAAATTAGTTTTTAAAACAAAATGACAAAGAATTTCATTTGTATGCAACTCTTCCTTTTGCTGTTCCTGTTGAATCCCTACAGTGCAGAAGGGAGGCCATTCGGTCCATTGAGACTGCATTGACTTTCAAAAGAGCACCCCCCACCCCACCCCCACCAAACCCTATCCCATTTACCATGGCTAATCCACCTAACCTACACATCTTTGGACTGTGAGAGGAAACTGGAGAACCCAGAGGAAACCCACGCAGATACCGGGACAACGTGCAAACTCCACACACACACACTCACCCAAGGCCAGAATTGAATCTGGGTCCCTTGCGCTGTGAGGCCATAGTGTGAAGCACTATGTTCTGCCATGTTGGCGTATAATATTTCTGCAAACTTGCTTCTCTCAATCCTTTTACCACTATAGTTAAACATCTTTATTTATTTTCCTTTATTCAGCCCTAAAGCTTGTTACTTACCACAGTATTTTGGTTGCACCTCATTTTAATTCTCTATGAAGCCTGTTGGACTATATAAATGTCACTGCTAACCAGGTTTACTATTAAGCACATGACCTGAATGATGCTTAAAGAGTCTTCTTTGCTGGGAATGTCCTCTGGTTCGTCTACTCTGCTGCTGTCATTTTTGGTGGTATAAGATTATTTTACGTGCGTGAATGGAGTTTCTGCTGAAACTTCACCAAGTTTACAGCAGCACATTGGGAGCAACAACTGTTTATTGAGCTCTTCAAATTTTATGCAGCAAAAACGAGTAGTCATGAAGAAAGTTCCTTCCTATGGAATTCCTTGCTCCGTCGCTAAAGGCTGCTTCTTGCTGGGATATGGTTCCCCAGGTGTTAGCAAAACCTCCAAGAGGCCATTCTTCACATGAGGTTAGGCAGTAATTGTCAGCAGCCCGTAACGTTATGAAAAGCATCACAGTTGAGCCAGGTCCTGTTTGAAGTTGATATCCACAAAATGCACACTTTCCAGCATGTGTCAAAACTGGAAACCCTGCCTCATGTTTCTGGGGATGATGGTGCCAATTAATTAAGGCAACTTTGGATTCAAATGAATCAACCGCGATACTCGGCATTGCCATATGTCAGATAAGCAACAGGTTACCTGTGTTATCCTGAATCCAGCCATCAAGAAAACTGCATTTAACGAGCCTCTAACAGTGAGCAGCTGTTAACAATTCAGCTACAACAGATTAGGGTTTTAGTCATTTATCTCGGGCTTTAATAGAAATGAGCCTTTTTAACCAGACATTTACTGCTGTCCTGCACCCAGCTTCAACAGAGATAAAAACCATTTCCCTTTATGAAAGTGAGGCCTGTGGAGCTATTAGGATTATGATAAATAATGGAACTCTGTATCATGACTCATTGTTGGGAAGATACTTTGGCATGGAAATGAGAAGCCTTGGATTAATACCAGTTGTAAAAACATCACCCATTTCTTTGAAATTGTATTTTCGAGTCTCATAAATTTCAAATGTCTATTTCATCCATTGCAGTAAACGTCAATTTTGTTTTTACATGATCAAGTGCTACAATATACCTCATCCACCCAAAGCTGCCTCTTTTTAATGTGTACATGTTTTATGTAGCGTAATTATTGTAATAGCACAACATTTTTTTGTGCCAGTTTTTCACAAGTTTGCAACCCATTTAACGATGCTGCGGTACATTGAAATCCAGATGTCAGAATTTTAGAGCTTTTCGACTCTCCTTTACAAAATTTATCTGGGACATTAGCACAGAAATGGCTTAATTGGATACCAGATTGAATAGAGATAAATTCTGTAGATTGAGAGGTCTGGTGCACAAACAATAACAAGGGATGTTACAGAAATAATTTTTAAAATATACCATTGAACCACGCGATCTAAGATGGTGCCTCCACGACAAAAACACCTTTAACGTTGTTTAAATGGCCTGGAGAATGCTAGGTGGCATTCAAAGGGGCTGTTGGCGGAGTCTGTTTCATGTCCCATGCTATTCATACCATCCGTAAACAGTTTGGAGGAGAACATCTTGTGTATATAATATATAATTCGCTGATAATACTAAGCTGTGTGGCAAGTTTCTACAAACATGAAGAAGATCGCGCATATCGACACAGACATCAAGTTTCTACAAACATGACTTTAACCTGGTGTTGTGAGACTTCTTACTGTGCAAAATAAAGTAAACAGTGTTCATAAACATTCACACCAATTAAAATGAGGGATCAAATAATGGCAGACCAATTTAACGTAAATAAGTATAAGCCTACAGCAAATGTGTGCACAATGACAGGCGTCTATTAAATTAATTAACATAGATGGAACTAAATATCATTTAACAAATTTTCCAGTCAATTTAAAACTATCAACAAATCATGGTCCCCATATTAATATGGAATCTGCCATTTTTATACTGCAGAACAAATAGCTCTGCGTCATAGTTGCAAACAGATAGCTATGATTACTAAGTTATCTAGGTTACAGTTTGCAACTTTGGTTTCTGCTCATTGACCCTCCTGCAATAGCTGGAACAGGCTAAAGAGCAAAGAAAAACCAGCATGTGTGACCCTCAGTTACTCAAAAACCAAATGGGCCATGGTAACAAGAGCCGCATAAGATAATGTTGTTTCCAGTTGAGTTGGGGTTCCGATTAAATATTCCTTAATGATCGAGGGTAACATGTGGCTAATGTCTCGATTCGCATGCTTCCGTTTGACCTTCATAGGTAAGATATTGGGAGAAACTAAATGTGCAACTGATCAGATTAGACCTTCTCCTGCTTCCATCCAACTTCTGCAGTGGAGTGGGAAACGTCTTGAGGAAATCCTTGGAGCGGTATTTACTGTCCTCCTCCAAGGTGAGTTTGGAGGTGGTGGGGCATTTAATCAGTCTGGCAGGGGGTAGTGAGGGCAGATGGGGAGCTCTTCACCTTCCTGCCTCCACCCTGATTAAGTTGAAGGGTGAAAGTCCCTTGGCCCATGGATGGCCTTCCCACCCCGCTGCTAATTGAGGCCCCTAAGTCATAGAGTCATAGAAATTTACAGCATGGAAACAGGCCCTTTGGCCCAACTTGTTCATGCCGCCCAATTTTTACCACCAAGCTAGTCCCAATTGCCCACATTTGGCCCATATCTCTCTATGCCCATCTTACCCATGTAACTGTCTAATTTTTTTTTAAAAGACAAAATTTTACCCGTCTCTGCTACTGCCTCTGGCAGCTTGTTCCAGACACTCACCACCCTCTGTGTGAAAAAATTGCTCCTCTGGACCCTTTTGTATCTCTCCCCTCTTAGCTTAAACCTAAGCCCTCTGGTTTTAGACTCCCCTACCTTTGGGAAAAGATCATAGAAATCATAGAAACCCTACAGTACAGAAAGAGGCCATTCGGCCCATCAAGTCTGCACCGACCACAATCCCACCCAGGCCCTACCCCCATATCCCTAGATAGATGTTGACTATCTACCTTATCGATGCCCATCATTATTTTATAGACCTCTATAAGATCACCTCGAAGCCTCCTATGCTCCAGGGGAAAATTGTCCCAGTCTATCCAGCCTCTTCTAATAACTCAAACCATCAAGTCTCTGTAGCATCCTAGTAAATCTTTTTTGCACTCTTTCTACTTTAATAATATCCTTTCTATAATAGGGTGACCAGAACTGTACACAGTATTCCAAGTGTGGCCTTACCAATGTGTTGTACAACTTCAACAAGAAACCCCAACTCCTGTATTCAATGTTCTGTCCAATGAAACCAAGCATGCTGAATGCCTTCTTCACCACTCTGTCCACCTGTGGCTCCACTTTTAAGAAGCTATGAACCTGTAATCTCTGTGTTCTCTTTGTTCTATAACTCTCCCCAATGTCCTACCATTAACTGAGTAGGTTCTGTCCTGATTCGATCTACCAAAATGCATCACCTCACATTTATCTAATTTAAACTCTATCTGTCATTCATTGGCCCCTGACTCAATTGATCAAGATCCCATTGCAATCCTAGATAACCTTCTTCACTGTCCACTATGCCACAAATCTTGGTGTCATCTGCAAACTTAAAGTGGGTGGACATGAAGCTCACCATGCGGGGATCCTGGAAAACAGACACTATTGTGTTTACTTCCAGTGTGAGGGGGGGCGGGGTGTCCCTCATTCAAACCTCAGTGCCTGACCGAGGGTCCTAGCATTGGGAAGGGATGGGGGCCCACTGAGAGCCAACCCCTGCTGTTGATTTTCCTTATCCCTCCTCCCCGCCACTGCAATCCTGTAGTTCTCTTCCTGCGACCATTCATCTATGGCCTGAGATGCAGTGACAATACCAATCACTGCCATCTCTGATTGGCCGGTAGCACTTGGCAGGTCAGACTTTCGCCCTGGGGTCTCTGACCCCGGAGAAGGACCAGCGCTGTCCAGTTAAGTGCTTGACTTAATATGGCAGACCTTTCCCAAAGCGATGATGGGGGCTCTCAGCAAATAGGCGGGAATTCTGTGGTGTCCACTGAAAATCGCCCTTAGTGTATACTTCCCAAGATGCAGAGCAAAGGCAGAGATTTTAAAAATGTTCAGAATTTCTGCATTTAAAATTTGAATTTAAAATTAGCATTTTATCTCTGGTATGTTTAGCTTTTCAGTGAGCTCATCCTTGCTGAGCCATTACCAGTTGATGTTACAATTAATAACCTCATTGACACATCTAACAAAGTAGGAAATCCATTGTTGTAATTTTAAGCAAAATAACCATTATACTCAGGCCATGTTCACCAGTTTGGAATTTGTAACTCTTGAACATTTAGAATGCAGAGCTTACTACTGAGGTTTAGGGATGGTATGTAGTTTAATAATCCTCATGCCTTTCACACTTTTCATATATTCATCTGCCTGGCAGGCAACTCAATTATCTAACCCCATTGATTTTAACAACTTAATCACAGCTAGATCGCAGAAACTGTGAACTCAAATTGCTCCTTCAAAAAACAACAACTTGCATTGATTTATAACATAATAAAATGCCCCAGAGAGCTGCACGGAAGCATTTTAAAGTAAAAGTTGAAATGGAGAGAGGTGCAGAAGTGTAGGGGATTCTGGGGATTGGAGAGCTTAGTGCCAAAGCAGCTGAAGGCACAGCCACCCATGTTGGAGTGGCTGTGCTGGTTAAGAGGCCAGAATTAGAGCAGTGCAGATATTTCAGAGGGATGTAGGTCTGGAGGAGATCACGGAGGTAGAGAGGGACGAAGCCAGGGAGGGATTTAGAAACAAGGATGATGATTTTAAAATTGAGGTGTCCTCTGGCAGCCAACACAAGCCCACCAACACAGGGGTGATGGGCGCATAAGAGATGTCAGAAAGGACATGGCAACAGTGCTGAAATCAAAATCAGTTTATTTCACAGCTAAGTTTCACGAGGTTGGATAATTTAGTGGCCTTGGATCAGATGAAACCTGCACAGTACACAGGGATCAACAAACTTTTGGGCACAGTGGTTAGCACTGATGCTTCACAACGCCAGGGACCCGGGTTGGATTCCCGGCTTGGGTCACTGTCTGTCTGTGCGGAGTTTGCACATTCTCCCCGTGTCTGCGTGGGTTTCCTCCAGATGTTCTGGTTTCCTCACACAGTCTGAAAGACGTATTGGTTAGGCGCATTGACCCGAACAGCTGCTGGAGTGTGGCGATTCCAGGAATTTCACAGTAACTTCATTGCAGTGTTAATGTAAGCTTTAGTTGTGACTAATAAATTAACTTTAAATTTTTTAAATTATAAAATGTTCCAAAAGGTAATCGAGCAGCAGGACTATAACATGCTGTGTTTCCAGACAGTCTATATTTCGCCAGTATCAATATTTCTCCTGTACTGAAATCAGTAAAGTCTGAAAGCCCATGATCTTTGAAGGCCAATATGATTTTGACATAAAGGTATATTTGCACAGCTTTCATTTGAGACCACTGCCATGGTGACATCACTGCTGTCTGACTCTTGCTGGTTCTGACATCAGTTTAGTCTGAACCAAACTGTTAAATCATGTCTGAGGCAACGGCAGAAAATATGTTGCCATATGGCATCACTGTATTCTCATTGTATGCTGCAAATGCAAGGCAAAACCCGACTAGGAAACAAGTTTTCCAACTTGTTCAGTTCTGATGTGAGGGAGATCTATTCCAGCAGATCAGTCTCTGAAATTAGAAATCAGCCAGATGAGATTTTATGCCGTCTTTTGTTCAGGGCAGTATTTAATGCAGTTGATGGGGGGTCTTGCCAGCAAAAGCCCCACATTAATTCCCTTGGGGAAGGCCCACCAGCCCTAAGTGGCTAGCGACGAACTTTCCTTAGGATCGAGGATCTTGCGGGGGGCAGAAATGTCGCAATCCCCCCCAGCCGCACCCACCCCCAAGAGTTGCCAGCCAATCAAAGACCAGCACCTATCCATTGCAGGCAACACCAGTGGGAGCAATGGTAATGCCAGCAGTGCACCGAGGGTGCGGCCTCGGACTGCTGAGTGCCTCCAGGTGAGTGAGGGTGGGATAGAGGTTGTGGGGTGGGGCTGATGGGAGTGGGGCGGGCAGATGCAAGAGCAGTGTGTTGGCTCCCCCACTTTCCTGATTTCAGGTTCTTTGATCGGACACCAGAGTAGGGTTTGCTTTTTGGTTTTCCTGCCTTCCACCTACACTTGCTAAATAACAGTGGCAGTAGGTTGAAGCCCTTAAATGAGCATTAATTGCTCAGTTAAAAGCCTTACTGGGTGGTGGGGTGGCAAGACCATCCGTGAGTCTCTTTGACCTTGACTTAATCGGATCAGAAGTGGGAAGGCAGCAGTCTGACACCCTCCTGCCTGGTTAAATGTCCCCCCTCGCCACCCCCCCCCTCCAAACTCACCTGAGGTGGAGGAGGGGTGGAGGAGGGGTGGAGCAGGGGCCTTAAATTCCATCTATTTCCCATACTGCGTCAGAGCTGGGGTTTTATCTAGTTTGAATATTGTCTTTAGTGGTACGATAAGGAAGGGCCTGCGTGGCAACTGTAGTTGTTATTTTTTTAAAACTTAACATCTACATGAGGTCTAATTCCAACCCAGGAGACAATGACATCCCTTTTTTAGGGTCCGACTTTACACAGAGAAGTGTGGAGTGTGCCAAACTAAAGACACTCAAGACAGTTAATCATTCTTCACTCAGCCAAATGGATCCCTGCCTTGATTTGTTTATCTCATGTACATTGCCAGATGCTCCAAGTTATTCAGACAGTGGCTCTTCAGACTAAATCACAAGAATGTGAAATTGCTGTGCGGTTTTATCTTTGACGCAATGTATTCATCAAAGTTACAAAGCAGTGATCAGTTATTGAAAGCTGATTGGTTTTTAAAAATTACCAACATTAATGCAAGGCGATTAAATGGATTTCTCTTCACACCTCGTTACCAGATTTCCTTGAGCTGCATTTTTTTGATTAAGCCTCTGCCGTTGATAGCACTTTCACTTTGTCAGTTCACATCTGTTAGCAGTTGTTTACAAAATCGTACCATGAATATGTACACTTTACAGTTAGACATTTTCCACCCATCTGTAAAGTACCCTTTAAATCAGTAGTTCAGTCCAAATCTGCGCAAACCACTGCAAAGGGTCGTGTATGTTTTTCACAGAAATCCATTTCAAAGTGGTTGGATCTCAAAAGTTTCTCTGAGGAAAATGACTGGAAATGAAGTAATATTTTATAGGGCTCTGGGAATTGTCAAGTTTTGATCAGCAAATTCAACTGGACAGTCAGATGGACCTGCTGTATAACCAATGCCCTGTTTATGTGAGCTGAAATGTAATGACTCCCCTCACATCATGTAAGACCATTCTCTTCCACTTGATTCCATTTCCCTGCCTCTCTTATCTTCGCCACTGTACTTCACCATTACAAATAATACTATCCCGCATGGTGCCATGTTTTCTCTTTCTATTCCACTCTCTACCATTCCATTTTACTTGGATTTTTCCATTAGAAAAACTGCCTTTCAATTTCTGAGCAGACAGGAGGCGAACATCAAAAGCAGAACATTGCCATTTTGATCTTACTTTTCCTCAGATGCATATTTATTTTTATAGCAGACTTTAGGTTGATTTCCTTCATTGGGAACACCTGGTGAGGACTGATGCTCCAGGGAAGTTAGCAGGAAATTATGTGCTCCTAATACGCTATTTTCTTTCCGTCTGATTACATACTGGGTGTAAAATCAACCAGTGCAGTCCCACCACCTTCCACTCGGGTCATACTCATTCAAATGCCCAACTGAGGAATAAGCCTTCATCAGCATCTTACTGAAGAGGAGAAGGTTTACGTTCAAGAGAATCTGGCATATGTAACAGAAGTTAGGGCACGGTGGCACAGTGATTAGCATTGCTGCCTCACAGCGCCAGGAACTCGGGTTCAACTCCGGCCTCGGGTGACTGTCTGTGTGGAGTTTGCACATTCTCCCGTGCCTGTGCGGGTTTCCTCCAGGTGCTCCGGTTTCCTCCCACAGTCCAAATATATGTGGGTTAGGTTGATTGGCCATGATGGCCTCCTTCTGCATTGTAGATTGTATGATCTATAAGTGCATCGTTGGATCTTCTTTACCTCTGAATTAGATATACAGGAAAGGTTGTTATAATCATGGCTGAAAGTAGAAATGGTTGCTTGCAAAAGAAGAATACCTGTTGAAAAATACAGGAATCAATTGTCCTCTTCACTCTCTGGGTGTAATCTAGCAGAATGGTCACCTGTCGAATGTGGAATGTGTCAATACTTACTGAAATCAGTGAAGATGCATTTGGCTTTGTTTCAGTTCAATAATAATAATGATAGTACAAAGAGAATGCCAGGATGTTCAGAGAAATTACTGCTCAGTTTTAGGTGTTGTTGCATGGGCTGCAAAAATTATTCAGATTGTTACACTGGCTGTATGTTAATTTTGATCACTTCAGCCATTTTTCACCAACAACAATGGGCAGATATGCCTGACCAAAACTCGGTGGAGTATTCTAGCCATGTCAGTGTTGTAGTAGCACACACCAGTGTCAGGATTGGAAGACTGGGATTTAAATTTTAAAGGAAAAATTTGTCATATTAATTGACCATGGAACTGTCATCCATCTCAGCAACAGTTTCGGCTGATCTGCTGCTGAGATGCTCATCCATGTTTTTGCCATCATGATTGCCATTCCATCCTGCATTCTCCACAAATGCCACCTCATCTATATCCTAAAAAACAGAAACATAGAATGGTTGCAGGAGGCCATCAAGTCCCATCCCTGGTTTTGATGACTTGCAATGCCTCAAATTTAAAATTCCCATTGTCTTGTTTTAATCCCTAGCCCCTCCATTATCTCTGACCTCATCCAGTCCTGCAAGACTCACATCTTTTACAATGCTTTATCCACCATTCCTTAATATCCCTTTCTTAGGCTTGGTGCCAGTTTGTATTTTAACTACCTATCAAGTGTCTTGAATTGTTTTCCTATAGTGAAGACTCTATATAAATGCAAGTTGTCGTATTTGTCAAATTACCCATCCCAAAAAATGAGGACTGTAATTTTCAAGGCCACTCTTCAGTAAAGCTGTCATGATTTGTTTCATTCCAATTCCTGAGGCTTGTGGTCCTGTGATCTATTTGTAGACTGTCTTTTGGATGAGGCCACAGCTGCCCATCATAGGACTATTTTGAAAAAGCCCTCGCTGATGTCCTGGCTAATATTTATCCCTCAACTAGCTTAGTAAAAAGAAATGGTCTGGTTATCACATTGCCGTTTGTGGAAACTTGTGTGTAAATTGGATGCCGTGCTTCCTACTTTTGACGACACTTTAAAGCACTTTGAGATTCACTGAGGTTGTGAAAGATGCTATATAAATGCAGATATGGATTTCTTTCTTTTTCACCATTAATATTGCCTCAGGCCTGAGATATAAGACTCCAATTAACATGTATGAATTAGGCATCTGCCAGAGTCCTGCAGACCACCTGCCAATATTACAATGATGGGGAGGTGGTGTGATGGGGGTTGAGGAGTCAGAGCAGCAAAGCAGAGTTGCTGGATTTTAATTCTTATTTTGCTCAATTTCGCCAAACACAGTTAAAATCTCTTGTTCTATTAGTTGGGAAGAGTTTTGCAGAGAGAGGGGCAATCCCTCGCTCCGCTAAGAATGGGAATGGTGTTGTTGGAGCTTAGCTGACTCGCACTATAAATCTCCGCACCTTGGGCTCACCAATGGAAGATAGGTTTAAGTACATTTTCCTTCTCTTATTCGGGGAGGTGGAGCATGTGCTTGCCAAATTTCTGATTCAATCTTCTGCTATTTATCACTAACTATTTCTCCTCTATTTTAAATTCTGCATATACTTTTTAAGAAGCAAATCTAAGAAGTAATTTTCATCATTTTGCTCTTTTGTTGGGAGGAGTTGGGAGTAAAGAAAGGGAACATTCTGTACTTGTGGAAAAGACCACAATTATGCATGGCCCCTGAGAAGTATGTGGCTAAGGTCAGGCTTCATTAATGCTCACGACTGGTTTTGAAAATTTAATCTGAAGGCTGCACTGGTTCCAGATTTCTAACTGCAAATTGGAATAGAATTTCATTTCTAGGGGTTCAGTGTGTAGGGCAAATAGGTAGACTTAGGTTGAGCTGCGCTTTGCAACAGGAAAACATTTTGAAATCCTGTTAATTTCTTTACTAAACACACAGTATTCCCATGTATCCATTTTCATATATCTGTGATCTTATTGTGTGCTCTGCTCTAGAAATTCCTCCAGACATGTATGTGTGTTACAGTGGTTAACACTGCTGCCTCACAGCACCAGGGACCCTGGTTTGATTCCCGACTTGGGTCACTGTCTATGTGGAGTTTGCACATTTTCCCTGAATCTGCGTGGGTTTCCTCCGGGTGCTCCGGTTTCCTCCCCCAGTCTGAAAGACATGCTGGTTAGCTGCATTGGCCATGCTAAATTCTCCCTCAGTGTCCCTGAACAGGTGCTGGAGTGTGGCGACTAGGGGATTTTCACAGTAATTTCATTGCACTGTAAATGGAAGCCAACTTATTTATTTATGGGCGGCACGGTAGCACAGTGGTTAGCACTGCTGCTTCACACCTCCAGGGACCTGGGTTCGATTCCCGGCTTGGGTCACTGTCTGTGTGGAGTTTGCACATTCTCCTCGTGTCTGCGTGGGTTTCCTCCGGGTGCTCCGGTTTCCTCCCACAGTCCAAAGATGTGCGGGTTAGGTTGATTGGCCATGCTAAAAATTGCCCTTAGTGTCCTGAGATGCGTAGGTTAGAGGGATTAGTGGGTAAATATGTAGGGATGTGGAGGTAGGGCCTGTGTGGGATTGTGGTCGGTGCAGACTCGATGGGTCGAATGGCCTCTTTCTGTACTGTAGGATTTCTATAACTTGTGACACTAATAAATGAACTAAATACTTAAACTGCATATTTTCTTAACATAAATATTTCATGTGTTTTGTTGGTGTTCTTCCTTTTTTATTACAGCCCTTACATTCTCACCCCAACCCTTATATTAGGTACATTCTCAAGTATTCACTTTGTGAATTGTGAACCAATGCAATGCTGTAGAATATTTCTTTCATTCCATAACGCATGTGTATTTTAGTCAGTTTGATGAAGTCAGTGGTTTGTACTGCCATTGGTAGAATGTTTAACAAATAAATGTGGAACAATTGCTCAAGTTGGATGAAGTAAAAGCGATTGATGCAATATGGGATCAAAGGTGATTAAAACAAAATAGGATTGTGGAGAATAAAGTTCAGCATGGACTAGTTGTGCCAACTGTCCAACTTCCATGTTGTTATTTCTTATATTTCTGCGTCCAAGTACAGTTCTAAGTGTAAAAGGACATTGGAGTTTAGAGATTAGACTCAATGTAAGCAAGAGATCCTTAAATGTAACCTTGGTTTGAGCAAACCTGACCCAAAACTAGAATTCTCAATGTCTGTCTTTAATTACACCATTTTGATAAAAGTGATAAAAGTCTGTGAGTTATATCAGCATCATTGCACTTTATCCTAAACTCACTGATCTTGGGCCACATGGTGCATACATAGCGTTGGCCATATCTGGACTCAAGATTTGCTCAGGAGAATATTTTTCATGAAGAAATTGACACACAGATGGCAACGTTAGCAGATCCACTCAGAATCCTTTAATACAGGGGACATTCAGCCAAAATGTCAAACAGCTGGAAGCACTGTCGGAAAGATGGGCTGTATTCAAGAGAGGATTTGCGTGCAGTGCATTCTCTGAGGTTTGAAATGCACCGTGCATAGACCAACGAGAACTATTAACATCTCTTAGATTTCACACCTTTGAGTGCAGTGTGTGTTTTCTAAGCTAAGCACTTAAGTACTGCAAAAAGCAGAGATGACAATGTGAACATTGTCTGAGACACGTTCTGCTACAGTGCTGTTATCCAGTTTCTAACTTGAATCCAAGGAATGAAAGTTTCTGGCATCAATTTAGGAACAACTACGTGTGCACCAGTCCTGCAGCGTTCACAGACTGTGGTCTAACATTCCTTTTTGTACTGAGATGGTCTGCAGGGAATATAAGGATTTCAATGTACAATAACATCTGGAGGGGGCAATTAATGGAATTAATGGAATTATAGGTTTTTTATTCTTCTGCAGGTTTTCCCACAAATATTATTTTATGTTTTAAGCACCATTGAAAACTGAATTAATTTCTTCATGTCAGCTTTAATTTGTAATTCTGTTGTGCATTTTGTTTGCATATTTTTTTAAAAAGCCGTGATGAAACCTGAGTACAGATTTCTTTTTGGAGACCATTGGGCAAGCAACATTTCATGACATTGCCTTGGAACCTTTTTTCGCATTCTGATGTTTTCTATTCTTTGGGAAAAACTCCTTGCTAGTTCAGTTATAAAATGCCCAGCCTGAGGATACAGTGCTTGATGGTGGGTTGAGCATGAAAAGCTCCTTTGTTCTCCTGCAGTATTCATTTTGTATTCAGTGTTTTAAAGCTAGAGAGAAAATTTCCCTGTAGTTTGCCCTGTAAAACACTCGGCTTCCTGCTGCGTGTTGTGTTCAGTAGATCTCACAAAGAGGTTCTGCGCCTTGCGTGGTTGTTTATTGATAACACATAAATATGTGCATATATACAGGGGATAGCCCAAGCTATGATCTAACCCCATGCTTGCTTCTACACAGGTCTCTGTCCAGTCCACAACTGACCCTAGTCTCGGGTCATGCGTCCCTTTACATCACACTATGGACAGTGCTGTTCTCTGTCCCACATTAACCCTTGCTATGCCAGATACCCTTTTGCATTTCCCATTTGCAGCAGTAAGGAAAAGGGGTGACAATCACCATCGTTGGGTTTTCGTGCCTTTTCTGGTTCTCTAAGACTTTCAGGGCAGCAGACCTTGGTTTGGGTCTGCAATATAGTGTTCCCAGCTTAGAATCATCTTTCTCTTTTTTTGGCTGCCTTGCAAGACGAGGGCTGTCAAATAACCTGAAACAGTGATTAGCCCCTGGATCCTTGCCGGCCTGAGAGATTGTGGGAGCCGGCCAAAGACTTGGCTGCAAAGTCAAAGACAAAGAAATGGTTGTAAATTTTAAAAAATCCAATTGGAGCTTTTTGGCTGGCGGTGAACAAGTAGGGCAACCTCATAGCTTTAGGATAGTCTACTTTGGAAACATTATTGCAAGGATATGCTCATTTTAACTCCCATGATGAACAGAAGCAGGTTGGAGCAGGGGTTAAGCTGGTAAAAATATGAAACCTGATCCCAGCCTGCTGTGAACATACCTATTTATAATTCAACTGCAGTGGTTTGGGAACATCTTGAATCACCCACTTTGGAAAGGAGGGTCCAGCATTATAATGTCTAATTGAGACTCCATTCCACAGATTCAAGGAGCCATTTGAATTTAAAGTCTGTGGGTGGCAGTTGCAGATCCATTAAATAAATGTTCTTCTAGCACTGTGTATGGGCCAGGGGGTGCTGGGATGCCTCCTCTGGCCTTTTGAGCAAATGTTCTGACACAATCTGTCTCTCTCCCTGCCAACGGCAGACTGCTTAGTGATCTTTAGACATCCCACAACCAACCCCCCCACCCCTCGTCCCCTCACCAATCCCTGCCGCGAGCTCTTCCTCCTTCGCCCTGTGTTCCGAACTCACCCATCACGTCTCAATCTTTTCTGATTGCAGGAGCCCTCTGACTTCACTCTCTACTGCTGCATTTCCTGTCTGGACAAGGGGCTGAGTAAAACAATTATATATCAGGATCTCCATTTTCCTTGCTTTTCCAGCTTTCTTGGCTTCACACACTCTCTCCCTGTCTCCCCGTAAATATTGGAGCATCAGACAAAATCTGATGCTTGTACCTACCCAAGCATATGAAATGTTCTTTCTGCCTAATTGTCCATTATAAAACGATTACTGCTCTTGTTGCCAAATGCAGTAACATGGCTGGTACCCGAGGGCCTTATTGCTTTGTCCAGTACTGTAAATAGTACTGATTAGTTATTGCCGAATATGGATAGTTAAGATCAAAACCGAAACGGATTGAAAAATCCTGTAGAACAGATTAATGTAAATTCATCCTTTCCCCGTGGTTAATGTGACACTTCTTGAGTGGAGTTTTTGAAGCTTTTCCAAGAACTGGGTCTCCGAAACACACTGCAAACTGTGGGGTTAAAAAAACAATGGGATTTGGTTCACTGTTTGAACAAGGGGCATTGTAATCTTTTCGCTGATGCAGTTCTAGATTTAAGTTTACACCCAGATTGGAATTCATTTATCATTTTGTGTCTGCGCTGTAAACTACTCTTTAATATAGTTACACAGATTAATCTGATCATGATGTGTGAGCACATTGCAAATGCATTGAATAGTGAGAAAAACAATTCCTCTGCCCCATGGTTGCATAATTGGATGGAATTTTGACATGGATGAAATTCAATAAGGTTTTAATTAGATTAAAATATAATTTTAAGCAGATAGAGAAAAGCTACATTCACAAAAGACCTCAGTGTAGTCCTTAGTGTGTGCTTCACAGCACCAGCATTCTCAGGACTTTGGTATTATATTCTGTTAAAGGAAAATCAACTTGCCCTTGTGTAAAAGTGATACCAGGATATTTTGTACTCATTCAGGCGATGTGTTTTTCATTGAAGAGACCAGCATTTAACACCCTTCAATGTTAGAGAACTGCCTTCTTGAACTGCTGCAATCCATGAAAAGTTCCCCCACAGTGCTGGATTATTCAGGATGTTGACCAAGTGACAAGGGCAGTGGTGATATATTCTCAAGTCAGGATGGTGTGTGACTTGGCAAGGAACATGCAGGTGGTTGCATTTGCCTGCTATCCATGTCCCATTATCATAGAATCATAGAAGCCCTACGGTGCAGAAGCAGGCCACTTGGCCCATCGAGCCTGCACTGACAGCAATACCACCCAGGGCCTATCCCCATAACCCTGTGCATTTACCCTCGCTAGTCCCTCTGACACTAGCATGGCCAATCCACCTCCCGGCACATCTTGGGTAGATTGAAGCCATTGTTTTCAGTCCCCATTTCAAGCTCTGAAGCCAAGCTACTGATTCCATCCCTCTCCCTGGCTGAGATTAAACCAGTCTGTTTGCACCTTGCAGTCATATTCGACCCCAAGATGAGTATCCAGCCACATATTTGTATCTTCACCAACACTACCTGTTTGTGTCTCTAATACATTGCCTTCGTTCCTTGCTCATTTGCTGCTTTGAACTTTATTTATTCTTCATTACCTCTAGAGTTGACTATTCCAATGGACTTTTAGCCAGTCTCCCACATTCTACCCTCTGTGAACCTGAGATTTTTAAACATTCTTCCACCCATATCTTAACTCACACTAAGTCCTGTTGCCCTATCACCGCTAACCTGGCTGACCTGCATTGACATGTGGTGAAACAATGCCTTGATTTAAAATTCTCATCCTTGTTTTCAAATCTCTCCAGGATCTCGCCCTTCCCCATCTCTGTAATCTCCTTCACTCCTACAGCCCACTGAGATGTCTGTGTTCATCTAATTCTGGTGCCTAGGGCAACCCCAATTTTAATCACTCCATCATAGGCTGAGGGAGCTCGGTCTTTTCTCCTTGGAGAGACGTAGGATGAGAGGAGACCTAATAGAGGTATATAAGATGTTGAGAGGCATAGATCGGGTGGACTCTCAGAGGCTTTTGCCCAGGGTGGAAATGGCTGCTACGAGAGGACACAGGTTTAAGGTGCTGGGGGGTAGGTACAGGGGAAATGTTAGGGGGAAGTTTTTCACACAGAGGGTGGTGGGCGAGTGGAATCGGCTGCCGTCAGCAGTGGTGGAGGCAAACTCAGTAGGGACTTTTAAGAGACTCCTGGATGAGTTCATGGGACTTAAAAGGATGGAGGGTTATAGGTAAGCCTAGAAGGAAGGGATATGTTCGGCACAACTTGTGGGGCCAAAGAGCCTGTTTGTGCTGTAGTTTTTCTATGTTTCTATCATTGTTGGCCACACGTTCGCTTGCCCAGGTAGCAAGCTCTAGAATTCCCTCTCTGCCTCTCTACCTCACTTTTCACCTCTAAGCCACTTTGTAAAACCTCCCTCATCTGACCTAATGTGACTTAGTGTCATGTTTTCTTTTAAAGTATTCCTTCATGAATACCTTAGGTCATTTTATTACGTTAAACATACGATAAAAATGTACGTTGTTGTTATAGGTGACATTGTTTGGAAGGTGCTTTTGAAAAACCCTTGGGAATTTGCAGTGCAATTTGTGAATATCATACAGAACAGCAATAGTGCATTGGTGGTGAAGGTAGTGAATGGTTTAGGGTTAATGTTAAAACGTGCAGAGATTACAGTCTGGAAGGTTATTTCAAATAGATTAATGCGCAGTTAAAATACCAGACTGAATAATGCCATATAATTAAAAGAACAAGAGTTTACGTTTATGTAGCATCTTTGACTGAGATTCCCCCCCCCTGGCCCAATGCGGGTTTTTTGGTGGTGGAGGCAGCTTGCAGTTGGCCCTCGGTAGGATCTTCCAGTCCCGCCGCCAAAGTCAATGGTGTTCTCCATGTCAACACGCTTCTGCAGCGGACAACCTGTCGCTGGGGGTGGGGTGCTGAAAATCCTGACTTTTAACATGGAAAACTGTCTTTAGGCTTTTTACAGGTACATGAAATGTATGCATAGCCAGATATTATGCACATGTGGTTACAATTTGGAATGCATTGTAGATTCACTAATAGCTTGCAAAAGGAAATTGGATGCATATTCGAAGAAGAAATAAAGATCACAGGAATATGGGGAAAGAATGAGGGATTTGGAACTAACTGGCTTGCTATTTATAAGAGCTGGTGCAGACTTGTTGGGCTGAATGGTCTCCTTCTGCGCCTCAGTTATTCTTTGATTCTGTTATATGGAACAAGACCCTGGAAGGATTTAAAGACAGGGAAAGAAATAACTTTGGAGGGATTGGGAGCCAATGTGAAGACAAGAGTGATGAGGATGGAATGAGATGTCAGCAGCAGGGATTTGGATGATCTGAAGTTTATAAAGGGAGGAGAATGGGAGACAGCCAGGACAGCGCTAGTGTAATCAAGTCTGGACTGGTGGAGGTATGCAGGAGAGTTACAATAGCAGATGTTAATAAAATGTTTGAGAAATTGAAGGATATTTTAGGAGCCGCAGACGATGTTTCCAGGAATCATGTTGTCATACTTCAACCTTCTATATAGAACATTATGGTCCATTTGAGCTTGTCCAGAGAGCTCAAAACTTCCGTTTTGGCATTTCTCATCAGCTTGATGTTTTATATTGTATGCAACCCAATTGAAATTGATGAGTTGTTGGTACAAAGCCCCCTGAGTGGTCAACGAGCGGTGTTTGTATTTTGAAATTCAATCTTTGTCGCTATCCCGCTAAATACATAATCTTAGAGTGGGATGGTTAACAAAATAGGCCAGTAAGCACTCAGTTGTTCAACTTTTAAACACACTCTCTGAGAGCAGTTACAGTATCTGCAGTTAAATGTCTGAGATTGATGAAAAACAGAAGGCAAAGTCTGGCGGAGCAGCTAATTACTCTTCCCATTGTGTCTTTGAACCATTATAGCCATGACATCTAGAGTAGTATTCCAAAAAACACTTAGCTTTCCTACCTCTTTTCCTCGCCATCAATAGTTTCCTAAAAGCTTTTTTCTGTAAAAGCCCAGTTTCCATGATTTTACTTCCAGACTTTGTGTTAAACTCTATCACTTCTTGTTTGGGGCAGGATTTTCATGGTCCCAATTGGGGCTGAAATGGTGCCCCGATGGTGGGCAGCACGGTGGCACAGTGGTTAGCACTGCTGCTTTACAGCGCCAGGGACCCAAGTTCGATTCCTAGCTTGGACCACTGTCTGTGCGAAGTCTGCACGTTCTCCCCGTGTCTGCGTGGGTTTCCTCCGGGTGCTCCGGTTTCCTCCCACAGTCTGAAAGACATGGTTAGGTGCATTGGCCATGTTAAATTCTCCCTCAGTGTACCCAAACAAGTGCCAGATTGTGGCGACTAGGGGATTTTCACAGTAACTTCATTGCAGTGTTAATGTAAGCCTACTTGTGACACTTAAACTTAAACTTGTCAAAGATCCTGGATCTGGATGTCTTGTCTCCATGTCCTGCGCTGGGTATTTTCATTGTCAGGGGAAAAGGTTGTCTATCCTGGCCACCTGTTGTTTTAAGTTGCTGGCACTATTTTAAAGACTCCACCCTGATTTTCATGGCGGCAGACATGATCGGGAAGGCCTCCTGATTCATGTTCGATGAGTGAAGTCATGAACTGTGACTTGGAGGCAGGAAGAATATTTCCTGCTTTGCAGTTCAAGAGGAAATGCTGCAATCTGAAGTGCATCTGAGTCACCCATAGTTAGAACTAGTGGACTTTGGATGCAAAGTGTAACAACACAATACCAGGTTGGGTATAGGGGTGGTAAAATGGGGCATTGGGGGTGAGGATGGGCATGGGGTTTAAGGAGGAGTGAGGGTGGGTACGGGGAACGAAGTGGATTATTGGGGTAGGAGACCATAAAACTGATCTGTATTGTTTTGAGCTGCCGATTGATCTCAGCCATGGAGATAGGGTCTAGTTTGAGGTCTATCAGCATTGGGCTACCTTCCTATCTGGACCTGTTTCTGCCTCCGTCCTGCCTCCAGAGGTGGTGGTTCCCTCTCCGGCCCATGCCTACCTGCCTCCCCAACATGAAAATAGGGCTGGTGGAGCAGGTTAGGAAAATTCCCAACTCCCTATCCCCTCCTCAAGCATGAAAATCTGGGCCTTGGGTGATTCTACATTCCCTACTTGCCCTCTCCTTGCATGCACCCCCACCATCCACACCAGCAAAGAGACCTAAGACCTTGTTTGAAGGGAGGAACGTTGTATAAATGCAAGTTGTTATTTTTGGTTTTGTCCTTGAGGACACAGAGAGCAGCACTAGACAAACACAAGACCCTGCTGTGAGCATTCGCAAATGTTTCTTCCACTGTTATGCGCTGCCTTCTGAACTCGCATACAATAACTAACCTATGAAATCTGCAGCTGCATTCCACACTTGGTGCTACATGTCCTGTCGAAGTCCATTGCAACAACAGCAAAAGTCCTGAATTTCTATATTTTGATTTATGCACCTATCAGATGCATACAGAAGGATATGTGAAAGGCAAGATATTCCACTGAAGGTACAACATTTAAAAATACAAAATGTCTACTGACAAAGGCACATTTAATATAACTATTTTGTGTATCTCAGTTGTTGGCAGTTAAATAAACTTCCCTGAATGGAAATAAAAGACATTTTGCAATCAATAATTTTTTAAAAATCTTTTATTACTTTAGACCACACATAGGGTGAATTGCAACTTCAGGAAGTGGGCAGTTGGTTGAGTAGGAGGTTAAAATTTTTTAAAGTTTGTCTCCAAATCCAGCTCCAACCCACCCACTTCCCTGTTGAACAACCATCCCGCTGGCAGGAGGTGGGTTGACAATTGAAATATTATTCTGGACCTGGTTGCCTTTTATTGATCTACTCTTTCACAATTAACAGGAACAGGAAGGATTTCCTAAGCCTTGGGAATGCCGACAAATAAAGGCAAGGTGAGAACTGTTGAGTTAAAGTTAAAGATAATTTATTAGTGTCACAAGTAGGCTTACATTAACACTGCAATGAAGTTACTGTGGAAATCCCCTAATCGCCACACCCCAGGGCCTGTTCGGGTACACTGAGGGAGAATTTAGCATGGCCAATGCACCAAACCAGCACGTCTTTTGGACTGTGGGAAGAAACTGGAGCACCCGAAGGAAACCCATGCAGACACGGGGAGAACGTGCAGACTCTGCGCAGACAGTGACCCAAGCTAGGAATGGAACCCTGATCCCTGGCGCTGTGTGACAGCAGTGCTAACCATTGTGCCACCATGCCGCCCCGTGCTGGTTGGATCCAGGAGATAATTGCCTTTCCACTTAACTGCTGAATCCAATGTAACTGCAGTCTTAGCCAATCAGACACCGATCACTACCACTGCCTCCAAACCCTCCAATCTCCCCCATGAACCCTCAGACCTAATCCCAAAGTCTCTAAATCCTGCCCCCCAACTCCACCTTCAATAGTTGCCTGTCTTAAAATCTCTGAGACTCAATTTTATGTTGCCCCGCTGATAGGTTTTCAGGTTAAAGGGGTGGGGGGGTTTGGGTGGGGGTGGGGGCAGTGAGGAGTGTGAAATTGAAGGGGTGAGATTCCCTCCAGATTTCCACCTGCCTCCAATTAATGGCCACTTAAGAGCCGTTTCTTGCCCAGTTTCAATTTGTAGGCTGGCAGGAAGTTTGAACCTCCATAGGGGAAGGCCAAAAACCAACAAAGTTATATTTCAGACTGGAAGGGTAGTGGGGAAGTGGGAAGCGCCTCCATCAGAAGCCCCATTATTTGTGCCCCCCACTCTTCTCTCCACTCTGAGACCGCTTGAACTTACCTGGACCTCCGGTTCCTGGACTGAGGCTCAGTTGTCCTCTTCTTCTGTCCACTGCAGTGCTGTTGCTACAGGGAGTGGAGAGCTGCCCGGCAATTTGATTGGCCAGCAGGTCTCTAAGGTGGGACTTGATCCCGAGTGAGGGGCGGAAGCACTTCCCCTGCACATACTCGATGCTCATTCAAGCATAAATTAGCTATGGAACACTTGTCAGCAGGGATGTGAAAAATCCAGGCCCCAGCCTCTGATCTCTGACCCCGCTCCGATCCACACTCGTCTCTCATTTCTCAAGCTCATTCTCCCGGCCTCCAATCGCGCAAGCCTGCAAATTCCAGCTCCCCGACTGCCAATCCTTTCTTTCCCTCACCCGGCCTCCAACTCCAACCCCCAGCCTGGCTTCCAGTCTCACCTTGCTCCTCCAAAACTTCAGCCCCATACTCACTCGGCCTCTGATTACCCCACCAACTCCCTCTGGCCTTGACTTTGTTCCCTGACTTCAGCCTGCTGCTAATGGCCTAACCCCCTGAGAGCTTCTCTTTCTGGCTGGCTGTGGCCAGGGAATAGAGAAAATGAATTTAATTGGGTCCTAAACCCATTATTTCCTGAGGGAAACCGTCTTTCCAACCACACGCCTCCTCCATCCCCACACCTAGTTCGCTTCTTACCTCAAGTAAAAATCCAGTCCATCATATCCGTTCGCAGCAATATATTTTTGTATCACTTCATCTTTCCAACAAAGGGTAAAACAGTACAGAGAATCATCTATCCCATGTCTCCTTCCCCAAGTCTAGACAGAGGCTTTATTGTGACAGGACTCATGGGGTTGAGGGAGAAAGCTAAGGTTACAGAGGTTATGAAATGGGCTCATGTCTTTCTTGTGTGGTTGCAAATGCTACTTTCCTCCAAATGAAAATATTATTTGTGTCCAAAATGCGCAGGATAAAATAAAATGTTGGGTGTCAATATCAGGCAATCGGTAATATAACCCATGACTTAATATTTCAACCACATGTATATACAGTGCAGTACTCCCACTAGCAAGGAAATATGAGCTTAAAGGCTTTAGGTATTTCCAGCAGAACCCCTTGCTTCTGTACACTACATGACATCTGGACTCTCAATATTGCAATAAGGATAAGAAGGATCCAATTGAGATTGCATAATACGTTACATTTAAGTTGGTAATTCTTACTTTGTTTTGCAACAAGGTAGAAAATTGTAAATTAAAAATCAAACTGCAGTTACATAGAACATAGAACATAGAACAGTACAGCACAGAACAGGCCCTTCGGCCCACGATGTTGTGCCGACCTTCATCTGAAACCAAGATCAAGCTATCCCACTCCCTACCATCCTGGTGTGCTCCATGTGCCTATCCAATAACCGCTTAAATGTTCCTAAAGTGTCTGACTCCACTATCACTGCAGGCAGTCCATTCCACACCCCAACCACTCTCTGCGTGAAGAACCTACCTCTGATATCCTTCCTATATCTCCCACCATGAACCCTATAGTTATGCCCCCTTGTAATAGCTCCATCCACCCGAGGAAATAGTCTTTGAACGTTCACTCGATCTATCCCCTTCATCATTTTATAAACCTCTATTAAGTCTCCCCTCAATCTCCTCCGCTCCAGAGCTGTTTATGGGAAGTGGCCACTTTAGGCAGAAATATCTATGAGGAACATGTAATCTCCTGCAAGGAGTCCAAAAGACTTTTGAACTCTTTGCTCATAGGTTATTGTAGAATAATTTTGCTGATTATATTTGCATTTTTGAATTGTGTTTACCTTTAATAGGTTGAAGAATAGGCTTTGTTAATCACTCTAACAATGTCACTTTGACCAAGCTTCTGGGCATCTGACTTAATGGGCAGGATTTTACGGTCTCACTCGTCCCGAAACGGTAAAATCCCACCCGAGGTCAACAGACCTTTCCATGTTACGTCCCTTACCCTCTCTGATTCCCGGGGCTGGCGGGGCGGTAAAATTCCAGCCATTATCTCATTGTGTGGCTCAGTGTCATAGTTTGTTTTATAATGTTCCTGTGAAGCGATTTGGGATGTTTCTCTTTGTTAAAGGCGCTATATAAATGTAAGCTATTGTTGTTTGTTGAGGTACAAAATAACAGTATGTCTCAAAAGGCTCCATTTGAACTTGTATTCCTGACAGCTGCAATAATGCTATATAGAATCGAGAGATTGGTGTTCATATTCTTAAGTCAGACTAAGAATCCTGCAAATACACAACATTTCTGTCAAAATTTGAAAGGGAAAAGACAGATTAATATTCCATGAGAACCACAAGGAATCTTTCAGTTGTAAATAAGATCTTGGGTATTGTTGAAAAAAGAGACATGTTGTCGAAGCTTTTTGTCTTGTACTCATCAGGACAGATACACAAGAATACCAAATCTCAAAGGGAACAACAATTTATACAACATGAGAAGAGGGTGGGATTGTTGGTGCATTCTTTATGGCAATGCCTGCACCAATCAGAGTCCACTTGTCATCCTATCAGCAGCCTGTCCTTATCCTGGACAATAACCAGGCTTGGGCTGATAACAAGCAAGTGACATTCATGCCAGACAAGTGCCAAACAATGACCATCTCCAACAAGAGGGATTCCAACCCCTCTTGACATCAAATGGCATTGCTATCACTGAAGCCCCCACTTTCAACATCCTGAGTGTTATCATTCACCAGAAACTGAACTCGACTAGCCATAGAAATCCAATGGCTATAACAGCAGGTCAGTTATGAGGAATTCTACAGAGAGTAATCATCTCCTGACTCCTCAAAGCCTATCTGCCATCTATAAAGCACAAATCAGGAGTGTGATGGAGTGCTCTCTACTTGACTGGATGAGTGCATCAACATTCTAGAAGTTCAACACCATCCAGGACAAAGCAACATTTTGATTGACACCCCAACCACTACCTTCAGCATCCACTCCCTCCACCACTGGAGCACAATGGCAGGAATGTGCACCATCTAGGAGATGCAGTGCAATAGCTCACCAAAGCTCCTTCAGCAGCACTTTCCAAACCCATGACCTCTACAACCTACAAGGGCAAGCAGATGCATGTGAAAACCACCACCTGCAAGTTACCCTCCAAGCCACACACACTCACTTGGAACTATATCGCCGCCGTTCCTTCACTGTTACTGGTTCAAAATCCTGAATTTGCTTCTAACAGCATTGTGGGTGTAACTACATCACATGGATTGCAGTGGTCCAAGAAGGTAGACCATTTTCTCAAGGGAAATTAGGGATGGTAATGAACCCTGGGATAAACCCATATCCAGTGAAATAATTTTTTTAAAGTATAAATTGTTGTCCCCTTTGAGATTTGGTATTCTTGCGATTCTGTCCTGATGAGTGCGAGACATAAAGCTTCTGCAGCATGTTTAGTTTTTGACAATATCCAATTTCTGTACAGCTAAGTGACAATATAAGGATCAGTGTGCGAAACATTGCCCCATCCGCTCACCCTTTATTCCTCTCGATTCAGCTAAGTTTGATATTTATTTTCAAGGTTTTCTATCTTTGATTCAGAGTTAATTTCGAAGGATATTGTTCAGAGACAAAAATAACCTTTGCTTCTGTCTGTTTCTGAAACAGTCGGGTGTGGGGGGAGGTGATTTTAATCTGTAAGAATGATTAGGTTTAGAGCGAGAGGGAGGTTTTCTTTAAAATCTGCTAAGATATCAAACCATTTTTAGTGGGGGTGGGAAAGGGGGAGGTAATGGTGCAGGTTGTGGGCAGGGGGTTGGGGCAGAGGCATATTGGTCAGTGAAATCTTTTCAGAAAGCCATTTGCCCCCACTTTTAACCCATGGAGGCTGGTTTGCCTGGAGCTGAATCCGTGAGATCAGAGCATTTACAGCATGGCTTGTGGACCAGGACGAGTCGGAGTGTTATCCCCAAGCCCAACATTAGAACAATAAATCCTGCACCTCTGGCTCACCCCCCTCCCCCAACTCTCCAAGTACTTCCCTCCTAATCTCCAATTGAAGTTACTTCATCAGGACTTCCCGCAAGCCTGTACTTCTGGATTTCCTGTCCAGATAGTCTCACGCCACTATTTTCATTGTGCTGAATAATTAACAGGGCCTATGTCCTTGCTTCTCTTCCACCCTTAAGTTTCCAGCCTCTTGTTCTTTCTTCTGTTTGTCTCTCGCTAATCCTACTGTTAATAAAGTATCACTTCATTCCCATGTGGCACTCTTTCCCCATTCTGCTAATCGTCTCTAAAATTGTCTTTCAGAATAATACTGCTTCACTAAATAATGTCCCACTTTAACAAATTGTGCATTAAAACAAATACAGAACCCAGTGAAAATTGTAAATAAAGTCTATCATTGATGCTCAATGTTTTAGCTCAAACAATCGTGTGCTAAGAAAGGGTGTGTGGGTCTGGAGTCACATCTACCAGGTTAAGGATGGCAGATTTTCTTCCCTAAAGGACATTAATGGACCAGATGGGTTTTTATGCCAATCGACAATGGTTTCATGGTCATTAGGAGACTTTTGATTCCAGCTTTCCATTGGATTCAAATTTCACCATCTGCCATGGTGGGATTCGAACTTGAGATCCTACAGCATTACCCTGGGTCTCTGGGTAAGGGCGTGCATTGATCCAAAAATAGCTATTTCATAATGTGACATATACCGAGATAACTGGGGCTGGTTTTATGCCCTCTATGGAAGGTGGGAGCAGAGGTGGGGAGTTCCCTGAAGATGCCAGCATCAAGCGGTGTGTCAATTCCAAGATGTTGATTCTGGTGCTGGCACTAATCAATAGGGAGGGAGGAGGGTGGCATTGAGGTCAATTAACACTGATTTAATAAGAGCAAATCAAGGGATGAACTTTAAATTTTTAAAGGGGTAGGCAGGTTATCTCCATAAGAGGCTCAGGTTGGGGAGCTCAATGTCTTCCTGCTGCCATGCCATATTACCAGTGGTGGGAAAATTATGGTTCAGATGCCTGCCAGGAGGCCAGCTGAGCCACTTATTTGGCCAGTTAAGAGTCATCATCTGCCTCCATGGTCAATTTGCCCCCAATACTCAACAACGGCCCACACACACAGCCTGTCTGGCCCCTGCTTCCCTCACCTACCGCAGCTCTCTCTGGGGACACCTCACCATTGAGGCACCCTCTCTCCGGAACATCATTAATGGCCACTGATCATGGTGGCGCTAATGAGGCTGCCATTATTACTGAATTGTTTTGGTATCTAACTGTATGACTGTATTGCTGACGTATTTTACGAGGACAATTTTAACAATTCACTTTGTAGCTTCTCAGTAAATTATAGCCTTTAACATTCTACTTCTAATTTTATGGTACCTCAGCATGCTGTATAATTAAAACAAAAAGATCGTGGGAGATTAAGTAACTGTCTATCTTTGAAATGGATGTTGTAATGTAAAACTGTTTGGAATTGCTGCTGATAATTTATCAATCTCTATGTGTTGTGGCACTTCTGGTCACAAGTAGATTGTCGCTGATGCCACTGATTTAGCAAAGGTACAGTCCAATTTCATTTTAAGACTGAAATTTATTTTTGATCATTTATGGCTAGTGCTTGGGACAGATTGTGAACTGGGGGAACATGAGTGGATGTGGAGCCTTAGTGTTCACAAAGTTGGCTGATAAATTGGGTAGTTCACGTGGGCCACAAGTGGAGAGAACGGGCTCTGCAGCAAACCATGTTGTGTTCGGGAGTACACGTGGTGAGTCAGTACAAGCAGGGAAGCATGATGTTTAGCAGCGGAAATGCAAAAGGTAACAGTGAGGAGGTTCTGTGGGCACGCGCTCTTTGGTATGTTTCGCTAAAGTTTAGTTGGTGGGAAGGAATGAGCTGAGAAGTGTTGAGGAGGGTTTAGGTAAGGTTAGAGTTGTTAATGAGGCTTGGTGGAGTGAGTCAAACATTAGTTTGTCTACGTGTTCTGTTGAATATGATCAAATTTGATTTTTAAAATAAAAACATTGAAACCCTTTTTACCTGTTGATGTCCAGAAGGGGGAGGCGGTGGCCAAGTGGTATTGTCCCTGTACTAGTAGTCCAGAAACACAGGGTAACGCTCTGGGGACTCAAATTCGAATCCCACCACAGTAGATGGTGAAACTTGAATCCAATGAAAAGCTGAAAGTAAAAGTCTACTGATGACTATGAAACCATTGTCGATTGGTGTAAAAACCCATCTGGTCCACTGATGTCCTTTAGGGAAGGAAATCTGCCGTCCTTACCTGGTAGATGTGACTTCAGACCCACAGCAACGTAGTTAAACTCTTAAATGCCCTCAGAGATGGGCAATAAATGGTGGCTCAGCTAGTGACGCCCACTTCCCATGAACAAATACAAAATTGCAAATAAAATAAATGTAATTAGTTTTCATTTTTAAATCTATGTGTCAACTTATTTCAGTACAATTTCTGAGTGTACACATATATAAAATATATATGAATTGCACATAATAACTCATTGCATTTCAAAGTCATTCATTATATGGGAAATACTTTGAGATGTTTCTGATCAGTTTTTTTCCACTTTTGCCAACCACAATCTCCGATTGTTTCGAAGCAGCTTGGTCAGAGCGTTCAGTGAATAATGTGATGGAGCATTGCGGGAAGGAAATGTCCCATAAACCATCTTTCTTTTGAGCTTTGACAAAGGGTCGTCTGGACTCGAAACGTCAGCTCTTTTCTCTCCTTACAGATGCTGCCAGATCCGCTGAGATTTTCCAGCATTTTCTCTTTTGGTTTCTTTCAGTCAAAGTACCAGTGGCTTTCCTTTAGGTCCTGCAGACTGAAATATGCTTGTCAGATTTTCCAATTGCATCTGTAGGCAGTTGGCGGCGTTTTGCTGGACCTCACAGACTGCACAGGTCTGGTCTGTGAGTCAGTTTCCCTTCCTCAGCAGAACATGTTAGCCCTGGGTCAAACATCCTGCTTTACAGCTTCCCTCAGTAATGTTGTCTTAATCTGCCTGATTCCAGTGGTCTGCATGTAACGAGTTATGGTCACTGTGCTGAGCAATCAGCGGAAATCAGTCATTGTCTGAGTTCCTTTGGGAGCAGCTCCTCTCATTTCAGGGAATCTGGCATCACTGGATACATATGCTGGCTGAATTTTGTCAGGCACACGTAGCCACCAGGCTGCTTTCTCTGCAAAATTCCTGTTTCGTTAAGACGTGCTCCAAGTTATGAATGCCTTCCTCTGCTGAAGTGTCACCCACATTAGTCTTCAGTTACAACAGTGAACATAGAACATAGAACAGTACAGCACAGATGTTGTGCCGAGCTTTATCTGAAACCAAGATCAAGCTATCCCACTCCCTACCATCCTGGTGTGCTCCATTTGCCTATCCAATAACCGCTTAAATGTTCCTAAAGTGTCTGACTCCACTATCACTGCAGGCAGTCCATTCCACACCCCAACCACTCTCTGCGTAAAGAACCTACCTCTGATATCCTTCCTATATCTCCCACCACGAACCCTATAGTTATGCCCCCTTGTAATAGCTCCATCCACCCGAGGAAATAGTCTTTGAACGTTCACTCTATCTGTCCCCTTCATCATTTTATAAACCTCTATTAAGTCTCCCCTCAGCCTCCTCCGCTCCAGAGAGAACAACCCTAGCTCCCTCAACCTTTCCTCATAAGACCTCCCCTCCAAACCAGGCAGCATCCTGGTAAATCTCCTCTGCACTCTTTCCAGCGCTTCCACATCCTTCTTATAGTGAGGTGACCAGAACTGCACACAATATTCCAAATGTGGTCTCACCAAGGTCCTGTACAGTTGCAGCATAACCCCACGAAGTTAGTTTCAAGTTTAATTCTTGAACTCTGCCGCAAGGCAATATCATTTTCAAATTCAATTTGAGAATTTTTTTGCTTGCTTTTGGGGATTGGAATCTTTTCCTGGTTTGGTTTTATTGGATAGAACTTAATTGGTCCCTCAGGAGCAGGTGGAGTGGCAAAGGGGCATCAAATGGTGAGGAAAGGTGGGTGGCGGGGGTGTGGTTGATGGAGTGCCTGTCACCTTCCCAATGCCATGGATTTCTATCCGCGATGGGGAAGCTGGAAGACAGCCTACCTTACATGGCCACTTAAGCTCCACTGACTGCAGCCGCTGGCAGTTTACGAGCAGTGGACGGGATCCACCATCACCTGGGGAAACAGACCATTAAAACCTGGCGGCCTCAGGGTGAGGAGGCTCCTCTTGATCAGGGACATTGTGAGCCACAGGGGACCCCTCCCAACACCAGCACCCCTCCCTCTTGGTCTTACCAATCACCTACCTCCTCCACAACTCCTCCCAGGGACCCCATTTACCTTCTTCCAATGCTGATCCTGGCTGAGTGCAATCCCAGCAGTGACCACCTGCTCCCAGTGGTGCTGCTATGATTGAAGAGCTGCTAGCCCGTCATTGGACTGCAGCTCTTGGAGGTGGGATCTTATCCCTCAAAGGGATGGGAGCCCCAATGGCACTTCATTAGGTGCCTGAGTGCCACAGAATATGGTTGGAGCTCACTGAAACGGCTGAGGTAATGTTGACCCTGGCTTTCCGGCCCACCATCGGGGCCATTGCCACACCAACAAAATTCAACCCACTTTCTTCCAACTAGCACTTTCATTGTCAGTAAAGTATTTGAACATTCAAACTCCGGTTGGGCAGTTGGTTTCATAATCACCTTTATTTTAACAAATGCACAGTTAGTCTGATAGGTCCTTATATTAACAGAATATAAAGCTGTATTCTGGTTTCACTGCATCATGTTAAAAATAGGAAAATAAGTTAAAAATGTGCTGCAGAATTTCCTGTTTAAGTAATATTGGGGCTCATGATGTGATCTTTGGCATTTGTAGCATTGCCACGCTCGTTCCCTTCATTATGGAGTGTTGTGGCCTTCAGACCCCCTGGTGCACACAGCATTATACAGGATGACTAGGTTAGTGCAGCAGATAATTGGAGCCTGCACACCAGTTCTGTGTTAGACCAACCACAGCTTGGTTCATTTCCAAGAAAAGCCAAGTTGCCTAAAAGCAATTTATACACATGGGACAGTATTCTGCAACCTCTGACTTTGCATGCTCGGAGAGGGAAGAAAAGTTTGGGGGAAGCATGTCTGACATTTGTGTTTGGGCTTGGGACCCATCCTCATATCCCCAACCTCTGAACACAGATCAGGTTCTTCTGTCTGCATCAGCTGGAAGATACATAGATGCACAGCCAATGATTCCACAAAGAGACCATAGCAGAATAGAATCATGTACATTCCTGCAACCAGAGCTGGAAACCACTTCCAGGACAGGGGTGACTTTATGTAGCAGGCTCCTGTCCAACCTCAAATGCGCACGTTGCTCTCATACCGAATAATTGGGGGGAATTCTACTTTAATCTGCCTAGTGGGAAACTGGGATTGCACGCCAGTGTTAAACTGGGATTGCACGCCAGTGTTAAATTGGGTTGCACGCCAGTGTTAAACTGGGATTGCACGCCAGTATTAAACTGGGATTGCACACCAGTGTTAAACTGGGATTGCACGCCAGTGTTAAACTGGGATTGCACGCCAGTGTTAAACTGGGATTGCACGCCAGTGTTACACTGGGATTGCACGCCAGTATTAAACTGGGATTGCACGCCAGTGTTAAACTGGGATTGCACGCCAGTATTAAACTGGGATTGCACGCCAGTATTAAACTGGGATTGCACGCCAGTATTAAACTGGGATTGCACGCCAGTATTAAACTGGGATTGCACGCCAGTATTAAACTGGGATTGCACGCCAGTGTTACACTGGGATTGCACGCCAGTATTAAACTGGGATTGCACGCCAGTGTTAAACTGGGATTGCACGCCAGTGTTAAACTGGGATTGCACGCCAGTATTAAACTGGGATTGCACGCCAGTATTAAACTGGGATTGCACGCCAGTATTAAACTGGGATTGCACACCAGTGTTAAACTGGGATTGCACGCCAGTGTTAAACTGGGATTGCACGCCAGTATTAAACTGGGATTGCACACCAGTGTTAAACTGGGATTGCACGCCAGTGTTAAACTGGGATTGCACGCCAGTGTTAAACTGGGATTGCACGCCAGTGTTAAATTGGGATTGCACGCCAGTATTAAACTGGGATTGCATGCCAGTGTTAAACTGGGCTTGTACGCCAGTGTTAAATTGGGATTGCACGCCAGTGTTACACTGGGATTGCACGCCAGTATTAAACTGGGATTGCACGCCAGTATTAAACTGGGATTGCACGCCAGTGTTAAACTGGGATTGCACACCAGTGTTACACTCTGTCCTGTTTTACTCTCCATTAAAGTCAACTTCCTTTGTCAGCATTTGACCCAGTCTTCTCAGCAGATTAGATTAAAATTACCCCCTGTTTGACAAAGTGAGTGAATAAAACAAAGGCATACTTTTCAAAGGCAGCCTAACCGTTCATTCATATCATGTGGCAGGATTTCTCAGAATGCAGGACACAATTGATTATGTTTATCTGGCCTTGGCCCCAATGCTACTCTTTCTGGAAGAGAAAGATTGTTGCTCTTTGAATATATAGCTATCCTGCAGCCATAGGAAATGAAAACAATGCTTATGAATGATATCCTGTCAACTCCAATGGTTCCTTCATCCAGCAGCAATCAACAGAGATTGAGGATGTGTTACATTCTGACTCGCAAGGGTCCCCAAGATTACTGTTGCTTGCTGAGTCCTGCAGGACTTTGCCCTTAAAAAAGGTATTGCCACACAACAGGCAGACGAAGAAAGGGAGTAGCAAATAGAAGGAGGCAAGCTTTGTGACAAGGCCCAGACCTTATTTATGCAAAGCTAAGCTGAGTCAGCAAGAGTCATCCACCAGTAATAAATATAACAAATATTCACTTAAGTACACAATAATCATGACATGTACTCCATACCCTTATCAAATATAACAATGTCTTTATTGGGCTCATCAAGATATGTGAATGTCACCTAATTTCTCTCCAATAACTTTTAATTTGTATCATACCAAAAAACACCCATCAGGACACATTGTAGATAAAAGCAAATAACTGCGGTTGCTGGGATTTGAAACAAAAGAAGAAAATGCTGGAAAACCTCAGCGGGTCTGACAGCATCTGTGGAGAGAGAAAAAAGTTACCCTTCAAAGGGTCATCCAGACTTCAAACATTAGCTCTATTCTCGCTCCACAGGACACATTGTAGTATCAGTTACTTATGACTGCATCATTTGGGTCCCCTAGATATGTAGGGCATGTTCTCTCTCCCAAATATTTGCTCACACTTCTCCAAAATAGAAGTCATTAGCAAGTGCAGTGACTAGTTTTAAATCAAGGTTAAATGTCATTGAACCATCGTACACAAGATTAGAACACTGAACAGCTGCTTTAACAAACTATTTCACATGTATTGTCATTCAGTGGTGCATGGGTTGCTTGATGAGCACCAAAGAATCCTTACTTCAGATGTTAGTTTTTGTTACCAAGAATGAGATTGATTTCTCATGAAACATGTGTTTCAATACCTTGGGGGGAGAATTGGATAGCACCTGAAAATGGAAGCGGGATTAACGCTGTCTGAATAACCAGTGCCTGTTCTCCCCACCCACTCTCCACCCACCTGACGAAGGGGCAGCCTGTTCCAAAAGCTTGTGGCTTTTGCTACCAAATAAACCTGTTGGACTTTAACCTGGTGTTGTTAGACTTCTTACTGTGTTTACCCCAGTCCAACGCTGGCATCTCCACATCATGACTCTTCAATGCAGGCAGTCAGCCAACCATGATTTCAGCATGTGACCAGCACACAACATGATGTTGAGTGGCTGTGCATCTCAGCAGGGGGCCAAACTTTGTATGAGGCTAGCGCAACTTAAAGCCAATCTGAAATTCTTAAAGCCAGCCTGCACCTCTTAATAGAGGTATGGGTGGGCTTCCCATCTGAGGTCCTGTCCACCCCACTGTAAAATGGTGGCTGGGTCAGGGTGGGCAGGGAATCACGTCCATGCTGTTTGACGTTCTCCCCACCTCCGAACCCAACGGGGGTGGGGGAGCGTATAATTCTGGTCTATATCCTGATCTGAGGCTGCGGCTGAGAGTGAAGCACGTTAACTAGCTTGGTAACAATCTCCTTGGTAAAGTTAAGGCACCTCACGCATTCGCCCTCATTCAAGTTGAGGAAAATATTCTCCTTGGAATCCCTCTGTGTCGCGCCCTCTTCTTCCTCCCTCTTCTGGCAGCTTCTCCTGATCATCGTTGGTTACCAGTGTGGCCCCATCAGATCACCCATCTCTGCAGTCAGATAGTCAAAGATCAACAGCAAATAACAAACCCTCCTTTTGTACAGATAAAGTGAATTTTCATGAATGTTAGAGCCTAGCAGAGAAAAGAGCCTGGAATCAAATGAAAATAGTGAATAGCAGCAAACATCTATGTACTACATGGTACAGTAAATATTAATGATGTGGAGATGCTGGCGTTGGACTGGGGTAAGCACAGTAAGAAGTCTCACAACACCAGGTTAAAGTCCAACAGGTTTATTTGGTAGCAAATACCATAAGCTTTCGGAGCACAGCTCCTTCGTCAGATGGAGTGGATATCTGTTCTCCAACAGTGCACAGACACAGAAATCAAGTTACAGAATACTAATTAGAATGCAAATCTCTACAGCCAGCCAGGTCTTAAAGGTACAGATAATGTGGGTGGAGGGAGCATTCAACACAGGTTAAAGAGATGTGTATTGTCTCCAGACAGAACAGCTAGTGAGATTCTACAAGCCCAGGAGGCAAGCTGTGGGGGTTACTGATAATGTGACATAAATCCAACATCCCGGTTTAGGCCATCCTCATGTGTGCGGAACTTGGCTATCAGTTTCTGCTCAGTGACTCTGCGCTGTCGTGTGTCGTGAAGGCCGCCTTGGAGAACGCTTACCTGAAGATCCAAGGCTGAATGCCCGTGACTGCTGAAGTCCTCCCCCACAGGAAGTGTTGGCTGTAGAGATTTGCATTCTAATTAGTATTCTGTAACTTGATTTCTGTGTCTGTGCACTGTTGGAGAACAGATATCCACTCCATCTGACGAAGGAGCTGTGCTCCGAAAGCTTATGGTATTTGCTACCAAATAAACCTGTTGGACTTTAACCTGGTGTTGTGAGACTTCTTACAGTAAATATTGCCAGCAAGCTGCCCTTTACACCAGTCAGCATCAGTGAAGTCAGCCTGTGGCAAGTGAAATGTTTGGATGGTTCAAATAGATTTCCCTTGAAGCGCAAGGCTGTCCTCTGCATAGAACTATAGAATTCCCACAGTGCAGAAAGAGGCCATCTGGCCCATCGAATCTGCACTGACTCTCTGAAAGAGCATCTCACCAAGGCCCCCCCTCCCCCACCCTAACCCTATAACCCTGCGCATTTACCATGGCTAATCTAGCTAACCCACAGTCACCCAAGGCCAGAATCGATGCCGGGTTCTTGCTGCTGTGAGACAGCAGTGCTAACAACTGTGCCACGCTTACATTATTTTTAACTCAGAATGCTGCTGCGGTCCGCTCCTGACACGAGTGCTAATCCCTCTACCAATATGTTACACATCCCTGCGCCAGCCCCCGCTATTTTGGGACCTTAAAAGGATGCATGCACTTCGAAAGCAGACATTACGCAGCCAATTTCTAGAGTCTTGTGTTTGCTGTGACATTACGTTGTTGCAATGGAATAACAATATTTTCATTAAAATTGTTTCCATATTTTGCAATGCAATTTGAAGAAAGATTTGCAGTTAATGCAGTGCAACAAAAGCAAGCCCAGTTTCAGAAACTCTTCAATGTTACCCATCTTGAACACACTGCAGACTGTAAGCAAACACTTCATTTAAATTGTTTAGGAAGGTCAAATAGAGAACCACTACCTCTTTCTTAGGAACCACTACGATGAGTTACATTTGTTCAACTTTCTAAGGTCGTGAGTGAAATAAATTTCTAGCAGTTGATGTACAGCCTCAGGGGATTTATTGCTGAACTACATGTACAAATGATAATTTGTACTCTGGGGGGCCATGAAAATATGTGGAGAAAGCAAAGTCAGCAGATAGCTGTGGTTTTTTTAATGTTTTGATAAATATTTGTCTTTCTTAAAGAAAGATCAGCAATCCTCCTGATATGGTCATCAGAATTATGTATATTAACTTTCACTTGGTGTTCACATTGTTCCTTTATACAGATTCATACACAGTATCTGACACCTTCTGCTTAATCTCTTGGGAGGTCAAATACTCCAATCTTACAGATTACTGCTAAATCAATTTGAAAACTGGAGTCACCCAAAATTTAGAGTGTTGAGCACATTTTAAGCTTGTTCTTAAATGTTTAATAGGCTCTAATTCAGACCTCTTTATGCTTATTGTTACGGACAGGAGAGGGTTTAATTTGAAACACCTGGTTTTGCCTCTCACCACTTGTCCATAAACAGAAACGTGGTTTTTGATTTTTAATTTCCCCCTTTGTAAGTAGGGGCATATTTTCCTCAATCCTTCAGGTTTGGAGTGATCCAACCCTCTATTAATAACCCCACAGTACAATCAAGATAGGGTAAAATCAGAGGGTTAGTTTATTTTACACACACTCAAAATGCAGGAAGAGGGTTTGCAATGTTGCAATATTCCCCTTTTTTCATACTATTAAAGAGGGATAAAGGAAAGAAAGAAGTACAGAGCAAAGACCACAGACAAAGTAAGAATTATTGTTTCACATGAGTGCAGAATCAAATGTCCAATAGTGTATTTATTCCTTTAGAGAGGTGAGCAGGCTGAAGCTAATGTGGAGTTAACCACTGTTCCAGTAATACTGGTTCCCACAATGGGAGAAGTGAGTAGTGATGAATTAGTCTTGTAGTAAGCACTGGTACAGAAGTTCAAATGTTCCTGTAGAAACAATGTAGAATAGGGTCAGGCAATTTAAACCTGGACAGAGCTCGGGTTCTGCTGATGTTTTTATTGATGGAAGATGGTAGAATACATCCTTTAGCTTCACAAGGCAATATTATGAGGGGGGTGGGGAGGAGTGGGGGAATTATGTGATATAACTCCCACCTTTTCACCTTAGTTTGGAAAAAGAATGCATACTGTTGGTCTGAATTCTTGAGATGGTTAATGTTTCACCCATGAATAAGTTTACCAGAGATTTTAAGGTCCTTTGTCCTCGCAGATAGATTGTCTCTGTTGACCATGGCTTCGCATTTCCTTGGAATTTGATTTCTGCAGTCACAGGGGGCATTAGTATCCCTTTGGAGATAACAAGGTTGCTGTGGTTTTCTGAAGGCTGGAAATTCTTTTTGTGTGAGTCATAGCCAGTTGTGGCTTTAGTCAGTGTAAAGACATTGTCCATTATATATTTTTTCAAATAATTTTATAAAGTAGCCAGGATGACTTAAATGTATATTTTCTTTCATGTCTTCTTGGAATGATAATTAGATATACCTTTGTTCCTGTAAGAAATTACAAACCCCTGCATAAAGGAGCAAGATGACCCACATACACTTGGTGCTTCTTTTTATATCCCTTCATTTCAGGAGAGGAATGCCAGAGATCTGGAGTTGAATTTTGTGGGTGAGTGATGGCTTAATGTCATGTTATGTAAGGGCTCTGCTGCTATGTAAGGGCTCTGTTATGTTCCGCAGGGCTCTGTACTGGGGCCTCTGCTATTTGTGATATATATAAATGATTTGGAAGAAGGTGTAACTGGTGTAATCAGCAAGTTTGCGGATGACACGAAGATGGCTGGACTTGCGGATAGCGAAGAGTATTGTCGGGCAATACAGCAGGGTATAGATAGGCTGGAAAATTGGGCGGAGAGGTGGCAGATGGAGTTTAATCCGGATAAATGCGAAGTGATGCATTTTGGAAGAAATAATGTAGGGAGGAGTTATACAATAAATGGCAGTGTCATCAGGAGTATAGAAACACAGAGGGACCTAGGTGTGCAAGTCCACAAATCCTTGAAGGTGGCAACACAGGTGGAGAAGGTGGTGAAGAAGGCATATGGTATGCTTGCCTTTATAGGACGGGGTATAGAGTATAAAAGCTGGAGTCTGATGATGCAGCTGTATAGAACGCTGGTTAGGCCACATTTGGAGTACTGCGTCCAGTTCTGGTCGCCGCACTACCAGAAGGACGTGGAGGCGTTAGAGAGAGTGCAGCGAAGGTTTACCAGGATGTTGCCTGGTATGGAGGGTCTTAGCTATGAGGAGAGATTGGGTAAACTGGGGTTGTTCTCCCTGGAAAGACGAAGAATGAGGGGAGATCTAATAGAGGTGTACAAGATTATGAAGGGTATAGATAGGGTGAACAGTGGGAAGCTTTTTCCCAGGTCGGAGGTGACGATCACGAGGGGTCACGGGCTCAAGGTGAGAGGGGCGAAGTATAACTCAGATATCAGAGGGACGTTTTTCACACAAAGGATGGTGGGGGCCTGGAATGCGCTGCCAAGTAGGGTGGTGGAGGCAGGCACGCTGACATCGTTTAAGACTTACCTGGATAGTCACATGAGCAGCCTGGGAATGGAGGGATACAAACGATTGGTCTAGTTGGACCAAGGAGCGGCACAGGCTTGGAGGGCCGAAGGGCCTGTTTCCTGTGCTGTACTGTTCTTTGTTCTTTGTTCTTTGTCATACCACCAGTCAGCATGCAATTTTGTTGCCACCATTCCACCATCTGCTCGCTGTTCAATTTTCTAGAGGCAGGGTTGGGTTTGGCGGGCTAGCATCCCACAGAGTGACAGGTAGCCAGTTAAAGTAGGTGACAGGCCAATTATCAGAGGCCAACTGGAATTTTCTGGTCAACCTTTGGGCAGCCCCTGCAATAGGGGAACAGGCCACCTGCCTCTGAATGGCAGACTGATAGGCCAGCAATCCAGGCAGGCTTTGAGGCCTTCCCACCTATCGGGCTTCACTTTGGAGATGCTCCCCCTCCACTCTGATGGCTCCAGCTGTGGCCAATTTGTACTTGATAAAATTTAAAATTGCTGAGAGGGTGCTTCCATTTATTACATGCAATGGCACCTTGACAGCTGGAGGGCCTCCTATTTAACCTTCATGTTGAGGGCCCATTTGTCTCCCCTACTTGGATGTTGAGCCCACCGCTCTGGCCTCTAAATCCATGCTGGGTCACTCTTTCCCACACACTACAGGAGCCCTGATGTCAGGGCTCCAAACTCAAACCCACAATCCTGCCCCTGATATCTGTGGTTGTGTTTGATATTCATCCCTGCATGTGTGAACGTTGGTACATCTTTTCATGTACAACTCTTGAGGATCTTGGAACATCTCAACCAACAAAATCTTTTGATTAAAATGAATGTTTGTTACACTCTGCAAGCACTCGGGTTCCATCGGTTCTGTCGCCATGTCTTTCTCCATGTTTGTCTTCCAGTTAGTAGTAAATAACTGTCTTAATTATTAAGTTATATACAGTGGTACTGCCAGAATTTCTACCCATCTACAAAAGCTCTATTCTTTTGGTGAAAGCTCACACCAGCTACCTTTAGATTTCAGCCAAAGCTTACTGGGTCAGTTGCTTCACTAAGTTTATATTTGCAAACACACGATTATTTTGTATTGCAATTTTGATCTTACGTTTGGGCTTGTGAAGAAAGAAATGAAAGATTCACATTTAAATAGCACCTTTCACGACCTCAGGATAACCAACAAGGTTCTTTTGAGGTGTAATCACTGTTGTAATGTCGGAAACTCGGTATCTAACTTGTGCACAGCAAGCTTCCACAAGCAACGATGTGATCACGGCTGGGTAACCTGTTTCAGTGATATTGATTTTACAACCCCAATACTTGTCTTAGTCACATTGTGCTTGCCATTGATCACTGATGTTTGTGGATTGCCTTCCTATTTGGCTGGCTCAGAGATTGAGAGGTATGGTTTTGTGAACAGTGAAATTACAGAACTACCCCAGCAAAGTTAATTAAAAGAAAACCTGATCTCTATCTAAATTATAGAAGGAACTGACCACTTAATTTTATGTAGCAACTTACCTCAGGAAGTGTCATTTGTCCCCCAGAACCCATTAATGCTGAGCTTGTGATTTCTTTTTTTGGATAATCTTCATATCCTCACTTTTGATGTCAAAACCCTTTATTTATTTTTTGGGCAGTAAAATGATTGTTGAAAAATGATTGGTTGCTGTCGGAATGTATGTTGGCTTAAACATGATTCCTTTGCATGGATTGAACTGCACTTTATAATACTGGTGCAATTCCAAATCACTAAGCAATTTCCTCATCATTTCAACATAACGTTCCCTGTCTTATGTCGCCTTTCTACCTGTTTAATGTTTAACCAGGTGTCGCTTACTTTCTTGTTAGCTCTGTGGGTACATTGAGATGTCAATTGCCTTGGCCAGTGAGCTAACTTTTCCATTCAGGGTCACCTAGTTGGCAATAATTCTGTTCTTCCAATCACGATAAAACTACATTATCAACCGATTCAGTGATTTTTGTCACACTGACAAGGTGATTAAGTAGATAATAAGTTCATTTATTACATTGTTTTACAAGTACCATTTGATTGAAATCTAAAATTATGGTAGAATTAAGTAATATACCTGTGAGAACATGATGTATCAATCAATTCTGTTGCCTAGTTCTAAGAGATATACTGTAATTTTTGTTGATTTTTCTCTGCAGTTTAGAAGGTTCAGTTATTTGTTGATTTCTTCCCGCACCTGGTTGCGCACAAAGCAGACTTTCATCTGTTCCCATAGCTAGTTTTTCCTGGAACAGGTCGCTAGCCTGTCGCCAGAGGCTTGTAGCTTGAGAGGCGCCACTCTGAATCAAGCATAACTGACCAGGAGTCTCTCGCGCTCTTACTGCCTGCCGTTGGTGTTGGAAGGATTTTGCAGGTTTATACTCAATCTGTTTGACCACGTTATGAACGCATCCTCCTTGGCCATCAGGTCCCTGGGTTGGGTCTCAAACCTCGAGCTTTGGGCTCAGAAACAGGGATGTTACCCATTGTGCCACACAAGACCTCCTAGAAAGTTCAGTGAATATCACAAAGGACAGTTAGGAGGTAATACATCGGCACGAGTATCAATAAGTAAAATTCAATAGGAAAAGGATTTCAAACATAATGTAATTTGTCTCTTCAAAAAGCAAGATAGAACAAATCCAGAGAACTGTGGATAGCTTAGTGTCAATACTAGGAAAACTGCAAGAACTTTTGTTAAGACATAAGACAACAAAACATCCAGAGATGGTTAATATAATGAAAAACTAATTTGCATGGAATTATTTAAAAGGCAATATTTAATCAGCCTTATCGCAATGCTTTTGAAGGAGTAACAGAAAACGTAAGAGGTACGCTTGGGCATTCAGCAGGCCTTCCGAAAGATGGCATAAGGGACATGTGAAGTCAGGGTCTAGGTCGCAGAATGGTTAAGAAGGTGGCTATATAACTTCTGACTTCCCCAGGTGTGCATGAGGGATGGGGGACCATTAGGAGCCCTGTGATTGGGTGTCCAGTTGTCCTGATATTTTGCCAGAATATTCCGGGATTTTTCTCTAAAGGTCCCGGCAGTTTTGTAACAAAATTGTTCAAGTTTCTCAGTGTTCAACTCCCCTGAACCCCCTTGCATTTAACCTGCCCCTCACTGTTGGCAATCTACCCACCCCCCCAAAACAAATCCTCCCCTGCTGGAATTGGCATGCCGCCCATTTGCCAACAGTCAAGCAGCTGCGTTGGAACACTCTTGTATACACAGAAACTGTGGTAGTGTGGCCCCTTTAAGGGGACATTCCCTGAGGGCCACGTGATCGGGCCGGACCCTTTGGAGTGTTGAGGAGGGAAGCCGAGCCAATCGGATGTAAGGGGGCATATCCCGGGTCAGGGAGGGTCCTCAGTTGGAGCCAGGGAGGAGTGTATTATAATTTGCATGGTTAATTCTGTCAGAACCTTTGTTTTAAATACCTATTGATCATTGGCAATGAATCTTTTGCTACTGGAGCCACATCAAGTCACTCTTGATGCGCACAAGTAACAATACTTTTCACTGTATCCCAATATGTGACAATAATAAATCCAATCAAATGTATTACACTGTCGACGAGGAAAAACTTTCAAAGTCGTTGGGGATTGCAGTGTGCAACAAGAGGGCGAGGAGACTTAAGCATTGAAAATATGAAGACGCAAGGTATGTAGGCACATTAAAATGCCTTTGATTAGAAAGATCGAACCATTTTACCCTGAAGCAGAAAACTGTGGATAGTGTACTGAAAGGCTGAGTTACTTCATTGTAGCCAGTTAAATAACTGCTGGAAAAAAGTGAAAGGTTATTCTGCTCACAGTCTGTGACCCACAGACTTACAGCATAGGGAGACATCTAACATCACCGGATGCTCCAGACACAAAGTCATTTGACCAGATAGTCGAGGTGATTAAAAGTCATTTCAACCCCCAACCCTCAGTTATTATGTTGAGATACAAATTTCATTCAGCAACCTGGGAGTCAGGGAAGACAGTCTTAGGCTTCATGGCCAGATTGAAAGGGTTAGCAGAGCATTGCGAATTCGGCCCAGCATTAGGAGAAATATTAAGAGATCATTTGGTCTGTGGTATAAACAGCCAAATCGTACAGAAGATGTTACTGGCTGGGGCCAAAATCTTTTTAGAAAAGGCTGCGGAGTTGGCCGAGGTGACTGAATGTGCTGAGCAGGGTGTAAGCAAGTTGCAAGGTGTGCCAGACGAGGTAAACCATTTGCGGTAGGAAATGGCTGTTGTGAAGAATAGCCTGAGTGCAAGCGTAGCAGAGCCCAAAAAAATGGAATACAGCATTGAGGGTGGAAGTTTGTTTTTGATGTGGGGAGAACACTCCTAAGAAGCTTGCCGATACAGAAATGATGTGTATTTCAGATGCATTAGAAAGGATCATTTACAAGCGTGGTACTGAGTGAAGCTGTCAGTACAAAATGTACAATGGTTAGTTTAACTCCTTTGAAGAAATTGGATGATGGACCCGAGTCGGTTACCTGAAGCCAGATGCAACTAAGTGAACCCTATAGAGATAGCCATGATGGTAAATGGCAGATCTTTTAAAATGGAAATCAACACAGAGGCTGCAGCTACAGTCATAGGGGAGCAGGCATTCATTATCTTCAGAAAGAGCACCAACCATTGAGATTGAAGGAGTCAGGAGCCATATTGTCTACAAGTACAGGAGAGACATTGAAGACCTTAGGGACAGCAAAAGTCACTGTGTCCTAGAAGAATAAAAGGGCACAGTTATCTGTCCTGGTAATTAAAGGTCATAGACCTTGTTTCTTAGACCGCTCATAGACTGTTGTTAGAACCCAATGTGCAAATGAAAATAAATGAGGCTTTTAAATGGAGATTGATCTTACCATCGTGCAGCGGAATGGAGGACTCTGACTGGTATCTTGCGACAAATGAAATCATGGTCAGTTTTTTTTTAAAGAGAATTGAGGCAGAAATGTAATTGAAACAAAAAAATCCGTAGTTCGTAACTGCAGTTTCCAATAACTGAGTGTCTTAATGGGGTTGCCAACTCTGGCTGGACATGTTCTGGAAGATGGCAGCATGACTTCTTACCTTCACCTGCCCCTCCCCCAGACTCCCACCATTGATCACTCAACATGTGTATTATCAATGGAGCTCCATCTTCCCAAAGCTTTCCATTGTGCCCTGGTTTTGACTTTTGAAAATCTGCTCACTCTCCTCTGTGAAGCTAAACAGCCCCAACCAGTCAGGGACATGAGTTGCAGCTACAGTTTCAATTGATGGGCAAAAAGTGTAGGTTTGATTTTAAAAAAACACTGAGCAGCAAAGACATTTTAACAACCGATCTTTCATTACCCTATCCAGGTCCTTGCTCTGTATTTGCCCTGACCACTTTGAAAATTAAGATCATCTCATTTTCCTAAGGCCATGCATAGACGGCACTCTCAGGAATGGCTGCTGATGTGGACAGAACGTGGCCCAATTTCCTGGCATGCTACCTCTATCCCCACCCTGCACCTCCAGCCACTAACTGGGTGGCAAAGCCGTCCATGGGATCATTAACACCCCCACCCCTCCCCGTGAAGATCTTACCTTCTTGCAGGCTGACAAGAGTGGCAGGAAAGTGAGCCAGGATCGCTCCTACCTCCCAATTTGCATCTCAAATGGGAAAATCTGGCCCCTTATGAAGACATAACAGCTTTGTAGAATAGGCAGATAAATGAAATTGAGTAGGGCAAAGTATGGTTCATTTTGGGAGGGGAAATAAGGAAACTAATCATTCAAAACTAAGATTCTGAAGTCGATAGTAAGCAAAAGCCTCTATTACAGAGAGACATGTAAGTTGATGAGGGCATAAAGAATGGAAACCAAGGAGTTGGGTTCTTTTGAAGAACAGGATGAGAAAGCATAGGGACAAACTAGCTTTCATTGAAAACCTTGGGCGGATCGTACTTTGAATACTGTGAGCAGTCCTGGTCTCCATGCTACAAAAAGACTATCAAAATACTCGACAAAGTGCAGAAAGATTTACAAGGCTGTTATCAGAATTCAGCGGATACCACTATCAGGGAAGTTTGAGCAGGCTCAGCTCTTTTCCCTGGCGACCCGATTAAAAAGCTTTACAAATGTGACAGGGTTCAATGGGGTGGACGTGCAGAAATTGTTTCCACTTGTGTGCCAATCCGTAACAAGAATAGCACAGCAAGATCAAATAAAGAATTGAGGAAGTATTTCCTTACGCACAGAAAATGACGAGGATGTGGAACTTGTTATCAGATGGGGTGGCTGAAGAAGATAGCACTGATGTATTTAATGCATGGCTTGATTCATACCTGAAGGAGAAGGAGATAGAGAAAGGCTGGGGCAAGGTGGAAAGAGGTAATTAGAGATCAAGGAGGCTCATGTGGAGAATAAACACTGGCTTTATGGCCTGTTTCTGCACTGAAGATTCTGCGTCATTCTGTGGGTTATGAATTATGTTTTCTGTGGGTTGTTGTGTGCACCCATTTTATGGATTTTATATCCCTTTCTTGGATTATTATCATTTTTGCTAGGGTCATTCTTTCTGTGTTTTGGCCTTCCATGCAGTCATACTTGATGCAAGAAATGTGGATTGTAAATCCATTGTTTATTTATTTCTAAAGAAGATTAATGAATTGTATACTTTGGCTTCAGTGCTAGTGCAAATAGCACTGATGGACTACTTTTGAAATTACTACTGAAACTAATGAATTAGTCTGAATAAAAATCAATTTATTTTTCAGTGAAAAATGTCTTTTCCAGCATGACAATCAATTCATTTCGATATTATACCCTGTGCTCGTACTGCTTTGAATCGCAATCCCAATGGTTTTATGAATTGCCAGCAGCCTGTACGATATCTGACCATGTCGGGCTTAATTAATACTGTCATCAAATTTAAAGGGAACTAGATTTTCCTTGACTGATGTTATCAAGGCTGAAGCACAAACTGCCAATAGGAAATATTGGCCTTAGTTAACTAATTTATAATTGAAATGTGGTTCCTGAAGATTCCTGCATTTGTCTGTTAAGTGCAGCACCAAAAATAAACTGTCCACAATTAGCTATCGGAAGTGCATTTATTACCCTTGTTATTGTAGAAACACTCATAGTCGCACGAGCTCTGTTCAGAAGTGCTGGCTCAGTTCAGTTAGCAGCACAGTTGTTTCCAAATAGAAAACCAGGGGTTCGAACCCCAGCGTGAACCTTAAGATGCTACTTCTCCACAGTTCTGAGGGAAGCTCCCTTCTGGATGGGATATTATTGATGTTATTATTGATGTTCCATCTACCTGCTCAGGTGAGCGGAAAAGGTTGTGTGGCTTCATTAGAACCATACAGGCAACCCTGCTGAGGTTTTGGTCCTGTTTTAACCTGTCTTAATGCTCTCTCCACTCACATTGTTTGTACCTTTAAGACTTGATTAGCTGTAAGTATTCGCATTCCAACCATTATTCTGTAAATTGAGTTTGTGTCTTTATATGCCCTTTTGTGAACAGAATTTCCACTCGCCTGAAGAAGGAGCTTAAGGCTCCGAAAGCTTGTGGCTTTTGCTACCAAATAAACCTGTTGGACTTTAACCTGGTGTTGTTAAACTTCTTACTGTGTTTACCCCAGTCCAACGCCGGCATCTCCACATCATGAAGTTTTGGTCAACATTCCTTCCTTAATGCGCATACACTGGCACAGATTTCCCTTCGACAGTGAGACTGATACACAGTAAAATTTACTACCTAGCATGTGAATCGTCTCATTGATAAGTTATCCCGTATACGCATGTATTTCAAATTACGCTGCAGCAAGCATAGCGACAGATCAGAAGTAGCGCAGCCAAAAGGCCAATGTATTGATTTCACCGTTAATGGTGTGATTTCTTTGTTATGTGGTAATTGAAGTGTTGAACTCAATAGCACTGTTAATGTCTCATTGGGCAGGATTTTACGACTTCGCTCAGGCGAGATCGTAAAATCCCGCCTGAGTTCAACGGAGATTTCCGTTCTGCGAGCCTCGCCCGCCCTGATTCCAGGGCAGTAAAATCCCAGCCATTGTGTCCCAGATTCTGATATAAGCAACATTCCAGCATGTGAAATTGTAAATAAAACAGAGATTCCTCCTGGTTAGTGGATCGGTGAGTTGATTTTTGTCAGTTAGTAGCTGAGTTGCCAGATCTTGCTAATTCTTTAGTTCCATGCTGCCAACAATAAAACCTTAGGTATATCAGCTGCCATTTCTCCACATTCGATATTTCCGCCTCCCCCCCCCCCCCGCACCCCCTGCCCCAGTACAAATTGCCATCATAACAGGATTCCCGTCCAACCAAGTGATCAGACTCGTTAAATGATTTTTTTCTTAACACTAGCTACTTGAGACCTAACTCCAGGCAAAGAATGAAATCAATGCTGAATCTTGGTCCTAGTTATCAGCAGAGGCTGGAAGCTGACAGCCTTGTTCACCATTTTCTGAAACCATTTGCAGCTGTCGGGAATCAAGAAAGAATTGGGAGGCTCCGATCCTCTTTTAAAAAGGAAATGTAAATAAGCCGTACGATTACAGCTTCAACAACTCAATAGTTACATTGTCTGCTACAATGCTCTCATCAATAAACAAAGATTTCAAAGCATTAATGATGGAGGAGGTTAGAATAACAAAGCCCAATTGACAAGTGCATTGAGCACATTATTTAAAAGCAATCAGTGCATGCATGGTAAACTCAATAAATCTCGGTGCTACCAAGCCGGCACCTGAGTCAAAACTGGCTTATGAGCAGAAAACTAACAATCAGTAATTTCAGTGAGAGGGTGGAACCATATGACCACCTTCCAACTGTTTCTGGATGGGTAGTGGTAGAGCTGTACAAATCCAAAGAAAATATGGAGCAGCTTAAATAGTGGGAAAAAACACTTATTCCATATTTTCTTCTTTATTCTGTGTTGTTTAAGGCTTTCAGTATTGTAGATGCACTGTTACAGTCGCACAAGTACAGAGGAAAATCTGGATCATGTCTAGTCATTCATTCATTTGTTATTTGGAGGGTCTTGCTGTGCGCAAATTCCCCATGTACTCCATTTCCCATATAACTACAGTGTCCATGCCATGTGCACACACTTCTGGTGCAGGCCCTGCCAAATGCCATTATGGGTAGGCCACTGGTAGCGGGAATCAGAAGAATGCAGAGTCGGGAGATTGGCGTAACACTGATTTGACGCCGAGAAATTTGATTTTGAAACCCCAGCTTAATTCCACACACCTGAACTTGCATTCAACAGTAGGAACTACATTTCAAGGGATCATCAACTATTTAGAGGTTAGTTGCTGAGTAATTTCGACTGGCTGTTCCTAAATTAATAGATGTGCTTGGAGGTTTGTATGCGACTTAAAGTTGCTGAAGTCTTCGGAGAGCAGTTTTCCTGCTTCAAGCTAAGCCAGGAACAGTATGCGTGATGTCACCTGTACAATAAGGGGCTACTTATGGCGATTTCTTATCTGTTGCGGGCAGACCTGCAGCCTCGAAGCAGGGTGGGGACAGCATTGCCAGCGGCTAGGATGGTCTGTGTGGCTTTCACGTTGGGCTCCTTTCAGGTTGGAGCAGGTGACATCTCCAACTGTCCTCGCAGTTTGCCATCCATTGGTGTAGAAAGGAGATCACTGAGGGCTCTGCATGATAACAGAGGGGAATACATTTCAATCTCTCTTTCCAAATAGCAAGCAAAGGGCTTTAACAGGGATGCAGCTTTCCCGAGGGTGCAGAGTGCCACTGACTGCTCACTCATCTCTTTGTAGGTGCCATGTGTATAATCAGAGATGTATTGCAATCAAAAAGGAATTCCACTCCCTCAATGTCCAGCAAGTGTGTGACCGCATTCGGTGCATTTTGCAGATAAATCCCCACCAACCTGGCAGCAGTCATATGACTTTGTTCTGTGCCAGTTTGCCAGGAAGAGGTATTAGATATGCTGTCTGTACTAAAATTTGACAAGGCACGGATGAGATGCTTCCAAGGATACTGAGGGAAGTGAGGATGGAAATTCTGGAACTTGATATAATTTTCCAATCTTCCTTGTAATCTCAGGGGTGGTGCTAGATGACTGGAGAATTGAAAGTTTTACACCTTTGTTCAATATAGAGCATAAATATAAGCCTAGCAAACACAGGCCAGTCACATTAACCTCGGTGGTAAGGAAACTTCCAGAAATGATAATTCAGGACAAAATAAGTAGTCACTTGGGCAAGTGCAGGTTAAAAAACCAAAGCCAGCATGGATTTGTTAAGGGCAAATCCTGCTTACCTAACTTGCTGGAGATTTTTTTTGATGAGGTCATCAAAACCATGAGGTATCTAAACACAGTAGGCAGGGAAAACTGTTCCAATTGGTGGAGGATTGGGAACAACGGGGCACAGACTTGAGGTAATTGGCAGAAGAAACAATGGCAACATGAGGAAAAACTGAATTCACACAGCGAATGGTTGGGATCTGGAATGCTGGAGATTGTAATGGAGGCAAGTTCAATCGAGGCAATTCACTTCAGCCATTTCATTCTGAATAGTTGCAGGACAGAATCTGCCTCGCCTTTTGGAGATGCTGGTTAGCTAGGCCTCCCAATATTGGGAATTCCACAAGATGCACAGCTGGTGAATAACTCAGGTGACTCACGGGTCGTGTGCCCATCATCCATCCCCCAGGCACATTTTTGCACATAATTCAATTACTTGCACCATATTTTTAACCCAGTTTTAAGCAAGTATTGCACACAAAACCTTCCTTTTCAAATCGCTGACATTTTTTAAATTTGACATTTTTATTGTTTATTTACTCAGAGAAAACAAACAAAATCTTCATTTAATTTCTACATAGAAGTCAAATATCAAAATGCCAGAGTAAGAAGTCAAGTATCATTTTACTGTTGAAGTTCTGCAGTGTTTCAATATCATAGAAACCCTAAAGTGCAGAAGGAGACCATTCGGCCCATCGAGTCTGCACCAGCAGCAATCCCACCCCAGGCCCCATCCCTACATATTTACCCCGCTAATCCCTCTAACCTCCACATCTCAGGACACTAAGTAGCAATTGAGCATGACCAGTCAACCTAACCCGCACATCTTTGGACTGTGGGAGGAAACCGGAACATTCGGAGGAAACCCACGCAGACACGGGGAGAATGTGCAGACTCCGCACACACAGTGACCCAAGCTGGGAATCGAACCTGGGTCCCTGTAGCTGTGAGGCAGCAGTGCTAACCACTGTGCCACAATGCCGTCCAGCGATGTGGTATCGTGGTTAAAGTTCAAGCTGTTTCATTAAAGTAGCAAAGGAACACATCGTAAGTAGTGAATATTCGAAATATATGGACCACAAGTTGAATGGTGGTTCACCGTCAATATCAGATCAATAGGAGAGGTAAAACAGAAGTTAGCAGTTACTCATTATCCAGTCCCAGTGTGTCTTATTAGTGGGCTTAATAATGTGTCTGGGCACCAAAATGGGATTCAGGCTAAAGCATATCTCTTACATACTTTCATTGAAAAAAATATCAGAAGACCCTGAAACATGGTTATTCTTTTCAACATAATTTAATGGTAAAGTAATTTAAGACCGCTTTAGAAACTTTTACATTTCGACCCCAACCACCAGGAAATATCAAAACGGGCTGTGATCCAATTAATCACTTCACGGTCATAAGTTTTGTTAATTTTCAGAATAATTATAAAACCATGACCCAGATGTATTTCAGTCATCGGAAACTGGATTAGACTTTCACTTTTCGGCTTATACTGTTCAGTGTTGCTAAATAATGTTTTTCACTGGAATAAGATGCTTCTACCTCTTTAACCACACTTTTGCTCATCTGCCCTATTAATTCTTTGTAGGGGTTGGTGTCAGTTTTTGTTCAAGACGCGCCTGGGAAGCACCTTGAGTGTTTTATTATGTTAACGGAGCTTCATAAACACAAGTTACTGTTGTTGTTGGAATACTAACTGTATCTCTGCTGATATTATCTGTTCCCTCGTGCTGCTATGCTCAGTGACTCCTACAGACCGACTCCCTCTTTGATGGCATCAGCGCTCACAGTTCTAACAAAAAAAAGCTCCAAAGAAGTCGGAAGAGCAAACCACAGGATGGTGAACTCAATCATAACTCTCTGTAATTGATACTTTGGAGGCCCTGATGACAGTGCCTCTCTTTAATCCACCACCACAAATATTTATAAGGCCAGACCGGGCAATTTTCAGTTTATTTTTGCTCTGTTCTATATTATTCTATTCAGCATTATTTTTCGGAACACTGTTGTGTGGCAAAAGAATGTTCTCCATGAGTGGCTCAAAGGAAATTTCCACTCTGAATTGGTACTAACCTAAAGTGATGAGGAAAGTCCAAAACTATGGCAGCAATGGGGTCACCACAATTAGTCTGAGCATAGTGTGACAAGGAAGGTCGATCACCACATACCATTGAAAATGCACACTTATGAATGGTGAAGGAGGATAAAATTGGACCAAATAATGAACCAGATTCCCACGTCTTGGGTGAGATACCAGAAAGTCATAGCTAAGGATGAAATCATACTCGATCATTAGTCCCTGTCTCAGCAAAAGGAGGAAGAAAAGCAAAATTCAAATAAGTTTTTAAGTTTAGTTTATTTATTAGTGTCACAAGTAGGCTTACATTAACACTGCAATGAAGTTACTGTGAAAATCCCCTAGTCGCCACACTCCGGCGCCTGTTCGGGTACACTGAGGAAGAATTTAGCATGGCCAATGCATCTAACCGGCACGTCTTTCATCTGTGGGTGAAAACCAGAGAACCTGGAAGAAACCCATGTAGACATGGGAAGACTCTGCAGAGACAGTGACCCAAACCGAGAATCGAACCCGGGTCCCTGGCACTGTGAGGCAGCAGTGCTGGGCACTGTGAGGCAGCAGTGCTGGGCACTGTGCCACCGTGCCGCCCCTATAAAGAGAATAAAGAGATGTGGGCCGGAATTTTACCATCCCGCCCGCTATGGTAATCGGAGTGGGCAAGGGGTGGACCATGGAAAGGTCTGTTGACCTCGTGCAGGATTTTACGGTTTTGGGATGAGCAAGGCCGTAAAATCCCACCTGTGATATTTCAAAATAAAGAATCTTAATCTTTTACTGAGATTTGAGGCAACGTCTTCTCTATCTATGTAAGAAAATGATTAAATAAAATTCCTAGATTATCTTTTTGTTATCTCTTTCTAACCGTAGCTTTTCACTTGCTGCAACATTTATTTTCTGCAGAGACTTACTTAGGATTAAACTCTCAGTAATTATTCCCATTGACAATTCTGCATTTGAACCAATTGAATCTGTATCAAGGCAGCCTTTGCAGTATTGGCTTTCAGAGAGAGGCAATGATACCAATGTCCTGGTGCTGCTGTTCCACGTTTACATTTTCTCATCATCTTTTTGAGGGCTTTCGGGATGTGCGACAAATACTGGCCTTGCCAGTGGCTCCCATCCCATGCATGAACAAAAAAATGTCACAAGTGTCCCTTGAACCCCAGATAGAGGCAAACCCAGGGAATAACCAGCACTTCACAAATATTGGGTAGTTTATATTTCAAATTGCAGCGTGGAATGTGCATCATCTTCAATTTTATAATCTTAAAGTGCCTGTTGCTTCATTAAAGAATTTTCAGTCAGTTCAGCTGTGGATGCCACAAATAGTTTCCTGGAGAATGTCCAATTTGCGCTGCTATTCCGGTCGTTGCAATGAATCTGCACTGAAGCAGATTTTGCATCTGTGCTGAAACCTTTTCTTTTAAGTATGTGGGTTGTTTTAGTTTTTACTTTCATAAAAGCTGAGGCAACATTTGTAACTCGGATGAGATCAATGTTAGCAAACCTGTTGCGTAACGTAGCCTTTATCTTCATAATCTTGCTCCTTGAAAATGTGAAAATCCAAAAAGATTTGTTTTTGGATTTGAGATTGAAATGTAGTGATGATGTATGTAATGATTTCTGGCACAGTCTGAAAGGTATCCTGTTCCTAAGTATAACATTCTTCTGGTGTAATGGTGTGTGAAAGATTAACATAATGAATGGCATCAGCTGTACATATTCTCTTTATTTAAACTCTCAGACAGCTCTTCCGTACAAAATCAAGGTGGTAATCTTTACATTTGGTTATGCATGGCAGAGAGTGCCACCAGACTAAATATTTTCTCGAAACACTCTACAGATTAAAAGATGGAGGGGAAAGCGATATGTTAGTGTGTGTGTGTGTGTGTGTATGTATTTTGATAATTCTGCTCATTTGTACATGTGGTCACATTCATAACCTACTTGGCAATCACCCCCATGTTTAAATCTGCCAAATGTTTCGCAACACCCAGGCCATTCTGCATTATTATAGACAGCAGCACACTTTACAGCTAAAAATCAGAATGGCATCCTCATCATCGAAGAGTTGGATGAACAGTGATGATTGAGAGATTGGTGTTTCCTCGGACTGACTCAATGTTAGTGCAAGAGGAACCAAAGTGAGTGGAGATTTGATTGATGGCTACATGTTGGTAACTTGTTCAGAAGTGCACGGTGCCACAAGATTTCAGATGTTTTTGTGGTATCCAGTGTTTATGTGTAGAGTTTCGGAGTTGGATAACACAGCTCAGAAGACCACCCGTGGATGGCCATGTTTCAGACCATACTGGCAACCGTGTAAACAAGCAAAGTCTAAGCAGAAAGAAAGATGGGAGTAAGAAGGATTTGTGCAATGTCACAGGACAATTATATATTCAGAGACACTCGGTTGGGCAAAATCTTCTGCTCTATTTGGCAGTGAGTTTGAAGGCAGGAAGAGCATTTAATTAGGTGGGATGGTGGCATACCTGAACTCTGCCGCCTTCCTGTCTCCATCAGAATTAGGCTCTGGGCGGGAAGGCCCATGGTTGTGCGTCACCACCTGAAGGGGGTCCCTCAGTCAAAGGCACTCAGTGTCTGAGTGAGGAACTGGACATCAGGAAGGGAGTGGGGGGGCTCCGACTGAGAACTCAAACCTTGCCCTTGCTATTGATGCCCCCCCCCCCCCCCGTCCCCTCTACTCCTCTCCCTACGGTCTCCACCCCACCAAACTCCTGCCCCTGCCCCTCACATTACTTACCTGGGATCTCGTTTGTTCTGCAATCCTGGGACTTTGATGCCTGTCTTTCCACCACCCCAAGGAGGATTCCCCAGCCAATGGCAGTGGCTACATCCAGTGAAAGAACGCCCTGGCCTGCCAAACCGAATTACTCCCTCTCCCTTTCCGGGCCCTGCCTGACTGACCTTGACAAGCCAGCCCCCATTCGTGTCTCTTCCAGGGTCTCAGTATATGCTCCTGCTCTGGGATTGTGGTATGGCAACTGTGACGAAGTGCAGACCATGGTGCGTATAATTGACAAGTGCCCCGACCTGTGCTTCAGTGCTGGTCTCACTGCCCCACATCAGGCGGGTGAGGAGGCTGCCAACGAGCTGAGGAATTTCAAATTTGACATCTAGCTGTTCATCAGTGCATACGATAATAGTAGCATGGCCCCCCGAATGACTGGAAACCATTAGGGTCAGGACATTACTTTTAAAGGGACAGGATCCCCTGGCGGCAGGCAGTTAACTGCCTGATTGAAATGTCAGGGTCTCCAGAAATGGCGCAGTGGGCTTTCCAGCTGCTGAACAGGATTACCCCCGCAGGCATTAAATTCAGTCTCAAATGTTCTCTGGCTTCATCAAGGCTATAGATTTTCTGTCATTAGTACTATTCTGTGCGAGCTGAATGTTTACTATTGCTTTCTCTTTCCTAATGGTCTTGGCTTGTTCTTTCGTATAAAGAGCTTTGTTTTTTTTCTGTGATCTGACAGGCAAGGTTTTTATAATGTTCAGTGTGTAAGAATCTGAAAAGAGAGTCATTCTCTTTGAATCATTTGGCGCGGGCTCCAAGTACAGAGCCAAAGAACTTCACATTCTGGCCACCAGTTAGAATTTTAATCTTGTCCATTAAATGCTGATACTCAATAACCTTTTCACCCCAAGACATTTCAAGTGAATTATTGTTATCCTTGTACCTAATTGTCACGTCAGCAACAGGGGTCTGTGGATATACACTCCAAGATCCCACTAATCCCCTGCACTTTCCAGAATCTGACCATTTATTGTATGCTCCTTTGTCGTGTTGACCTCCCCAGATGTTTTACCTCACACTTCTCCAGATTTTTTCATTAATTCATTCGTGGGAATTGGATGTTGCTGGCTATTTATTGCCCATCTCTAGTTGCCATTCGCAGTTGAGAGTCAACCACATTGCTGTAGCTCTGGAGTCACAAGTGGGCCAGACCAGGTAAGGACGACAGTTTTCCTTCCCTAAAGGACATTAAGTGAACCAGATGGGTTTTTCCAACAATCGACAATGGTTTCATGGTCATCAGTAGATTCTTAATTCCAGATATTTTTTATTGAATTCAAATTCCACCATCTGCAATGATGGGATTTGAACTCGGGTCCTCAGAACATTAGCTGAGTTTCTGTATTAATAGACTAGCGATAATATCTCTCGGCCATTGCCTCCCCATTTCCATTTGTTCCATTTGCCACTTTACTGCCCACCTGACCAGTCTATTGATAGCTTCCTGCAGTAACTCGTTTTCTTCCTCAATATCAGGCATATGACCAATTTCTGATTCACCTGCAAACTTCTTAATCTTGCCTGCACCCTACATAAAAGTCCAAATCATTCAAACCACAAAATACAAGTGACCTAGCACTGAGTCCTGCGGAACCCCACCAAAACCGCCTTCCGATCACAAGAACACCCATCGGTTATAATCCTTTACTTCCTGCCACAAAGCCAATTTTGAATCCAACTTGTCACTATCCCTTTGAAACTATGGCCAGGATTTTACAGGCCTGCCACGGCATGCTGCCACCTGGCAGATGTGGTGGGACATTTAAATTGCCATTTACTTTGGCGGAACCATAATATCCTGGCCCATGCATTTTTAATTTACTGATCAGTCTGCTTAGTGAGGCCTTGTCAAAAGGTTTGCTAAAATCCACTGAATGCGCTACCCTCAATAACCCCCCTTGTTACCTCATCAAAAAAAAATCCAGTTGTTACTCGGACACAACCTTCCCTTGACAAATCTATGTTGAATGTCCTTGATTAATCTGTGTCTTTCTAAATATCTGATTTTTTTCCAATAATGTCCCCATTACTGAAGGTAGGCTGACTGTCCTGTAATTACTCAGGCTATTCCTACTTCCTCTTGCTACAATGCTTCAACATTAGCTGTCCTCCATGCCTGTAAGCAGAGAGCACTGAAAAATGGTGGTCAGAGTTTCTGCTATTTCTTCCTTTGCTTCCCTGAGCAGCCTGGGATACAGTTCATCCAGACCTAGTGATTTATTCGCATTCAGAGAAGCTATTATTATTATAAATAAGCATATTATTTTCTCCCTCACTCTGTTGGTCCCATTGATTAGTGCATGCTCCTCTTAACTACAATGTCTGCTTCGCGCCTCTCTTTTGTGAAAGCAGATGCAAAATGATTCATTATGTGTCATGTCCATAACTCCCTCACTGCACACACAAGCTACCTGCCAGTATGACTCCAGTAATAATGCTTAATGGTTTTGGCCGTTTCAAACTTGGAATAAGTGTCAATCATTAAATTAAACGCATGGCGTTTGGCTTTGGCACCGTTATAACACATGATCTGTTCAATCATCCAAAAATCCTTATGTTAACCAGATACTCTCAAGCACAGCCAAATAGGAATTATGATGGACCAAATCTACTTATCCAAACACCAAGACTGCTACTGCCAGTGTTTCTGCGGTGTGCTGTAACTGAACGCTAAGAGGCATGTGTGAGTGACCCAGGGTGACTTGGCCTCCAGCTTATCAACCCCCATCTCCTGCTTCTGCTTGGTATATCTGTCGATGGCACAGTTAAGAGCAGTAAGTTGTTTTATGGAGAAACTGTAGCCTGATATCCACTATAGGGATTCACAGCAGCGCCACACTGCTGGGAAAGCAGCAGTTTTTTTTAATTATATAGTTTTATTGATTCCAGTACAGTCAGTGTATCCACTCGGCTATCTGCCATCTTTGCTTTCTTTCCTCTTGCTACATGAAGCCAAGAATGATCATTTCAGACCACATGGCGCGACAATAGAAAGCTGTTGACTAAGACTAATGGAGATCAAACCTGGATAGCTCCGGTCACATTCTCAGGACATTTTACGCAATGAGACAGACACATTTACTCATGATCTTGTGTTATTGCTAAAACCTAAAGGGAACCTTATTATTTATTTGCATAACTTTCAAATCCCATCTGTTAGAAAACCATTGTGTCTCATGTTCAGCTGTTAATTTCCTGCTGTATCCTGCTTGTATGTCTTCATGTTAAAACTCGGGTTAAATTCTGCAAACTGAACAGTCTAATTAGCCATTCAAAGGATTCTTATTTTCCCTGGAGGAAATCTTGGTGCACTGAAGTGCAAGGACAATAGTCTGGTGTTTAATTAATAAATAGTTGGAGGAAATTACCAGCAAGTAACTTTCCATTGCCATGAAGTGTTTTGAACAGTCAAGGCATATGCATTTAATTTATTCCATCCTGATAAAGATATAAAACATGCTTGTGGATCATGTGGTATGTCGAAGATCATTATGGTTGCAGAAGGCCAGTACAGAAATCCCTTGTTAAATCAAGGTCTGCTCATTCTCAGATTTCGAAAACTCACTGGTTGGGAGTTACTCTGTAAGCCAGTGGAACAACTGATACTCGTGTTTAATCGTCTGAAATTTAATTGAACATCTTTCACTTTGTGTGCTGAACTGTGTCTGAAAATTCCGCACTGTATCCAATATTAGGGGCATGCACTTTTTAAACGTATTTATTTTTCTGGATTGACACCAAATTAATTTTCCATTAGTTAAGTGTGTAAGGTTAGAGTAGGGCATATTGCTTAATTAGGTATGGAAGTGCAGAGTGAGAAGAGCTAATCGATCCACATTATGCATGGTCAAATTGTAGATGTACTCAAAGTTTGACGGACACTAATTACAATTAATGCATCCATTAGAACTTGGAGCAGTGCAAGTTAGGTCGTATGAAAATAAAGTGGCAACATTTTCTGGCAGTGCAACACTTCATAGTTTAAGGTGCAGAATGTCTGAAAAATGTTTAACTCTCAGGCCTCAATCCAGCTCAAAGCAAATTGCAACTTGCTGTAACGCATCTGTTTCTGTGTTATTCTTTATGTTAGCAAAATTGGTTTATAGAAGAGGAAGTAATCTTGAACTCAGTATCCTTTAAGCTTTTAAAGGCTGCCATTAAAAATTTCTATGCCGTAGCTTTCGTTAGCAGCTCACTGAATGTTCTTTTGAATGGTGTTCTTTTAGCGTCACATAAACATGTGATGTTATTGAGCATCAAGGTAAACATGGAACCCTACTTGTGGCATCAGCGGTAGAAACAGCACATTCATTTAGTCACAGCCTGTGAGGGAAGAAAACACTTGTATTCTCTCAAAAAGACAGAATTTAGAATCAAGTAAGGCACAAAAGTCCTGTCATGACACATTCTGAGAATAAAAGTAAGTTGAATTTGGGATAATTCACAAGTATGGCTGTTTTATATACAAAATATACTTTGCTTGTTTCAGAATCACTCTGAGTGCTGGGAAGCAGGTGCGCGTGGAATTGTTTGCTTTAAAGAGGCAATACTAAGCCTTCATAACCTCATAACTTCCATACCGCCATAGCCTCAGGGTATTGTGTCCAGTTCTAAGTATTGCTGTGAAAAGCAACTGATCCGTGCCAAATCCTCGTATTACTTTGCAGATCAGCAGTTGATCGGTGATGGGAGGAGATCACTGCATAGCAATAGGACTGTTGAACTCCAGTCTTATGGCTTTCTTAACCTGATTCTACACATGAGAGACTGCTTTGCATCAAAGCCACTGACTCAGATATTTACTGGGATAATAGAGGGGAGGTTTAGCAGCCAGGAAAACCAGAAGTTTGGGTTTCTCAAAGTCCTGCCAAATTTTAACAACAGGACCCAATATAGATTTTTGGACTCTATTTCCTTGCTGGCAACAAGCCAGGTGGAGAGTTGTGGGAGAGACATTGGGTGGGAAGGCTGTGTATCAGACCACTTTCTGGGAATGGAGAGGAGCGAGGGCGAGATCATAGAATCATACAAACCCTACAGTGCAGAAAGAGGCCATTTGGCCCATCGAGTCTGCACCGACCACAACCCCACCCGGGCCCTACCCCCATATCCCTACATATTTACCCGCTAATCTACGCATCTCAGGACACTAAGGGGCAATTTTAGCATGGCCAATCAACCTAACCCGCACATCTTTGGACTGTGGGAGGAAACCGGAGCACCCGGAGGAAATCCACGTAGACACGAGGAGAATGTGCAAACTCCACACAGACAGTGACCTAAGCCGGGAATCGAACCCAGGTCCCTGGAGCTGTGAAGCAGCAGTGCTAACCACTGTGCTACCGTGCCATGTGTGGGAGGGGTTGCGATGTGGGTGTAGTGGAGATAGGTCATTGAATGGACTGGCGAAGGCCACATAGATTGTTGAAGGCTGGAGATATTGTCCACAGGTGTGGATAGATCTTGAGGCTTTGATTATGGTGGGATGGGAAAGGAGGAAGGGGGTTTTGATTGCAGGAGAGATCATGAATTGGGAAACTGTATAGCTCGATAGAACATGGGGTAGCAATTCTGCTCTTCCTGACCTACAGGCAATGTTGTAAAACCACTTGCCTGATGGATCCAGCCATCATTGCCTCCCTTCAGTTGCCGGGTTTCCTGTATCCTGGGTATGTTAAAGTTGATAATAAAATCTGAGTTGTGGAACGTCATTAAATTATTTAAATGAAGGTTCTGCCTCTGGTGAACCATCTCTTGTCTTGCCTCAGTTAAACTGGAATTGTAAACTTTTGGAGGTGTCTAGGTGTCCCATTTTTATTTCGAAGTTTTATAACCATGCCCCCCTGCCCCAGTCCTTTTTCTGCTCATCATGGAGTGTTAAAATTCTCCCAAAAAATTCCTCTCAATGTCTTTGCGTTCCTTGTCACAGTTTTCATGAATGAAAATGACCCAAGGATAGGATGTAGTCATTTCTGATGATGGTTGTCTGGTCATGCTCTCAATGTGGTTCGTAGTTCGGTTGATCATCATGCATTAGTACGTAGATGCAGGCAATGATACCCTGCAGCATTATCAGACTATTCAGGGTGCTTCTCGTTCTTCTTATCAGAAGTTCCAGCAGAACAGGAGAACACAGATTAGGACACTGGCAGTAAAATGTTTCATTGAACAGAGTTCACACGATGGCGCAGTGGTTAGCACTGCTTCCTCACAGCGCCAGGGACCCGGGTTTGACTCTGACCGTGGGTTACTCTCTGTGTTAAGTTTGCACGTTCTCCCCGTGTCTGCGTGGGTTTCCTCTGGGTGCTCCGGTTTCCTCCCACAGTCCAAAGATGTTCAGGGTAGGTGGATTGGTCATGCTTAATTGCCCCTTGGTAGGTTAGGTGGATGAGCCATGGTAAATGCGTGGGGTTTCGGGGATAGGGCCTGAGTAAGATACTCTCTTAGAGAGACGGTGTACACTACATGGGCTGAATGGCCTCCTTCTGCACTGGAGGGATTCTATGGTTCTATGATGAGATTGTGAATCATAAGGCTGTGGTGAAGTGTAAATTTCCGGTGTCAATGAGTGAGTGATCAAATTAGTTAGCAAAGGGAGAAGCAGTGAAAATGTAAGGTTGATGCTGGTCCTGAGCAACACTTCCTCTGTGAATGCTGGCACTAGAATTTGGAGGGTGGCTTTCTGATCCTGAGTGAATGGATGACAGCTTAGGGACTTGTCCACCTAGGGTATGTATGGCAGTAACAAAATATGTAGGGGTGAATTTTCATTTTCACCACCTGGGTGGTAATCTGACAGAGTTGAACAGCTGCCCACTGTAGAACCTGTCCGAATTTTATTCCATTGATTTATCTCCAGTGAGTAGAAGAATGTGAAATCACTGTTTTACTGTCACTGAATGTAATTAACAATTCCTCAGTTGAAAAAGCCTGCAGAGTGTCACAAAGTAAGTGAAAGTAGCCAAAAAAGATCAATGTTTGTTTTGTTAAGGAGTTTTATAGCTAAGCTGTCTGGAAACTGTTGTCTCACATTATTAATGCTGAGACCTTGATGGTACTCTGTGGGAAGAAAATAACTCTTTGAAATGTGCATTTCTGGTCATTCTTAACCTTTCGTCCTTGCTGTGCATATTCTACAAAGCGCTGCCTATACAGTAAGGAGCAAAATAAACTATCAATTGTATTTAATAGGTGCAGTTTGTTAAAATCCCAGTTGATGTTAGCACTGGATGGGAAGATCCCAGAATGAAATCTTGGCTCAAAAAGGCGTAACTTTTACTTTTTTAATAAAATGTGGAGGAACAGAGTCACAGGGCCGCTAATTAGTTTTAACAAGAAGAAAAAATGCATTTATTAAACATGAAAAAATTTGATTGTGATACAAAACTCCTTTACTCCCCCCTTAGCTTCACAATTACACACAGATTTTAAGATGAACACCTTACAAAGTATATCTTAAGCTACAATGGTCTCATTAACACACAAAGTTTCTTTTAAGCACACAATTTGACTGATAAGGCACACTCTTCTCTGAACCCAAGTGAATGTCTGTGGATTTTGCCTCAAAATCCCCCCAGATGATTCTTCTACCATTGAAGTCCGGCTTCCACACAAGTGATTCCAAATTCCACTTTCAAAAAGTCAAACTTTCAAATCCTCTTTTAAATTATGCTTTCCCTCTGCTGCTTTCATCAATGTTTCACTTTCAGGTTTTACACCTCTCTCCCTTCAGCTTTCCTTTGACTTGAAGGCTTTTACACAAACTCTGAAGTTCAGCCACCATTTTCCACAATTATTTCAAATAATGTAGTAATTTCTCACAAACCTTAGCACTACTGCAAATATCTTTCTGGCCTCTTAAGATCCAATGCCTTTTCAACTCTCTGTGGCTTTACTGAACAGTAATGTGTTCTGGTTCCCAGTTTTCTCTATTCCATTAGCTCCAGACACCTTGGAAACTTCTCTTCATGCCTCTAGTTCCCTTAACTTGCTGGACTTTAGATTTCTGGCATCTGTTTTCCTAACCATTACTCCGCAGTATGGCTTTTCTTCTAGCAAGGCTGAGAGAGATGCTCCTCTTTAGCCTTGCAAAACCAACTGTTTCCAGCAGAGCTGTGAGAACTGCCTTCTCTCTCACTATCTCCAACTGCAATCAAATTCAGCTAGACTAAAACGTAAAAGCTTCTCTCCCTTACAAGGGCCCAGTTGTGAAGCAACCACTGTTTTCTTATTTACTCTTCACGCCATAGCCCTCTCTAAACACAATAGATTCACAGATGGAATTGAAACCAACCCCCACACATACAAATAGCTTTGTCCAACATAAATCTAACTATCGGTTGTTACCCTTCCAAGCACAGAAACATTAAATTAAATGCACTTAAAACTATACCTTATTTTTAATGCTTGCCAATACTAATAAAAAACTCTTAAACTGCCTTTGTTTTCTGAATAAGTTGATAAGTTATTGTATTTGGGTATGTCTGTCAAGCAGGATGGCAAAATAAACATTTCTGCAATTGAAGACTAGTCAGTTGTGAGAATATTGAAAATACAGGCAGCTGTGCAAGTTTGCAGCTTTGAGAGAAAAATGTATTTTAAAAACTTTAGAGCTGTGATCTGAAGAGCATTTTCATGCCAAGAAGTCAGTGACAATATCAAGGAACAAGACATCACAGGAGGAGGTAATTTTGTCCAAGATACCTGCGTCAACTCTTGGAAAGAGATATCTAATTATACCCAACTGCTCTGTCCTCAAACCCCTGCAAATTCTCTTCCTTCAAGTATTTCTCCAATTCCCTTTCAAAAGTTATTATTTAATCCGCTTCTACTCCTGCAGTGTACTATTCATTCATTTTATTTATTTATTAGTGTCACAAGTAGGCTTACATTAACATTGCAATGAAGTTACCGTCCCTAGTCCCACACTCCGGCACCTGTTCGGGTACACTGAGGAAGAATTTAACATGGCCAATGCACCTAAGCAGCATGTCTTTTGGACTGTGGGAGGAAACCGGAGCACCCGGAGGAAACCCACGCAGACACGTGGGTCACAGCCAGTGACCCAAGCCTGGAATTGAACCAGGGTCCCTGGCACTCTGAGGTAGCAGTGCTAACCACTGTGTCACCGTGCCACCAGGTCATAATGAACTGCTGCATATTTTCTTCCCTAACGTTGCCACGGTGGGGGTATTGTGACACAAGGGAGTAGTATCCCAGTCCAAAGCTCTGGGAGATCAGTGTTCAGTCTGCCAACCTGTGCCCTTACCTCATGCCGGAGAAAGTTGCCCATGCTGGGAAAAGGGGGTGACAATCCCAGATTTGAACCTCACCTGCCATTTCTAAACTCCGCCTGATGTACTGCGGCGCACTTCAGGAGGGGAACGTCTAGCCCTCTGATTCTAAATATAAAGTCAAGGATTCTGCATGCTTTTCTAAACAGCCCTCGCAATCTATTCCACTTTCAGAAATGTGTGTACATGCATGTTCTGTCTCTCTGATCCTGCAAACCTTTTAAGATTGTCTCACTTAGTTTATATTGCCTCGCCTCATCCTTTCTGCCAAGATGAGTTACTTCACACTATTTCACTTCAAATTTTATCTGCCCATTTCATGATTCTGTATATATCCTCTGTTACTATCTTCCTCACTCTTTATTACATTTCTGAGTTTCCTATCACTTTGAAATGTTATCCAGTGCACCCAAGTCCTGATCATTAACATATGCCATAAGAAATAATGGTCCAAACAACGACCACCAGGGGCACACTGTAAACCGTCTTTGAGCCTGAAAAACAACCATTCGCCAATATTTTCTGTCTCCGAGCCAATTACATTTCTATTGCACCCATTGCTCCTTTAATCCCAATCTCATCAACTTTTATATTGCTGCTATTTTAGGTTTTGTTTGCAAGTCTCAATAGTAGTGCTTTATTTTCATTGAGAAGATAGATCCTGCCGCGGTCCCTTGGCATTTCTGTGAATTACTCACATTACAGGATGATGTGCATTCCTCAGCTTTGTCTTTTGCTGCTGCTTGTTCACTTCCATTCCTAGCTGGCATGTCCACTACGACTCCCACCAACCTTTACAAATGCACCTTAGAAAGCATCCTTTCTAGTTGTATCACAGATTGGTATGGTTCCTGCTCTGTCCCAAGACCGCAAGAAACTACAAAGGGTATTGAACGAAGCCTAGTCCATCACACAAACCAGCCTCCCATCCATTGACTCTGTCTACACTTCCCGCTGCCTCGGAAAAGCAGCCAGCATAATCAAGGAACCCACATATCCCGGACATTCTCTCTTCCACCTTCTTCCATCGGGAAAAAGATACAAAAGTCTGAGAACATGAACCAACTGACTCAAGAACAGCTTCTTCCCTGCTGCCATCAGACTTTTGAATGGACCTACCTTATGTTAAGTTGATCTTCCTCTACACCCTAGCTATGACTGTAATGCCACATTCTGCACCCCCTCCTTTCCTTCTCTATGAACTGTATGCTTTGTCTGTATAGTACGCAAGAAACAGTGGCCGCGATTCTCCCATTGCGACTCGGAACTTTTCTGTCGGGTCGCGGTGGGAGATGCACGTCTCCGGCCTTGAACAGGGATTTGCGCATGCGCCGGGAACGCATGCACATCTCCCAGAGCCGGCGAACAGTCGCTGGTCAGACCATGCTGGAAACCGGCGGGAAGACAGCTAAGTCATTTAGATCTGTTTTTAATATGTTTTAAATATGCGTATTAGTTAATTAATGGGTCCTTTCAGGTTCCGATCGATTCTCCCACCCCGCCAGGAGTACTTCATTCCGGCGGGATTCAGACCAGCTCCCCACGTTCGGAGAATTAGCGGGAGACCCCGTCGGAATGAAGGGGGGTGCAATCGGGGACCCCCAGGCCGGGTGGCGGGGGGTGGTGCCCCCTGGGCATGGGCACCTTGGCAGTGCCAGCCTGTGCCCCTGGCACTGCCCAAGGGGCAAAGTGCCCATGCCAGGGGGCAGCTTGGCACTGCCCATTGGGCGGTGCCAAGGCGGCGGGGCCTATTGTGGGTAGAGCCTAGAGGCAAACGGTGGGGTAGGGGGTTCTGCTGCCACTCTGCAGACAGGATCGGTATGGGATGGAGGGAGGACAGCGATGGGGGTGGTCTGCCAGGGGGGGTCAGTGGTGGGGGGGTGGGGGGGGGGTCTGCCAGGGTGAGGGGGGTGGAGGATCGCCACTGCTGGGGGGTGGGGCCTGGACACTGGGACGCTCTGGTTGGCGTGGGGGGAGGTCAGGGCTGGCCCAGGAATTGCAGCGATCCAGCTGGCCAGCAAATGGGAGGTTGATAGTTTGGGACCACTGCACATGCGCAGAGCTCCAGAACTGTCAAACCCCAGCAGGAATCGGCCCTGACCCCCCCCCCCCCCCCTGGGTTTTTAATGGGATACACATCTTGGACCTTTGCAGTGCACAGAGTGCGGAGATTCAGCTGAGAAGCTGAACTGACAGAACAGTCGGGATTTAGAGCAGTTCTCCCACCAATTCAGCATTTCTGGGAGAATCACGGCCAATACTTCACTGTATATTCATACATGTGACAATAATAAATCAATTCAAGTGGAATCAAACCAAAGTTGCACACTCCACACTCTTAAGGGTCATTTTAGCTGCAGGGAAACCTGGAAACCATTTAAGATTAACAAAACTAAGCGCAGCTGAGAACTTCAAAATGAATGAGGCTCCTTGCTGTAGGTTTCATTAAAACGCTGGTGACCTTTAAAACAAAATCCCTAACAATTTTTGCAATCACTAAGCACAATTTCAATCCAGGTGTTTCGATATTATCAGAAAAGGAAAAACTCCAAGTGCTACAAATCTGAAATAAGAACTGAATCGTGAAGAAGGGGGATGCACCTGAAACTTCATCGCAATCTGCTTCATATTTCCAGCACTTTCTGTTTTTACATTTTACTACTCGGTTTTAAATGTGCTGCCGGCACATGTATTGCCAGGTGGCAAATATTATTAGTGGTAATATATATATGAGCCTCAGCCAGGCGGGGAACTCGAGGACTAAGGGTGGGGTTCTGAGAATCAAACTGAACACTTTCAATAACATGAGCGAAAATGGCCAGCTGCAAGGCTAGAACTTAACTGAGCACGGAGGATGCACATTGTGGAGATCTGAGATGTTTTTTATTTGTCATGGTGGAAAAGACAAATCCGTTTTCCAACTGCAAAACTGGGGTTTTGGCTTTCCAAACAAAAATTCTGCATTGTGTTTGGTGGGATTTGTTTTATTGTGCGCAAGCATATATTTCTCTCTCGCTTTATTGCCTGGTTCAACTACACAGATGGATTCATTGAACTTGTGCCAGTATGGCTACCTAGAGTTCCTAATGAAGAGCCAATTCCTATGTTCGTACAACAATGTTTATTTATGTGGCACCCAAGGCGCTTCACAGGAATGTTATTAAATGAAAATTTGATAATGGCCAGGAGTTCATTGACTTAGTGAAATAGAAGTAACAAAGATACGGAGGGGGCTTTCCATAGCAAATGAGCAGAGCGATAGGGTCAAATCAGGTCACAAAGGCGGAAGTAGGTGGTCTTAGTGATGGCGTGGGTATGTGATTGAAATCTCATCTTCGGGTCAAATATGATGCCAAGATTGTGAACATCTGGCATGTGGGAGTCTTTTAAGGAGCAGTTGATAGGACTGCAGGACAGGCATGTGCCTGTAAAGAGGAAGGATAGGAAAGGTAGGATTCGAGAGCCGTGGATAACCAGTGAAATTGTGGGTCTAATCAAAAAGAAAAAAGAGGCATACATGAGGTCCAGGCAGCTAAAAACAGATGGAGCACTGGAGGAATACAGAGAAAGTAGAAAAGAACTCAAACAGGGAGTTAAAAGGGCAAAAAGGGGTCATGAAATGTCCTTGGCAGACAGGATTAAGGAGAATCCTAAGGCATTTTATACATATGTTAGGAACAAGAGGGTTGTTAGGGAAAGAATCGGACCTCTCAGGGACAAAGGAGGGGAATTATGCTTAGAACCAAAGGAAGTAGGTGAGATCCTAAACGAATACTTTGCATCAGTATTCACAAAAGAGAGGGACATGTTGACTGGTAGTGTCTCAGAGAGATGTGTTGACCCATTAGAAAAAATCTCAATTACAAGGGAGGAAGTGTTAGGTTTTTTAGGAAACATTAAGACAGACAAATCCCCAGGGCCGGATGGTATCTATCCTAGACTCCTCAGGGAGGCAAGAGATGAAATTGCTGGGCCTCTAAGAGAAATCTTTGTCTCTTCACTGGACACAGGTGAGGTCCCAGAGGATTGGAGGATAGCAAATGTGGTCCCGTTATTTAAGAAGGGTAGCAAGGATAACCCGGGTAATTATAGGTCGGTGAGCTTGACGTCCGTGGTAGGGAAATTGTTGGAGAAGATTCTTAGAGATAGGATATATGCGCATTTAGAACTGAATAATCTCATTAGCGATAGACAGCATGGTTTTGTACGAGGGAGGTCATGCCTCACAAATTTGGTTGAGTTTTTTGAGGAGGTGACAAAAACGATTGACGAGGGAAGGGCTGTGGATGTCATCTATATGGATTTTAGTAAAGCGTTTGACATGAGGTCCCTCATGGCAGGCTGGTGCAAAAGGTTAAATCTCACGGGATAAAAAGTGAGCTAGCTAGATGGGTGGAGAACTGGCTTAGCCATAGAAGACAGAGGGTAGCAGTGGAGGGGTCTTTTTCCGGTTGGAGGACTGTGACTAGTGGAGTTCCGCAGGGCTCAGTACTGGGACCTCTGCTGTTTGTGGTATATATAAATGATTTGGAGGAAGATGTAGCTGGTGTGATCAGTAAGTTTGCGGACGACACGAAAATTGCTGGAGTTGCGGATAGTGATGAACATTGTCAGAGAATACAGCAGGATATAGATAGGCTGGAACATTGGGCAGAGAAATGGCAGATGGAATTTAATCCAGATAAATGCGAAGTGATGCATTTTGGTAGATCTAATGTAAGGGGTAGCTATACAATAAATGGCAGAACCATCAGGAGTGTAGACACATGGAGGGACCTGGGTGTACAAGTCCACAGATCCTTAAAGTTGGCAGCACAGGTGGAGAGGGTGGTGAAGAAGGCATATAGCATGCTTGCCTTTATTGGACGGGGCATAGAAAATAAAAGTTGGCATATGATGTTGCGGCTGTATAGAACGTTGGTTAGGCCACATTTGGAATACTGCGTCCAGGATGTGGAGGCTTTGGAGAGAGTACAGAAAAGGTTTACCAGCATGCTGCCTGGTATGGAGGGTCTTAGTTATGGGGAGAGATTGGGTAAACTGGGGATGTTCTCCCTGGAAAGACGGAGGATGAGGGGCGACCTAATAGAGGTGTATAAAATTATGAAGGGCATAGATAGGGTGAACAGTGGGAAGCTTTTACCCAGGTTGGAGGTGACGAGCACAAGGGGTCACAGGTTCAAGGTGAGGGGGGGCAACAGTTGGATAAGCTGTCTGACAATTTGGAGACAGTGGAGAGAGGTTGAAAGAGATTAAATAAAACTGGGTATCATTCAGCAGACATGTGGAAACCGATGCTATGTTTTTGGATGGCATTGCCAAGGGTTGCCATGCAGATGAGAAATGAGAGAGAGCCGAGGATGGATCCTTGGGGGACACCAGATATAATGATGAGGAAGTGGGAAGACAAGATGTTGTAGGTAATGGTCGGCTATAATTGGATAGTTGAGAATGGAACCCATGTAGCTGGACAAAGGTGGAAGACATTGGAGGAGAATGGTGTGGTCAAATACTGCAGATAGGTTGAAAAGAATCAGGAGAATAGTTTACCTTTGTCACAGTCACACCAGATATCAGTTGTGATTTTTCAAGAACTGTTTTGGTATCGTGGCAAGACTGGAGGCCTGATTGGAAGGATTCAAACATGGAATTCCAAGGAAGATAGGCATGAATTATGTACACATGAGGTTAGACTTGGCCCTAATGAACTGGGCAGGAAGGCTAAAAGGTAGGACAGTTGATGAGCAGTGGCAGTTCTTTAAGGAGCTATTCAATTCATCTCAACTAAAATGCATTCCAGAGAGGAAGAAAGATTGTAAGAGGGAAAAAAACATCCATGGCTAAGCAAGGAATTTAAAGATTACATAAGACAACAACTAAGGCATACCATATTACACAGGTCAGTGGCAGGCTGGAAGTTGGGAAACTTTTAAAATCAACAAAGGATTACTAAAAATGTATTTTAAAAAAGAGCAAAAGTAAATTATGAATGAAAACTAGCACAAAATATAATAAAAGGATAACAAAAGCATCTGTAAGTATATAAAAGGGAGGAGAGTAGCTAAAGTGAATTTTGGTCCTTTGGAAGATGAGACTGGGCAGTTAATAGTGGGGAACACAGAAATGACAAGGACGCTAAATCAATATTTTGCCTAAGTTTTCACGGTGCAAGACACTAGTACCATCCCAATAGTAACAGGTAATGCTCGGAAATAGGAAGGGAGGAACTTCGAACAATCATCATCAATAGGGAAATGGTACTCAAAAGATTATTGGGATTAAAGGCAGACAAGTCTCCGGGGCTTGATGGCCTACATCCTAGGGTATTAAAGGAAAAGACGTTGGAGATAGTGAATCCATTGGTTACAATATTCCAAAAATCCCTGGGTGCGGGAAATGTCCCAATGGTTTATATAAATGCTAAAAGGGAGGGGAGCAGAAATAGGAGACTATAGATCAGTTAGTTTAACATCTATTGTTGGGAAATTGTTAGAATTGATTACTGTAATAACTCCATGGAGGCAAAAGTCCCGTCACCAAGTTACTTTATTTACACCATACATCTGTACACAGCTAGCTCTCCAGTTGCTCCCTGCTGAAAGCAGACTGGGAGACTGACGCACCTGCTTTAAATAGGGAGCATGATTTAACCATCAATTAAGACTCATCGGGTACCTCTTTTTGTGAAGCCTACTGCACCTGGTATTCCCAGGCAGTCTCCCATCCAAGTACTAACCTGAGTCTGCTGAGCTTCCAAGATCAGACAAGATCGGGCGTTTTCAGACTAGTATGGCAAGACTCATCAGGTAGTTCATACTCTAGCAAGTCAATCTCATTAGCCTGGCTGAAGTCATCACAATTACTAAGCAAGTAACAACAGGGCATTTTGAAAGTTAAAATGCTATTCATCAGAGTCAGCATGGTTTTATGAAGGGTAAATCATATTTGACTAATTTTCTAATGCTTTGAAGAGGTAACAAGCCACGTGGATTATGAGGATTCTGTAGATGTAGTAATCTGGACTTCAGGAAAGCATTTGATAAGGTGCCGCACAGAAGGTTAATACACAAGATAAGATCACACAGGGTTAAGGGTAATTTATTAGCTTGGATAGAAGACTGGCGAACTGATAAAAGACAGGGAGTTGAAATAAATGGGTCTTTTTCTGGCTGCCACGATGTAACTAGTGATGTGCCTGAAGAGGTCAAATATTCGCACTAGCTCATGGGGGTCCCTGGCTTGTGACTGACCAAAATGGCGAAATTTTATTGGGATGGCATGGAACATGTTGACAGACTTCACCGAGAATATGAAGAGGTGACATCAAGACCCATTTATTTCAACTCTTTGCCTTTTACCAGGCTGCATTAAACCTCCCAAAAGCTCATCTACCTGACCCTCCAAGCACGGCTTACCCTGCTTGTGGCAGAGTCTGCAGATTGCACATTGAACTCCTGCCATCTCGGAGCCCATTAAACCAGAGTTGAAGGAAGTGATCCTTGTTCCTGAGGGACTGCCGAAGAAGAAGAAAATGAGCTTGAAAAACAGATGGGTTTAACTGAGGTCAATTCAGACTCTGGTAGCAATGCCACCCCCACCCTCCATATCCCAAACAGATCCCAATGTAGGAGGGACTGCCCTTTTAAAAAATATTTTGTTATAGCACTTCCTCATTGGCAAGTACTGTAGCAATATTAAAATATTACTAGTCTGAATTTACGCAGGTTGATGAACTGGAATACAACACGCGCTCACTTGTTGCCTTTGAATTCTGTTCCTTCCCTGATGCTACTGATTTTATGATGTGGAGTTGGTGTTGGACTGGGGTAAACACAGTAAGAAGGCTCACAACACCAGGTTAAAGTCCAACAGGGCATGTTTGTGAACAGAACTCCCACTCACCTGATGAAGGGGCAGCGCTCCGAAAGCTAGTGGCTTTTGCTACCAAATAAACCTGTTGGACTTTAACCTGGTGTTGTGAGACTTGCTACTGATTTTATCCAGGAGAATAGATAAGACAAGAGCCAAACAAATCAGCGTGAAAGCTTGATTGATCCATTGTTCAGTGGGAGACGTTTCACAGTCCAAAGAGGTGCTAGAAACAGTTTGATATGTGAGAGTGGGCAATTAAGTGACTGCACAATCTAATAAGGAAAGACTTAATTCAGTCAACTCCTTTCGCACATCAAAGGTGACCACCGACACGCTCTTATGCATATTTATTGTGTCGATTGCTCAAGTAAATTGCTCCCCTCTTGTAAATTAATTTCTAAAAGGTGAGATATAACGATGTTAATGGATGCGATAATCTGACACTTCTGATGTTATTCACTGTCTGGCTTTAATGGGAGAAAGGTATGATTGCGTAATTCCAAAAAAAATTACTGCTGGCAATACAAAGTGGGTGCAATGCTTCTGAGTAATGCCTGCTGCTCAAATTCAGGAATATACGCAAAGAAAGCTAATTATAGGAACTCGACTGATGGGTTTGTGTTTAATTGATGCAAAATTGCTGCATTATTTAGACTGATTTTGATAACCAGAACTTTTTGCTTTCTTCTAGAAATGACTCCTATCTGTGAATTCGCCATTTTCCTTTGAACTTGGTAGTTCAGCCTTTGCTAAATTTACTGGAGTGACTGATATTAGTTATGTTTTGAGTTCATGTGAGAATGCAGCGTAAATCCTATGTGGAAATCCAGAGACAAGAAATGACTCTTTGGTTCTCTCTGTGCAGACCTCCCCATATTATTTCATGCAGGTCGTCTTGCTTCACTTCAGAAGAAATATGGGCTTGCCTTTGGGATCTGGCTTTTGTGTTGCGCATAAGAAACAGTATCTAGTTGTCTTGAATTCTATGCAGTGTGGTTGTAGGGGGTAGAAAAAGCACAAGGGCCTCTCTCCTTCATCAAAAACATGTGAGCTTCTCTTTTCCCTGTCATTCTCTATTTTATCAATATTCCTGTTGTCACGGCTGCTCTGAACTTTCCTCTCGAGGCCGTCCTGAACTGGAAACACACCATCCGAGCAGATCTGAACTGGCGGCAGTGTCTGATTTTTGCCCGGCCCAAGAATCTGTGAGGTTCAATTTCCCTGGTGGTCCAGGGAGTACTCCCATTTGTGGCATTCAATTTCACTGGTAATTCTGGGGGAAGGAGGAGACTTTCCCTCTTTGCAATCTGATTTCCCCAGTGACCTATGAAAGCTGTCACCATGAATCCTTCAGGCGAAAGTACGTTTTTGCCGGTTATGGGTTCAAGTTGTTGTCAACTCATTGGAGGGGGACAGTCTTCATTTTATTTCAAAGCCCAATTTATTGTTCATCCCTAACTATTAAAAAAAAAGTTTTGTCTGTGATATTGGCAGAAATGTTTCCCCAGTTTCCATAAACTGAAAATGTAATATTCCCTCAGTCCATCTCACTGTAACTTTACAGCGATTATATTTCAGGGCAGTACACAAGAAGCTGAGTGTATCTTGAAACAGATCCAACTGTAAGCTTTAATAAAAGTACACATGATGTAACATGTTCACGATATAAGCCATTTTAAACATCTGCATTTTTTTTTCACTAATTAGACCAATCATTTTGAAAATTCCCTTGTAAGGTTTACTATGACTCACAGACACATTGTAGTTACATTTTCTGGAAATGGATGAAAATTAATTCCAGCGAATAACCCTTCACCCACTTCTACTGATCCCGAGGACTGCTTCAGAGAAAATGGCTAGAGAGAGACAGTCATGGGCCGGGATTCTCTCAAAAAAATTTGAAATGCCGAATTTGCGTAAATGATGGCAGAGTGGTTAGCACTGCTGCCTCACAGCAAGAGTTTTAACAACACCAGGTTAAAGTTCAACAGGTTTATTTGGTAGCAAATACCATCGACACAGACATCAAGTATGGTATTTGCTACCAAATAAACCTGTTGGACTTTAACCTGGTGTTGTTAAAACTCTTACTGTGTTCATCCCAGTCCAACGCCGGCATCTCCACATCATGACTACCATCGGCCTCACAGCGCCAGAGATCCGGGCTCAATTCCCAGCTTGGATCACAGTCTGTGTGGAGTTTGCACATTCTCCCCGTGTCTGCGTGGGCTTCCTCCGGGTGCTCGGGTTTCCTCCCACAGTCCAAAGATGTACGGGTTAGATTGCTAAGTTGCCCCTTAGTGTCCAGGGATGCATAGGTTCAGAGGGATTAACGGGATAAATATGTGGGGTTGTGGGGGTGGGGCCTGGGTGGGATTGTTGTCGGTGCAGGCTCGAAGGACCGTATGGCCTCCTTCTGCACTGTAGGGATTCTAGGAGAAACTGGAGTAACTCCTGCTGGTTTTTGTAACGGGATTTTCAAAAGGAACTTCCCACACCGTGAGCACTGCAGAGTGCCCCAGGAGATTCACGCTGAAAATCTGTGGGCGGGATCTATTCCCGCTGGAGAAGCTGGCAGCATAGCGCTGAATGGGCCACGACGCATGTGCCGATCTGTCAGAGCGGAGATTAGCACATGGGCACTGCTGGCTTCCCGATCGCTGCCCAGCCCCGCTACCCCGCATGGTTGGCCATGCGACCCCCAACCCCCCCGATTGCCGGTTTCCAGGCCAGCCCCGATCTCCCTGACCCCCCCCCGCCACCAACCCTGGCAGTCCTGACCATGCCCCTGATCAACCCCTTCCCTCCCTCTGCCACTGACCCCAAGAGCAGAGTGGCAACAGGACCCCTCCACCCCACCGATCCCCCCCCTATTGTCCCCACCCCCTTGGCACTGCCTGATGTCTGGTGGGCATCCCCCCTCACCTCCAGCCTCTTGGGGGGGCCTCCATGGCCTCTGCTCCCTCCAGTGGGGTAAGGTCGCCTGTTCCCCGTTAGTGGGGGGCTGTTGTAAACCCCGCTGGAATGAACCACTCCTGGCAGAGGGGGGAGATGCTAGAGGGCTTGGAGACATCAATTCCAGCCTGCTAATAATAAGGAAATGGTGATTTTAATATTTAAATCAGCTCCATACTGATTTCTGACATGGAGCTGACAATGCCACAAATCCTGGCCCTGGAGATGCGCGGAGCCGGAGGCCCAGTGAGGAGCCTGTTAAACGGCTTCCACTGATGTCCCCCGGTCTGTTACACTGCTACAGTAGTGCAGCGAGCTGGGAGAATCACCCCCATGATGTTCTGAATGCCTAAATAACTTTGTGTTATTCACCCGTCTCTCTGAGGGGCTGATGTTGGTGGACAACTGACGTGCTATTTAAAAGCAAAATCTGTGGAACAGCTGAATAACACTTGTCCGCCCAATTGTTTATGGCTTTGAATTCCAGGGCTGCATGTGTTGGCGTGATTGACAAATCATCCACTGTAGTAATTGCTTGATGCACCCAAATTGGAGGGCGTATTCCATGGTGAGGGAGGAGGTCATTGATGGAACTGCAATGTCAGCTCTGGCTTGGTTTGTCGCACTCACATCTCTGAATTGCAAGGTTCGAGGTCAAGTCATGCTGCAGGGTTCAAGCACAAAAACCAAGACTGACATTCCATTGCAATGCTGAGGGAGCACTGCACTGTCAGAGGTGTTGGCGTTTGGATGAGATGTTAAACTGAGGCCCTGTCGGCCTGCTCAGGTGGGTGCAAAATATTCGGTGACATTATTCTTCAGAAGAGCAGGGAGTTCTCCCTGATCACCTGACTAATCTTTATCCCACGATCAATGTTGCAAAAACAGATTTAGCAAATTGCTGGTTGTGGGATTTTGGTGCGTGTGCGCGTCCACATACCCTACATGACAACAGTAGCTATGCTTCCAAAAGTACTTTCAGTGGATGTAAAGCAACTTCAGATATCTGGTGGTCCTGAAAAGCGCTATAGGTTTTTCTTTTTCACTAATCTCCATCCAAGTTTAGCTTCTGTTGGCTATCCAACAGGTAGCTTGTCCTGAACCCCAGCTCAAGGATCTACCGCATGCAAAACAGCAAGTCTACTTAATGGTGAAGAAAGGGAAATGGAATTGAGGATCACAAGGATCTATGGTAATTAATTGTTACAATTCATGGGAGTAAGTTTTGTTGTTAGCAGAGCTGGTAAATGCCATTCTGACATGTCGCTGAGATTTACTCACTTCCTAACAATTCAGACCTCCAGAGCAGAGGGGCTTTCTGAGTAACACCACTGAAGTTCTCAGTTCAGTTCTGATACTTCCTGTCATTTTATTTTTGCTGTGAGTCCCCAGTGGTTTACAGTTTGTTGTAGTTATCTACCTGCTGAAACTCAACCAACCCATCCCCTCTCCAACCTGAAAGCATGATTTATTCTATTGCAGCATTCAGTTCAGCCACCCTCTATTAACAATATTTGGTGAGTACAAAGTTAATTTCCCATTCATCAAATAATGAGGCTTAAAAAAGTCAGATTACAGATGCCAGATATCACTTTGAGAATTCTAAATTACATTGTTTCAATTTTATTTGTATGTTTTACTGCAAATCTGGTTTGATTTATATTCTCTACAGTATTATATGGTTTGATTGCCAAACCCAAACAAATGCTTTGATGATTATAGCAGCAATTTTGCAGTCTATCAGGATGGTGCTACTAGTTTATCTCCAGAAATCTGTTTGCTTTATTCATGTTACATCTTACAACCAACTTTTGTGTTTTGAAAGATTTAGAGGAACAACAATGGAACCGTCACCTCACGGTTAAGTATTAGTTTTGTAGGCAGTGGATGGACCCACACATTTCTCACCTCAGTGCGTGACTCACTCATAACATATGGAAGTACTTTCCTGCACTACAGATGCAGTATCATTGGTAGTTACATGGAGACTTTTATTACTGTCATGACCTACTTCTGTCATCTTGCTTTAGGGCAACTTACAGCAGAGCTTTGTAAACATATGAAAGTTAATTGGTGCATCTTTTGTAGGATTATTGTACACATGGTAAACTCATTTACATGAATCCATGGATTGTCCCCCTCTTTAAACAGCTCCAGCTCAGGGAGTTAATTTGTTGTTTGTCTGGACATATCATTCCCATGCAAGGATTTTTTCCAACAATACATGTGCCTGGCACCACTCTGAAATATAGCAATTTTTTGAGTTGCCTGTCAATGGCATCCTTCCATCAGCCAGAAATGATGAGAACGCAGGCTCGGAACTTTGGTGAGGTTAGATGAGATCATCTGTTGCATTTCTTTTGGTGGTTTAGCAAGCCGATTCTGGAATGGCAAAGTCTGCCACAAGTGCCACACATGAAGTTGCTGTGTCCTGCTGGTGGTACGGGATGATCGCTGCGCACACCTTGTTTGCAGGGTTGGTGTCTGCTTTGAAGCTTCTGAAACCACATGTTGTCATGGGGATGCCATTTGCATTGATCATTCTCTATTTTCCCACAAGTTATGATTGATGTTGCAGGCTTTCATGTCTCTTTTGGCAGGCGCCCTGAATCTGAGTTTTGCGTGCTCTGTTGGTCTCTGGACGCGGGTATATTATATCCTTGGGGATGTGGCATTTTCCATCTTGTGCACATGCCCAAACCAGTGAAGCCTTCTTTGTTTGATTAGTGCTAGCATACTCAGCACTGATGACTTTGTGTTTCCATATGATGCAGACAATGTCATAAAAAACGAAGATGGAAATTATTTAGCCTTTTTTCTTGTACGTTGTCCAGGTTTCACTGCCATGCAGTCATGAGCTTGAGAGTCCAGATTTGTAAGAGGATTATTTGAGTGGGAGGTTGTTTTCACATCTGAAGTGAAATGTTGACTTTACTTGATTGACATCTATTGTGGTTATGATAAGTTATTTTTTCTCTGATTTATTTTATTGATATCATAGTTTTTATCTGCACAATATTAAGGGATGTGAAATGCTTAAATCTTTGATTATTGATACTTTAATTGTCCTTATGATTGATGCTTCTGTGGGATTGTAGCAACATTAGTTTTTTCCTTCAACAGTTGTGAATGGTGTTTTTTTTCTATACAGTTTTGTAAATGCTATTGTTACCAAATAGTTCATTGGTTCTGTACATAGTATATACTTACTGTATGAACTTAGAACGACCATGAATTGGCATGGAGGGTATGAGTGACCATTGAGAATGGATGGTGTGCAATGAGTTGGCATTAACTTGGCATGGGCGCTATAAGGGACTATGGGGGTGAATGGGGGCATGAGGAAGACCTTTTGAACTTGCCTTTCAAAAGGTTCTCGAAACCATTGCTGTGGTTCATGACTCCTCTGATATCCATGAACAATAATCTGGAGAAATTGGTCCAGCTTCACAAAAGTTGCAGTGAGACAAGAAATGCCTACCCAACAATGGAGCTGACCAGGTCAGGAGTGCAGGATGTGGACTTGCTACCCAAACTCTGATCCCCCACCAGGGAAAATTGGGGGCACCAGGAATGGGCACAGGAATCTCAGAATTGGATCCGGCCTGCCATTTTTAAATGGCTCTGGAATCATACTGACTGTGTGAAAATTGTTGTTCTTAACTCTTCTCTTCCAACCCCGGGGGAAACATCCTCCCAGCGTTTACCTGAGAAAGCCCCTTAAGAATTTCAGATGTTTCAGATCACCTGACATTCAAAATTTCAGAGACTATAGGCTGGAGACAGAATAGAGATGCTGTGTCGTTTTCCTTAGAGAAGAGAAAGCTAGGAGGAGTATTGATAGAGGTTTATAAATTCATGAAGGATGCCAATTGAGTAAATAAAGCAACGGTTTCCAGTGTCTGAAGGATTGATAACCAAAGGGAAACAGGTTAAAGGTGAGTGGCAAAAGAACTGAAGGCAACACAAGAGAAAGAGGGCAGCACAGTAGCACAGTGGTTAGCATTGCTGCTTCACAGCGCCCGGGACCTGGGTTCGATTCCCGGCTTGGGTCATTGCCTGTGTGGAGTTTGCACATTCCACCCGTGTCTGCGTGGGTTTCCTCCAGCTGCTCCGGTTTCCTCCTACATTCTGAAAGGTGCAGTGACCCGAACAGGTGCCGGATTGTGGTGACTATGGGAATTTCACAGTAACGTTATTGCTTGTGTCAATTACTTGTGAATAATAAATAAAATTTAAAACGTTTACTTTAAATCATTTTTATGTGACAAGTGGTTAGAATTTAGAATACACTGCCTGATAGGATGCTTGATACAAACCTTAAAACCACAAGATGGAGCAAATTAAGTAGACCATTTGACCCATTGAATCTACTCGATCATTCAGTGAGGTAATGACTGATCTGATCTACTTTCCCGCCTTATCCCCATTACCCTTGATTCCCTTACTGATTAAAGTAAGATTCAGTAGTAGTCTTCAGAAGGAAATTGGGTAGATATTTGAAGGCAAAAAAATTGCAGTGCTATGAGGAAAGAGTAGGAGAGTGAGACTAACTGGATTGTTCTTTTGAAAGAGCAGACGGAGTGTGTCAAATGGCTTCCATCTCAGCGTCTCATGGGGCCTGAAGGGCCTTGCACTTGGGGGAGGATTACTGCAGTGTGATTGGAACCCAGGCATCAGTGTGAGGACAAAGGGGAGAGGCTGCCTGGAAGGCCCAGACTAATTATCAGAGGTGCTTGCATGTAATGGTAGATTATCTTTTATCCTTTATTAAAAACAATGACAAATTGGTTGGGTAAATATGAAAGTCAGCCTTCCCAAAGCAAGATGCCAGTTCAGCAGCTAATTATATTTATTTAGCACCTTTAGCTTAATTAAACATTATCACATAAAATTTGACACCAAGCAGGAGATATTCAAACAGATGGCCAAAAGCTTAGTCAGAGAGGTAGTTTTTTTTTATATCTTCTCTGTCACGCTTCTATTGTTGGCAAATGGGAGCGAATATGGATTTTTTTCTTCTCTGCGCTGATCTTAAGTTACTTTATCCCATTTTAAGGTTCTCAGTACCTCATTTCAATCCTACTGAAAGATCAGCTATGCAGTCTACTACTAGATTTCTGCATGTGTCAATCAGTAACCAAAGCAGCAGATCGTAAATCAGTGCAGCCTGCAGTACCTGCTGGTTTTCACTCTCTTCCTTTTCCATCTCTTCTTGCCCCTGGCCTATCATTATGTCCCTTTGATCGTACAACTTGATTGGAATCTTCAGCTGCAAGCTCATTGATATGAACAGTTGTTGCATGATATAACCTGTCAAAGTTGCTCTTCAAAGAATTTGATGGACGAGTTTAAAGGTGTATTTAGTCAGTATTTCTGCAGTTCAGATGATGGGAGAGCAGTGTCCATGTCCTAACTCTTCAAATTTACTTTGCCAAACCAGCTTCCTCAACCTTGTTGCTCTCCAAAAACCAAAACTACAGAAGCACTAAATAAAGAAAACTTCAAACATTTGGCATTAGTTCTACACAGGAGCATCACTCCATATTGCAAATGATATCACAATGTAAATAATGACCCTGCTACAACTCCACCACACCATTAGGGTAAGTCGGGAGGAGGGGGGGGAGGGTGACCACTTCTGGGATTGTAATCCGTTCTGGTAAAGACGAGCCAGGATCTGGAAAACAGGTTAGCTGGGGGTCAGGCAGGGGTGGAATTCTTAATGGAGTCACGAGAGGTGCAATTCTCAGTGGGGTCTGGAGAGAAGGCCTGGCGAAGTGGAGGTCATGCACAGATAATGAGGGAGGGCTTTCCTGGAGGCTGTGAAGACTGACCTTGCGGGGGTGTCTCCAATCAGAAAAGGGCCCCAATAGGCTTCTTTTCTGGGATTTCCACCCATTGTCAACCTCCTCCCTCAAAATGCAGCTGGGCGGGAAGCGGGCTTTAAGTGGCCACTGGCCAACTGGCACAAGGACTCGGGGCCTCTCCCACCACCTGTTAAATCATGGCCAGGTTGAGGCTGGCAGATAGGCAGCAGGAAAAGCATGCATGCATGAGGTCTCCCTGCCTGCCAATCCCCCAACAGGCACCGTAAAACTCTGTCCAGTGTTTCATTCACCATGGAAGTTATGCTTTAATTGATTTCATTATTTCATTTGGTACACCTGTTGCACCTAACATCCTTGTGGAGGGCATGTGCAGTTTCTGAAGCTGATAATCTCCAAACTCCATTCCCTCACTGCTGATCCCATCCTTTTTCCAGTTAACAGTGTGAGATTAAGTTGGTCAATTTGAACCACAATGTCACATTTGATCCCAAGGTGAATTTCCGACCTCATATTTGTGCCATCACTAAGACTGCTTATTAACACATCTGTGACATCACTCAACTTTGCCTGTGCCCCAGCTCATCTGCTGCAGAAACCCTCATTCATACTTTGTAAACTTTGCATTCGACAATTTCAATGCAACCCAGCTGATCTCCCACATTCTACCCTCAGTAAATTCATCTGGAGCTTTACTGCCTGGGTGTTTTAACTTGCAGCAAGTCTCATTCCTGTATTAACCCTGTACTTAATGACCTGCATTGGTTCTTGGTCAAGCAATGTTTCAATTTTTAAATTCTCATCCTTGTTTTCAAATCCCTCGATAGCCTCGCCTCTCGCTACCTCTGCCACCTCCTTCAACCCCATAATCCATTGTGATATCTAATCTTCTCATTCTAGCCTCTTGTGCATTCCCAGTTATAATTGCACCCCATTGGTGGCTGTGACTTCAGCTGCCTAAGCCTGAGACACTAGAAATCCCTCTGTACAACTCTCTGGCCAGAATCTTACCACTGTTCACACCGGCAGGATTTTCCCATCGCCCCGCAGTGAACGAACGTTTGGCTGGCTGCCAAATTCTCCGACTTCACTGGAGCGGGAGCGTGGTGTGATCAGCAGGTAAGATTTTGCCCTCTGTCTCTCTATCTCACTTTTATCCATTAAGACATGCATTGAAGCATTCCTCCTTACCCAAGTTTTTCGGACAACGTGACCTAATATCTCCTTATGTGGTTCAGTGTCACACTTTGTTTGGTAATGCTCCTGCCTTGGGACATTTCTCTACATTAAGGGTGCTTTATATATATAAGTTGTTGTTGACAATTCTGGATAGATTTAGGGAATGAGAAATTGTATGTGATGTCAGTGGTATGTGCACACCATTCATCACAGCTACCTTGCGTACTTGCTCCTGTATCGGCTTACAGTAATAGTGACAACATGAGACAGGAAAGAACGTTTGAACTTTAACCTTTGATTATTGAATGGTCTTTCCAGTTATCAGAGCAACATCGTGTAACATCTGCACAAATAATTTTGCATGTATCACTTCAACTGCACAGGATAATATCTGAATAAAGATATGTCTGGAAGTATTGAATGTTAGAAGTGGAAGACACTGTTCATTATCTGATCTAATAATTTGTTTCAGAATTGCTGTGGGACCCCGCACAAGGTATAAATTAGATTTCTTTATAGATTTTGCGCTGATGTGAACTTTTTTCAATTTAAAGTATTTATTTAATTTCAAGGAAATAAAAATGAATAATATCCACACTTTTAACAGAAAGCAGCTCATACCAAATTGACAAATGTTAATTCAATTAGACCTGCATTTTAAAACGGAGTGTATTTAACAGTGTTTTTAGATCTGATGGGGTTGGACCGATCAAAAGATGGATTGTGATTTGATTGATTTTAATCATTTATCACCATGAACTATAATAAACCTTTCATGCCTTGAGAAATATTACAATCTACTAGACATAATCAGCGATTTAGCACTAATCATCTTCTCATGGCAAAGCTAATTAAAATCCACAAAACTTGTGCCCTTAATGATAAGGGCTGGTTTTCTTCAGACTGAATTTCAGTCAGTTGGCTGAAGCGAAGGAGATTGTGCCACTGGCGTGTTTCTATGCCCAGTCTACGGCACTGATAAGAAAAGAACTATTGTTCTTTAGAATATATTTTCTTCAAAACTATGAGAACAAAGAGGTCTTCGGAAAAAAATTAGCACAGAGGCTTCATCGTGACTGTTCTGAATGAAATGTTTCTTTGATCTTTATCTATCTGTCTGGATCGTCAATATATCCAATACAGTTTTCATCTGTTATATTGATAAATGCATTCTTTTTTTTGTTGTTGCAAGCACTGTGTTGCTGAAGTGATTTGTCATGTATTCAGGCTATAGGAACTAACCACCAGAGCAATTAATATGCGACAATGTGTCAGGAAGTAACATCGCACAAGTTTCCATTGCAGAATGTTCCAGAATCAATGCATCATGGCAGATGTTGTAGCAGTACATTGTGCACAAATCTGGGTGCTGGCCATAATGATGGAAACTGTCATGCAGACAGTACTGTCCTGTGTTTATTGGTAGAAAACTCCTGCTGAGTTGTCTGAGCGGACCCTACGGCAATACCACATATACTGCTCAGCAAAGAAAGTTTATTCCTCTGTTTTGTTAAAGGGACCACAATCATTATGTAAACTCTGTCTAAACTAAGCAGTCATTCCAAGTAAAAGGCTGCTTATCATTATGGTTGGCTTTAATTGATATAAAGTTGTCCAGTGCCACATTAACTGACTTCTGAGTCTCCACTCAATAGTCAGTAGATTATTCAAAATATGTAAAGGTTAGGAGGTGTCAATATTTAACTTTTGGGTGACTTGATTGTATTGTGTATAGCCAAGGTGAGAAAACTCTTAAGTGAAATTCATCGGTCTCTCTCATAAATACACATCCAACATGCAAATTCTGGTACAATCAGTCACTCAGGCTAGGATTCATTTAGGTATCTTTACTGTTTCACCAGTATTTTATCAAATATTAAAAGTCTAGGCAGATAGAATATTACTGTGCATCTTTAAATCATGTTTAACAAGAGGCAGAGCTAGCACATACAAAATGAAGACTAAATAGAATTAATTTATGACACAGGACAGATTGCATGAACAGCCTTAATTTCTATACTGGGGGCTTCATTAATGATCCAGTTTGCCATTCCCATTTTAATGGTGTCCTCAAACTGGATTCATAACACACTTTGGCTTAATTAAATTAAGGTTTTTTTTGCATTAAGGGCAGGATGATATATTTTAGAGATTTAAGCCGAAGTGGCACTGGTGAAAGGCTCGTGCATTGGACACAACCTGCTACCCAGTCTGCATTTCATTACACGGCAATCACACATGTGAAACGTGCTGTAAATTGCTTCAAAAGGAAAGAGCAATCATGAACCATTTACGGTTAGTGTTTCTGTACTTGGATCACAGGAGAAAGAATTTCTACTTGCTGCATTCTTGTGGATCTACAATTCTGCCAAGTAGATTTAGCAGAAAAAGTGTAATTAGCCTCTGAGCAACAGAAATGCTAAATGCACTAGCCAGTGTTAACTAATTATACCTCTATTGTTATATCCTTGAATAGGAGGGGTTTTATCTTACAAGAAGAGCGTTCAGAGGTGCAGTTGTTTTATGGAAAGATGTTTTATGAAATGAATGGAAAGAAAATAATTCAAAAATTCAATGAGCAACTCCTTGAAAAAAAAGGAAATAAAGACAGAAAGCCCAAATCTTAAATTCAAAGTGGTAAAAAGATGCTGATGGCTGCTTTAGCTCAAATAGCTGCATTAGTCAATTGGAGTTAGCTAAGGAATACGTAAAGTAGCAGAAAACGATCAAGGATTATGCAGGATATTTTTCATTGATTGCACAAGGCAATCATCTGTAAAGTTAAGCAAATTGGAGGCAGCTTCATCAAAAGGGTGGCACGATCCGTGAGGCACTGCTGCCTCACAGCGCCAGAGACCCAGGTTCGATTCCAGTTTCGGGTAATTGTCTTTGTGGAATCCACACGTTCTCCCCGTGTTTGCGTTGGTTTCCTCCAGGTGCTCCGGTTTCCTCCTTGGATGTGTGGGTTAGGTGGATTGGCCATGCTAAATTGCCCTTTGGTGTCAGGTGGATTAGCAGGGTAAATACGTGGGGTTATGGAGATAAGGCCTGGGTGGGATTGGTGTCAATGCAGGTTCGATGGTCCAAATGGCCTCTTTCTTCACTGGAGGGATTCTATGATTCTATCAAATATTCCCAGTGCTCAACAACTAATTACAGCCCAACCCCCCATTGTTTTTAATATCAAAGTCAGACATCAAAAATAAATGTAATTTTCTTCCAGATTCCTTTCAAGTCCACCATTTTATCGCATCGATACATATCTTTGCTGTCCCATTAAGTTTTTCAAGACTCTCTAATTAGTGAAAGTTTGTGGATTTCGAAAGTAAGCTGTGGATCATAATGTGGTGGATGTTAATTTTAAAAGTCAGTAGTTGTGCAGCAAATCTCCTCAAGTGCTATCTCAATGATGTTTTGAGCAATGTAAACAGCTGCAGATAATTGCCTGTGACTTAAGATGCTTCACTGGAAAAAGTGAGTGGCAGTGAGTGCTATACTGTCTGTGCTGCTATATTGTCTGTGCCGCGACACTGTCTGTGTTAAATAAGCTCATGAAACATGATAACTCTGCTTCCACTCTTCCATCGCCTCAGAAGTGTTCCAAAAATAAAGACAATAATAACAAAGAAATGAACCATAGGTTGTAGCTACATTTAGAATGGTGATTTTTATTTTTAACAACATTTCATACGCAGAGAATAGTTGTACCCTTTTTTTCAGTGGTTGAATGAGGGCAAGATTCACAGAACTATAAATATCTGATATTAAAACATAGAATGTTTGAATAATCCACAGGATTACAGCAAAGGACTAGTTGTCCATGTTTAATGAAATCACTAGAAATAGGGGAGCTATTTTCACAGCTCATTCGGTATAGGGTTAGTAAGCAGAATGAAATCGCTAATGTTCCAGTTTGACGAAAAGGCAAGAAGCATTATCATGGAAATATAAAGCTTATGGTTGAAATAATATTTTCCATCTGTTTGTGGTATTAATCCATCCAATTGGATAACATATTGGTGAAATAACAGGGAACAAAAAGTCTGGCCGTAGTTTGAAGTCTACAGCTGCGATTAGTGGAGTGCACCAAAATTGAATTCCTATTATTCACAATGTATCGGTATTACACCATAACCTCTCCAGCCTAGAAATCCAAAGTCTGGAAACACCAATTGTTAGGAATTTTTCTTGATGCAAGCAGCTCATGAACTTGTCACTCATCTGTTCAGGCGCTGTAACATATCGAGAAGACATGGGCTCACTGTTCTTCAGACTGAGGATAAAAAATGTTGGGCGGACCCCCCCCCCCCCCGCCCCCGGGAACCAATTTTCCCGTACTGCCTGCCACAGGAATCGTGAGGGGCGGACCATGGAAAGGTTCATTGACCTCTGGTGGGATTTTCCAGTTTCAGGGCGAGCACAGCCGGAAAATACCAAACCCCCCCCCCCACCGCCCAGCCATGTCAGCGTAGCACGGGTAAACACAGCACAGGGTTACTAAGCCATTCGATTTCTTTCTCTAGGCTGTCTCTATCTGGCATTCTACTTCTCTATCTCTCTCTGTCCCTCTCTCAATCTCTTTCTCTGTCTCTTTCTGTCAGTTTCTTGATGGCCTGATTTTACACTCCCCCATCAGTAGGTTTGAAGACAGGGAAGCTTGTAAAATCCAGTGGGTGTCTTCCCCCTTGTCTGTCTACTTGCCTTTGACTTGTCTGAAATTTTTAGTGGGGGGAGGCGACGGGGTGGCCTGCCTTTAGATCTAGTGTGGCCAATTAAGGGCCTCCCCACCTCACCCCCACCAGTATTTTACCCGTAACAGGGGTAGGCCCACATCATATATAAGGTCTAGCAACTTTAACTGTGTGGGCTGGTGTCTGGCAAAGGTTGGGGTGGGGGCGAAGACTGAAACTCCTTTGCGAGTTCCCTGAAGACAAACCCCCATCCCAAGGTCATCCACCTTTAACCTTCCCTCTGGTCTCTTGGACCTGGCTCCTCACCCTCTTGCTGAGACCCCCAGTCCCAGATCTACCGCCTCAGTGTGGTGGGACTGTCTGAGGTCCAATTGGTCAGCAGCTTTCTGAAGCGTTATTTCGTCCCGAGAAAGGGGTGTTAAATTGCTGCTTTCAAGATCGTGGGTGGGCTTACCGACAAGGTGGCGGGATGGGGACCACACACACAGACACATACAGACACACACACAGACACACACACACACAGACACATACACACGCCCAATCCCATTGTCTACCATACTGGATGAAACACAGGGCTAGAATCAATTGCCCTTTCTGCTGATGTCAGCCACTTTGTCTACTTCCCTTCCAACTTTTGGTACAATAAAGCAGTGTGTGGAATCACCTATTCCCTTGATATCATTGGCATTGCTTTAGTTCGGTACTTTTGGAACAGGAATCATAGGATCATAGGAACATGAAGGATACAGTATTCAGATAGGTAAATATTTTTATTTCCACTTTATTATGTTGAATCAAAGTTTTATGTTTCATTGGAATATTAATATCTATGAGTTTTACCGCTTCACACATTTGTGGTTGGGCATTCTAACGTCATTGTATAATCCAGAAAATTCTGAAATCCCAAACATTCTGGATTGGAGAGGTCATCTTGTACATAAAACTCAGTCACCCTTCCGAAGTCGCATTTAAACTTAAAGCATCTTCTTTCAATACAAATCAATCTTGCATTTCCTGTTGTTCTTCTACTGAGCTTCGATAAGGTGCAGATCTACAACCAGCTGCTAATCGACAGGGAAACAATTAGTCTCAGGAAGTGCCTAAGATAAATGAGCATGTCATTGAATTCAGGGCTCTACCTATTTACAGAAATGAGACTTTATGGCTGCAAAATTTGGCTCTGTCGCCGCTGCTTTTGGCTCTGTAGGAGCTGGCAGGTGAAAGAAAAGGCGGGGATGTGTCTGCCCTCCATGACTTCTGGCAGAGGCCATGCTGATTGCTATATTAAGGAAAACAATGATGTGGGTGTCACTTGTGCGCACAGGACACATGCAGAGTGGGCAGATTGTGACATCAGTCACCATCTAAAATTGATTTCATTCACAACCTGCAATTTTGGACCTCATAAAGTTTGGTAACATCCTCTATTAAACACAACCATGCATTCAGCTGCAACAAGGGACCCTCCCCCACCTCCACCACTATTACGATTGAAATGGATTACCGTGCAACTCACATTTGACTTTATTTTGCTGCTGCAGTGTTAGTGGAAGTATTGCATTGTTGGAGGAGCTGATGGATGTTCTTCCAGTCAGAGTGGAGCGCAGTTGGATGTTTAGAAGGTTTGGAAGACCTCTGAGTACACAGCTTGCCCTCAGGCATGGGGGCTATAGTATAATTTCTCTGGGGCTGCAACATGACATTGAGGTGAACCGGAGACAGTACAATGGAGATGTTGTTTGCAGAAGAAGGATGTGGAGGGCTTTGAACAGAAGGCCATTCTCACTGGAGGTCTTTTGAGAGGTCTTCCACGTCCACCTCCACTTCAGCCGAGAGAAGCAACTCTGACTATTGTGCTTCACCAAGGAGGTGGTCACAGAATTGCGCCTTCTCCTTGAACAGGCTCTGCAGCCTTAGAAGAAGATGAGGTCAGCACTGCCAGGTACCAACAAGATCAGCATGATCCTCAATTTCGACACTAGTGGCTGGAACCAGTAACATCACCAGCACTTCTTCATTTGCTGATCATTGCTGCACTCAGGAGGTCACTGAGGCCCTACCTATCACTCTCTTCTCAGGAGGATGCATATGGCTTTGCCAAGGTGGCGGGCTTCCCAAGAGTGTGGGAAGCCATCGATTGCGTGTCCTTTGGGTGCCACAACTTGATGAGAAGATATACCGCACAGCAAAGGGATCCACTCCTTGAACACGTAGATGGGTTGATAGCGCAGATGGGTTAATAGTGTGAAGGCGCCATCAGAAACTACTGAGTGAATTGAAATTGTGAAAAGGCCATAGCTTTCGGTGCTGTATCAAACATAGTTTCGAGGGAAAACATTGAGATCTAATAATTGATGACAGATTAAATGTATCATCAATAAAAGGACAAATGTTGTGAAGAAGCATCTGTAAATTTACGGAAACGATTACCCGTTTTCAACAGGTGAATACTGAAATTACATATGAATTATGGAGTACTATCCAGCTGTGGGCTCTCTTCATGACTAAAGTAGAGGCAGTGGAAATGATTTAAATAATAATAATGAAGATTATTGCAGGCCTTAGACTATTCAGGTAAGAAGAAAGAATAAGGAAATTAAATCTATTCCGATTGTGGGGAGAAGGGGAGAGTGTGAGACATGATTTCAACTTTTAAAATGTCAAAAGGAACGATAATGAGTGTTGGAGAGTTGCTTTGTGCAAGGCAAGTCTAGGAAAGCAGGAGCACATTATAATAAGCTATAGAAGCAACAAACTGTGCTTACATCAATCATCACCATTTAAAATAGATTGCCATTTCATGTAGAAATTGTTGTTGGGAGCATTCCGAATGGAATTAGTTCAATCTCATTTTCTGCAAAGCTTAGAGAGATAGACTTTGAGTTGCAGAAAAAATAACAATCTATCAGTTAAAGACTTGAAATGAGGCAATTGAGTGAAGGGGCAAGTTGGATAGGCTGAATGACAATGTTCACATCTCTGCATCTTTGGTTCATCCTTCCCATTTCTACAGAATTGAATGATTGCTGGCAAACACCAAGAATAGTGTCACATTGTCTCTAAATCATTGTCAGGGTGAAATCTTCCAGATCTAAGCGCTTCACCAGCGCACAGCAAATGACAAAATCATTCTTAAGAATGAAACGATGCATGGACATCAATTAATTTGAGTTCTTGGAAATAAAAATAGTAATGTATCCTTAACAGTGTTATTAACCCCAATGATACTGCTCTTCATGAGGATTGAAGAAAGTTGTCTGTACTCTGATCCAAATGAATCACAATAAAAGCATCATTGCAAATATGCTGTGGCAAAATTAAAAGATGACAGAAGGCTGAACTGAAGGTAGAGGGGAAGAATTAGTGTGGGATGGCATCGGATTGTCTGTCCATTATACACCGCCTGATATTCAATTCTATTACACTCAGTGGGATTAAATATCAGATGCTGAATATAACATGACAAATTTGATGCCACCCATTTTGCTGCATCACCTGAGACAAATTTCCATCTCTTCAACATTAATATTCCTTGTGAATCGATCTGGATTGTGTACCTTGCATCCATATTGACAGCTAGAAAAATGGGGGGGGGGGTGATTCTCCCAGCCGCTGCGCTGCTTGAGCAGTGCAGGGGGTCGGGAGGCATCAGTGGGGCGCTTGTAACAGGACTTGCGACCGGCATCTGGCCAATCGCGAGTCTCCCAGGCCCTTTTCTTTTAATGTAATCAGCACAAGGCTAATTAGCATATGGAAATTCCTATTTCCATATGATTAGCGAGCACAGGACAGTATTCTCCAGGCTCGCTAGTGTTTCTCCCCACCCAACCCCTACCATGACGAGAGAGGTTCCCATCAGCGGAGATTAAAGCTGGACCCCATAAACGGGAACCAGATGTAATCAAGCCGCTGGTGGAGACAGAGGCCATTGAGGCCCTCCCTGGAGATCGGCGGCAAAGGGGTTCAGCTTGGGCACTGCCAGCCTGGTACCCTAGCAGTGCCAGCCTTGCAACCTGGCACTGCCCACCAGGCACCCTGGCATTGCCCACCAGACAGTGGGCATTGCACAGGGTCAGAAGAGGCGGGGCCGATTAGTGGTGGTGGGGGTGACCCGCTGCACATTCTGCATTAGGGATCAGTGGGAGAGGAAGGGAAGATGGCAATTGGGGCTGCACATGGGGCAGATGCGGGATTGGGGCTGCACACGGTGGGGGGAGGGTGGTGATCACAGTGACCGGAGATCAGGGTGGGGAGAAGTTGGGAAGGTCGGTGATCGGGTGAGGTGGGGGGGAGGTGTTTGGAAGCCGGCAATCGGGGTGGGGGGGTGGGGGGGGGGGACCTGTGAAGAAATTGCGAGGCCAGCGATCGGAAGACCTGCGATGGGTTGGGTGGGGTTGGTGGGGGGGGGGGGGGGGGGGGGGGGGGGGGGGGGGGGAAGAGGGGGGGGGGGGGGGGGGGGGGGAAGAGGGGGTGGGGACGCAGTGCACATGAGCCCATCTCCCCACTGACAGATCGGCGCAGACGCAGTGTCCTGCTTAGCTTGCTGATTCTGGCCTCTGCAGCCTGATGAGACCCCGGCCCCCACCTTACCGGCGTGAACCCCCCCCCGAGGCACTCTGTAGAGCACAGAGTGCTGGAGATTCGTTCAACTATGAACATCCAAAAAAAACGGGCAGGAAAACGGGAGTTTTCATTGGGCATTTAACCTTTTTTTGGGGGGAAAATCACCCCCTGCACTTCCGAGTTATGAATACCAAAGCTGCACCTTTCGCATATGAACCTTGAGATTCTTAAAGATTCATATCTGAGGAAGCAAACCCCATCCCAAATTATTGGTCAGGGCTCTGTGAGGTCATCAACCCAACAAGATGTAAGTTCAGAGGCTTATAAGTTTGAACAAACATGTAACTATTTACATACGTCCGAAGCATACCCCAAACTAGGAGCTAACTTCATGCTTACTTCTACTCAAATCTCTGCCTGCTGTTAGACTGACATGAGTGTCATGTGTCTCTCTATTTCATACCGTGGAAGGTACTGTTATCCAGTCCCACATGAACCCTTGCTATGCTGAACTCCTTTAGACTCTACTTCAGTGATGCTGATGCCAAACCATTGGTCAAATGTTGGAGTCAAGTCATTCCAACAATGCAGAGGAGGCCCAGCAAAGGCCTACTGAAGAATGTTGCTTTTCCCATTGGCGAAAGTAATTGATTACCTTCCACTGAAACGGCTTTTGGGGCATTTTACAAGCAGAATGTGCTGAAATTACTGGGACTGCACAGCAACAACCCCACACATGTCCCCACCCACACATGTCCCCATCCATACCCCGCACCTCTGTAATTTTCCATGCTTCAGTTTAAATGGACCAAAAATCATTTCAGGCATACTTGCAATTTCCAAATTTGTGTAACCCAGCCCCAATGTTATAAAATTACTAAACAATCTACACCATTCCATATACACAGCACGTGCTGTAATACGTCTGGTACATTTTCTGATAGTATTAGGTATTGTTGGTATCTGGTCATTTGAAATTTTATGAATGTAGGTTCTGTGGGCAATACAAGTTCTGCCATATAACAATAAAGGTGCATTATGTACATTCCTGAGCATAATGTACCCAAACACATTGGGTTAGATTTATATGACATTGAACATGAAGACTTGTTCTCAATGTCTTAAGAACATTGCCTTGTTCTTAAGAAGTCCAATGTCAAAGACAGCTACCACACCTGCATTACATCTGAATTCACACTTAATTTTTGCAGGAGGGTTTTCCTACTTCCAAAATGTGTTTGTTCAGTCTGACAAAGGAAACTATTTCCTCTATTTTTTCCTCTCTCTCTCTGTTTCTCAATTCTAAATGTAGAGGCTCTTTTGAGCACCTTGGTAATCAATAGTTTAACAGTTATATATTTTATTGAAAAATAAGTCACATGAAATATGAAATAAGTTATGTGAAATATTAAATGATAGTTTGGATAAGTGTTTTAAAAATAAAAGCCCGAAAGGATAAAACCTCTGAACTGTTCTGGCAATTTGCAACGAAGGACATGCCTGCAACAAAAGCAATTTCTCCTCTCAGGGAAACGCGATGGCAAAAAAATAAATGGAAGAACTTGGACAAGTTGCACACAGCATCTGATCTGAGCAACATTGTTCCATTTGGCGCAAACGAAGTAATCACAGTGATTCATGAACTTTTAGTTTAATTGCAGTTACAATTTAGGTTTGGATAGCATTTAAAAAGGAACACCAATCCAGAGGGAGTTATCCTTTTAAAGGATCGCAATTATTTTCTCCAGGAATGGATTTATTAATCTATCATTTAAAAATTGTTTGTCACACTGTGGGAAAATTTATTTGAACAGAATTTTCCCATCCTGTGCAACATTAGAAGGCTCTATTAGAATAGTCTATTCTCAAATCGGCAGATGAAGAATTTTGACCTCAAAATTGCAGTCACAATGGACTCTCACATCTGGTTAGAAACATTTCCACTCCATCTGACGAAGGAGCAGTGCTCCGAAAGCTTATGGTATTTGCTACCAAATAAACCTGTTGGACTTTAACCTGGTGTTGTGAGACTTCTTACCATAGAAACTCTTGGGCAGGACCTGAGGCAGAGGATCATTCACAATCATATTAAAGAGCCGAGCAGGTTTGAAGAGCTGAATGGCCAACTCAGTTCCTTCTTTTTTACATTCTTATTCTCTTAGATTGGGAGACTGCAATAATCGCAGTATCATAGAATGGTTGCAGCACTGAAGAAGGCCATTCAGCCCTTTGTGTCTGTGCTGGGTCTCTATAAGAGCATCTCATCTTAGTCCCACTTCCCCACGCTCTCCCTTGCGGTTTTGTTTCTCTTTAGATAATTATCCAACTCCTTTTTGAAACTGCCTCTACCACACTGTTGGGTAGTGAGTTCCAGATTCTAACTAATCGCTGCATTAAAAAAAAGTTTCTATTCATGTCACATTTGGGTCTTTTCACATACACCTTAACATCCACCTTGGCATGCACCAGCGTCCTCTAGTTTTTCACCCTTCCACCAATTGAACCAAATTCTCTGTATCTGCCCTGTCCAGGACCCACATGATTTTGATAAGGAGAACAACTTTTCCACTCTATCTGCATAACTGAAGTCATTTATCCCTGAAACCATTCTTGTAAATCTTTTCTGCACCCTCTCGAACACTTTCACATCCTCGCTGAGGTGTGATTTCCAGAATTGGATACCATTCTCCAGTTGTTTTAGAAAGGCTCACCATATCATTCTTTGCTTTCTTACTTTGAGCCCTCTATTTATAAAGTCCAGAATCCCATTTACCACTTGCTTCACCTGTCCGCCACCTTCAACAATTTGTGAACATTTTCCCCAATTCCTGCTGCTCCTACACCCACTCTTGAATTGTATCTTTTATTTAAATCTCCTTCTAATGCCTTATATTCTTTGAATTGATGCTATTTTAGTTAGTTTTTACATCTGCCTAACATACATACATAGTTGATAACAGATATGGATTTCATCATGGGGAGGAAATTGCAGACAGCTGGACTCAGATGCAGAAGTCTCCAGCCCCATAGATATCCTTGTTATTGAAATGTTGATTTGATTTCTATATATATTGAAAAGCTATGAGCAGCCATTGAAGTGAACAAAAATGCAAATTCATCATTGGGAGGTATTTTACTCTTTTGTTGTGAAGAGGTTGACAATCGTATTTTATATGTAAATTTAAATGGCTGCAAGTAAATATGGCAACTGAGAGAGGGTTAGGAAATGTGCAGAACAGACCTATCAAAATACACTTGTGAAAATGTTGCTTGTACTTTCCTCAAGCAGCAAACTTGGCACTTCAATAATAGAAAAAAGTAAATGCTTCATTAATCTGGCTGTGGACTCTATGATATTAGTTATGGTACAGCATAAAATTTGCAAATTAAAGAAAAATACTGTGCTGGAAATCTGAACTTAAAAACAGAAAATGCTGGGAAAACTCAGCGGGTCTGGCAGCACCAGTTAAAGGCTTGAAATGAGGCAGTTGAGTGATGGGGCATCAGTGGAGAGAGAAACAGAGTTACTGGGTGGGATTTTCCAACTCGCCCCAAGGTCAGAAAATCCCGTCCGAGGCATGATCTGTGTCTCACCCACTACGATTCCCGTGGCGGGCGGGACTGGAAAATTCCGCCCAACATTTCCAATGGAGTCGAAATGTTAACTCTATTTCTCTCTCCACAGATCCTGCCAGACATGCAGAGCTTTTCCAGCGTTTTCTGTCTTTATATAAAAATTGTAAAATCTGACTTCCAGATCCATGTACAGATAGATTGCGAGAAAAAAACAAATGACCATCTTGGTTTGGCGAAATGGAACCAGGAAACCAAACCAGGCAACAAGCATTGGAATGCATTGTCCACTATTTCTTAGCATTTACAAGCAATTGGAAAAGTGCTTGGCACAGGATAAAGCAAGAGATTGTAACGTCACAGCCTAGGGAAGGTGCATAGAAGAGGAACAGAAGCACGAATGTTATTTTGCTAATTTAGTAGGTTTGTGAAGGATAAGAACATATATTAAGATACGTGTATAATATAGGTCTTAATGACTCAGAGAAATGGCTGATTTTCAATGTGGTAACTCACTCAGGCTGAAAGAGGAGGCCACATGTAGAAATTCAGCCAACAGTGGCAATTTTCAAACAGAGAGAAATAAATAAGTTTTAAATAGCTAGGGGTTACCCTTAAGCATAAATCATATGGACCCACACTTCTGTCCAGGAGTTCAAATTCATAGACATAAAACACTGTGGTGCTTAGTGACCCCTGCACTGAATTTCCAAAAATACCAACCAATTAGGTACAAAACCATCAGGTGGACAATTCAAAAATGATTTCCTGTATTTTTACATCAGAAGCAGCAAACATTAACAAGGCCAGACCATAAGATGTAGGAGCTGAAGTAGGCCATTTGGCCCATCGAGTTTCTTCCACCCCATTCAATGAGATCATGACTGATCTGATATAATAATCCTCAGCTCCACTTTCCCACCTTATCCCCACTGTCCTTGATTCCCTGACTGATTAAAAATCTGTCTATCTCAGCCTTGAACATACTTAATGACCCAGCCTCTACAGCCCTCCATAAAGAATTCCACAGATTCACTACTCTCTGAGAGAAGAAATTTCTCCTCATCTGGGAGTGATCAGGTGTTGCTCCATCACAGGGACAAAACCATTCAGTACAGGTGATCAGAGATTTATCAGACGCATGGCGAGAGAGATTTGTTAAGATATTGGGCCAGGTGAAATTGGATACTTGTGGAGATAGATTGTTACATACAATATTCCTCATAATAGTCTATGGCTTGTACTATATTGTATCAGCACCTCCAGATATTCGATTATGTACAAACTTGTGTACTGAAAATAAAATATCCAAATTGGTCAGTATATTTACAGACACATAACAAAAAAAGATTATTCTTATCATTATGTTGGTGACATTATAAGCATTTTGTGATCATTTTCTTTGTTCACCATTTTCAAGAGGATCAGAAACCCCTGGATAGAGTATTTTGTTATTTATTCTGCAAATAGCAAAGTATTCCCAATTTGGTTATAAAGTCACAAATAAATAGCGACCAGAGAATATTTTTCCCGAGTGGCCTCTTCGCTCTTTTCACAGCACAAAGAAACTAGTGGTTCTCAGTGCTGAACAGCAGAACATCAGATTCTATCAGGTTCACTTTTACGTCACATCTCTTTGACATTTAAATAGATTGAGGAAGCAATGAGTGGAATGTAATATGAAAGAAATAAAAAGGCAAACTTTATTGAGGGATCAGGAGGTTCAGGGCAGACATCCATTATCTCCATCCCAAATACATCCCTCCTGATTTATTCCAGGATATAGTTCTCAGTGGACCTGTTAGTAGAGGATACAGCAACATATGGACTCTGTACTTGGCTCCATAGACAAAGCAGTGTGAAGGTGTTACGGAGAGTGCAATCTTCAACTCACTTGGAGACTGTGTAGAACCAATGGTGTAGGAGGGTTTCAGAGAACTCATTTTTACATCAGGGAGGGTTTTTCTTTAAATAAAGTTGCCCATTATCAACACCCAAATAATTATGGCACATTCATACATTGAACTCACTGCAACTGATTTGATTTAATTTATTATTGTCACAAACATTGGGATACAGTGAAAAGTATTGTTATACGGACAAAGCAAACCGTACATAGAGGAGAAGGAAAGCAGAGGGTGCAGAATATAGTGTTACAGTGACAGAGCGTAGAGAAATATCAGCTTAATATATGGTAGATCCATTCAAAACTCTGACAGCAGCAGGGAAGAAGCTGTTCTTGAGTCGGTTGGTACGTGACCTCAGACTTTTGTATCTTTTTCCCAACGGAAGAAGGTGAAAGAGAGAATGTCCGGGATGCGTGGGGTCCTTGATTATGCTGGCTGCTTTGCCAAGGCAGCGGGAAGTGTAGACAGAGTCAATGGATGGGAGGTTGGTTTGTGTGATGGACTGGGTTACATTCACAACCCTTTGTAGTTTCATATTGATGACTTGCTGTTTATTAATCCTGATCAAAACGTCAACAGAAGAGATTTCAAAGGAAGGTCTCTCCAGAGGTCAGTTCTATTGCAATAGATGAGCCAATTTGGCCTCCATGTTGAAGCATGGGCGGCACGGTAGCACAGTGGTTAGCACTGCTGCTTCACAGCTCCAGGGACCTGGGTTCGATTCCCAGCTTGGGTCACTGTCTGTGTGGAGTTTGCACATTCTCCTCGTGTTTGCGTGGGTTTCCTCCGGGTGCTCTGGTTTCCTCCCACAGTCCAAAAATGTGCGCATTAGGTTGATTGGCCATGCTAAAATTGCCCCTTAGTGTCCTGGGATGCGTAGATTAGAGGGATTAGCGGGTAAAATGTGTAGGGATATGGGGGTAGGGCCTGGGTGGGATTGTGGTCGGTGCAGACTCGATGGGCCGAATGGCCTCTTTCTGTACTGTAGGATTTCTATGATTACCATTGAACATTGTGCGAGAATATTCACCATTCCATTTTTACTCAAAGGGTGCTGAGGAAACAGGTGATCAAAGCAGGAAAAAATGGTAACAAACTGTTTATCTGCTATTACCGTGACCGTGGATTATATTCCAAACCTGAAATGAGCTCATGCAAGTTTATTTTAGTAAGGGACCTTGTGAGCAGCACAAATGACAACATTTTATAATGTGACAATATCACTCAGAGAAGTAAGTGGCACAAAGAATTTTTCAACTTATAAGTATTCCTTGACATACATTGATTTCTGATCTACCAATACATCAAACTTAAACTTTCCAGCCTCATGTTCAAATTCTTCCACATCTTCACTTCTCCTGAGAGTCACACCTGGCACAAAGAAAGATGGTTGTGGTTGTTGGAGGGTCAATCATCTCAGTTTAGGGACATCACTGCAGGAGTTCAAGGTAGTGTCCCATGCCCAACCATCTTCAGCTGCTTCATCAATAACCTTCCTTCCATCATAAGGCCAGAATTAAGAATATGCAATCATCAGCGAACAATGTTCAGCAGCATTCAGGACTCCTCAGATACTGAAGCAGTCCATGTCCAAATGCAGCAAGACCCGTACAATATCCAGGCTTAGGCTGACAAGTGGCAAGCAACATTTGGGCCAAACAAGTGCTAGACAATGAGTATCTCCAACAAGAGAGAATCTAACCATCACCCCTTGACAGTCAATGACATTACCATCACTGAATTCCTCACTATCAACATCCTGAGGGTCACCATTGACCAAAAATGCAACTGGACTAGCCATACAAATACTGCGGCTACATGAGCAAGTCAGAGGCTAGAAATCCTGTGGATCATAATTGACTTCCTGATTCCCAAGAGCCTTTCCACAATTTACAAGGCAGAAGTCATGATTGTGGTGGAATACTCTCCACTTACCTGGATGAAACTTCGCTCAAGAAGCTCAACATCATTAAGGACAAAGCAGCCTACTTGATTGACACCCCATCCACAAACATTCATTCCCTACACCACCGGCGAACAGTGGCAGCAATGTGTTCCATTGACATGATGCACTACAGGAACTTACCAAGGCTCCTTACATAGCACCTTCCTAACCCATGACTGCTACCATCCAGAAGGATAAAGACAGAAGATGCATGGGAACACCACCATCAGCAAGTTCTCCTCCAAGTGACACACCATCCTGACTTGGATATATATCGCCTTTCCTTCAGTGTTGCTCAATCAACATCTTGGAACTCCCTCTCTAACAGCATTGTGGGTGTACCTACACTACATGGCATGCAACAGTTCAAGAAGGCAACTCACCACCACCTTCTCAAGGGCAATTAGGGATTGGTCTAGCCAGTGTTGTCCACATCCCATGAATTAATTTTAAACAATGATAAAGTGACAGTGAGGGAGACAAAACTTTGAGAATGGTGTTACCTGATGTGAAACTGAGTGCAAACTAGAGCCAACTAATTATCCTTAATTGTTCCAAGACAACGTTAGTGCTGAACCTGTCAATTTGCTAGATTTAAGGTTGTGCAGTTTCAGTTTAGTTTCAAGGCTTGAAGACTTGCTTCTACAACATTCAATCCATTTAAAATTAAAAGCTACTGGAATTCAAGAATGAATCAATTGAAAAGGAATAATGCTGCAGCCTTTCTTCACAGTATTTCTTTGAATTGCTCTGCACACTATAGTGCAGAATGTGGATATCATAAAGCAAATCAACCTCGATTAGAATAATGCATAAGTTGGAAGTTCACAGAAGCATTCTGTGTGCAATGGAGTGAAGTGATGAATGTAGCCCACAGCTTTTTGAATGGTGTCCAATGTGCTTTTTATAAAGAAAAGTGACTGATGTTAGCAAGTAATTGTGTTTTCTGAACAACTGATAGAACAATGTTTGCAAATGATGAAGCCAAGAACAAGAGATTCCGAGCAACAGCGATGCCAGAAGAAGAGTCAGGTAATCTTGGGGCAATTATTTTCTTTTGGAAAAGAACAATGAGGTTTCAAAACATTGCAAAGATGTTCCAGCGTCTGTTGCAGTCTGAACTTTCTCCGACAGTATCTTTGCCTAATTCTGAATAGGAGACACTTCATTTGGTAATGTTGGGTTTTAGGTCAATTCGACCACAAGAAATGTTCAATCTCAGAACTGAAATCAAGAGCCAATTGTGTTTGGAGAGTAACATGAATACTGCAGACCTGCCCTGGTAAAGCATCCAAATGTTTGTGAATGAATCAAGTGTGGATTTCATCTGACTCAAATTTTAACAATATCTGTATATCCTATGCTACTTATGTTGAATTTACACATATAGTACAATCCAGTGCAAATGTTGCAGTCCAGCAGAAATTAATCTCGCTCTCGGCTGACTAAGCTATAACCACTATTGGGCATGATTATATAGAATATAGAAACCCTACAGTGCAGAAGGAGGCCATTCGGCCCATCGAGTCTGCACCGACCACAATCCCACCCAGGCCCTATCCCCACATATTTACCCGCTAATCCCTCTAACCTACACATCTCAGGACTCGAAGGGGCAATTTTTAACCTGGCCAATCAACCTAACCCGCACATCTTTGGACTGTGGGAGGAAACCGGAGCACCCGGAGGAAACCCACGCAGACACGAGGAGAATGTGCAAACTCCACACAGACAGTGACCCGAGCCGGGAATCGAACCCGGGACCCTGGAGCTGTGAAGCAGCAGTGCTAACCACTGTGCTACCGTGCCGCCCCACATTAAGCGTTACTTAATGTACTTTACATGCATTGATCAATAATCCACATCCCATGCTGTTACCATGGGCGAGATTCTCCGACCTCCCAGCCATGTGTTTCCCGCCGGTGGGAGGTGGTGCATTGTTTGCTATCGGCGGGATTCTCTGGTCCCGCCGGTATCAATGGGAATTCCTATTGATGTCACCCCACATCGGCGGGAAACCCGTGGGCAGGAGGTGCGCTGCCAGCAGAACCAGAGAATCCTGCCGGTATGAACGGCTGGAGAATTCCGGCCCGCATGTTTATGAAAACACCTCCTTTTCTTCTTTCTGACTATGGGCATCACACCAGTATGACATTTGAACCAACCACCATTCTGTGTAAACATCAACAGCACTTAGGAATATTTTCATTTATGTAAATATGCATTTATGTAAACATAGCACAAATATCCTTTCACAGAAGTGCCACATCTAAAGTGGCATCTACTGAATGGCTGCTGTGAGATGCATTCACTGTAATAGTATGACAAACGGAAAAACAAAATGCTATGTATAGGCCCTGAAGAAAACCTGGCTGCAGCAATGAAGAGTTGTGCTCCAAAACTACTTTAGCAAAGCTGCTCCAGTTTAGCTACAACACTGGCATCTAGCCAACAGTGTGGAAAATTGCCCAAGTGTGTCCAGTCCACTCAAATAAGGATAATGCAAACCAGCTGATTACTGACCCATTGGTCTACTCTCAATCTTCAACAAAGTGAAGGAGGGTGTCGCCAACAGTGCTGTCAAGGCAGCACTCACCCAGCACCTGCTCACCAGTGCTCAGTTTGCATGCCTGCAGTGACCACTGTAGACCTCATTACAGCCTTGGTCCATGGATGGACTAAGGATCTGGATTCAAGATGTGACGTGAGAGTGATTACCCTTGACATCAAGGTAGCATTTGATTGGGTGAGACATCAAGGAAGCTTAGCAAAATTGAAGTCAGTGGGAATCAGGGGGGAAAACTCTCCACTGGTTGGAGACACACCTAGCACAAAGGAGATCATTCATCTTAGTCCTGGGGCACCACTGCACAAGTTCCTCAGGGTAGTGTCCTAGCCCCAACTATCTTCAACTGCTTCAACATAAGATGATAATTGGGGATGTTTGCTGATGATTCCACAGTGTTTAGCGCTATTTACAACTCCATATCTGCATGTAGCAAGACCTGGACAATATCCTAACTTTGGCTGATAAGTAGCAAGTAATATTTACGCAACATAAGTGCCAGGAAATAACCATATCCAACAGGAGAGAACCTAAACATCTCCCCTTAACGTTCAACAGCATTGCAATCACTAAATCCTCATCAACATTCTGAGATCACCATTGACCAGAAATTTAAGTAGGCCTGTTATTTAGATACTGTGGCTACAAGATTAAGTCAGAGGCTAGGAATTCCGCAGCATGTAACTCACTCCTTAAAGCCTGTCCACCATTTACAAAGTACAAGTCAAGAGTGTTATGGAATACTCTTCATTTGCCTGAATGAGGCAGCTCAATAAACACTCAAGAAACTCAACATCATGCAGGATAAAGCAGCCTACTTTATTGGCACCTCATTCACCATCTTAAACATTCACTCCCTCCACCAGCAGCACGGAGTGGCAGCTGAGTGCGCTCATCTGTAAGATGAATTGCAGAAACTCACCAAGGCTTCTTTGACAGCATCTTTCAAACCCACAACCTCTACCATCCAGAAGATCAAGGGCAGCAGATCCATGGGAAATCACAACTGCAAAATATCCCTATATGTCACACACCATCTCTCTACTTGGAACTATATCGACTTTCCTTCACTGTTGCTGGGTCAAAACCCTGGAACTTCCTCCTGAACAGCATTGTGGGTGTACCTGCACCACAGCATTCTGAGTGTGCCTACACCACATGCAGTGGTTCATAGACATAGCTCACCACCACCTTCCCAAGGACAATTAGGGATGGGCAATAAATGCTGACATTGCCAGTGACATTAACCACAAGGAGCTGACATAATGCTTCATTATGCTCCATGTTATACAACATACACAAAGACACTGTTTCAAGTGTCAAGCAGTAGGAGTCTGATACCAGCAAAGTGAGAGGCCAGGTTTTACTTGCCACATAAAATGGAAATTCCTGCTTCCTCTGAGATTCTGAACACTCTATGCACACACAGTTCTGTTCCATATTTCAAAGGAAACCAGTTGTGTATACCAGTATAATCTGATCAGAGGTGGCTACTTTGAGGTCAGTTATAGAAGGATTGTAAGTCAAAGCTGTCTGTATTCTCCAGATCCCACTACAGTGACCGGATCTGCATCGTAAATAGTGCAAATATTATGAAACTTCGACTGCTATCTGGAGTTACTTCAGGTGTTTAATGGGTTAATTCAGATTTTACATAAGTTCACCGCGCTGGAATGGATACATTCATTCTAGACTGATCCCAAAATCATTTCAAGTGAAAATGTTGGACCTGAAATCATTCTAGATCTAGCCCACAGTCCATTGCAAGAGCATGCCGAGTGTAATGGCATTTCAAAAGCAATTATGGACTTGGGGCCGGATCTCCGACCTTGCCCGCAGCTGGGATCCTCCGGTCCCACTGCAGTAAATGTAGATTTGGCTGAGTGTCAAATTATCCGCTCTCGCAGGCAGCGGCAGAGGGCATGAACGGCCGGAGAATTCTGGTCTTGATCTTTCCAAGCCCATTACAAGTCGTTTTTTGAATGCTGGCATGCTGGGACTAAAATATCCAGCTGATCCAAATTGACTCTGCTTCTCTAAAGTAAATAAAGCTATTGACAAAGTCTGACATTGTCATGTTAACTTAAGTCAACAAAAGAGTTTGGGGAAAGTATTCTCCCCCTTAAGGCAGACCAAAATGTTTTGTTTCCTGTCATAAATCCTGAACAGTGATCCAATGTTGTTTCACTTACTGTACATGGTACAGCTGTGGTTGTCTTCAATGTCTTGCAATGGTCATGACTTCCAACGCTGCTTGTTCTGTCATCTTGAAATGAGAAATGAAAGCCACATTTGGTGTCCACGTCGGGTTACAGACAATAGAAACATATCTGATGTACTGATGTAGATCAAAAGACTTCTTACATCACTAACTTTTGTCTAACGGCTGATTATGTGGTAATATAATCTTAGAAACAAGCACTGAAGTGATTAACAAGCCATTTGTGGTTTGTGTTTAGCTTTGAACTCAGTCTTTTATATTTCCATAATTGTTACTTAGCATGTTTTATCTGTACAAACTCAGATTATTATAGACACTTAGCAATCAATAAGCACAGTGAAGACTTAGCCAAATGTGTCCAGCCTTTAAATTGCACTCTATAATCTAGTTGCTGAATTTTACGTTCTGGTCAGTGTTCCTTAAAGTTTTAATATCCTGTCTTTGCTGAACGTGTTTTTACTTCGTGAGTACCAGATATACATGCGGCACAAGGGATTTTATGGATCTTTCTCACAAATTGAAGGATTCAGAGCAATTCATTTATCCTGATGCACTTCGTTGAAAGTCTCCCATTTGACCATTGGTCGTGGCGCACATGGTTCAGCTGAGGGGTTTGGAAATGGTGAGTTAAGCATCTTCTGCCCGGAACTATCAAGATTAAAATGATTAAAGACCACCTTGACTGAAATGTGCAAATTTACATTATTGTTAGCCTCGGAACTGTGATGGGCCCTGGTATTACAAATATTTCTGTTTTCCTTTTGGCACAGGCCATGAAAATTGTGACCAGCTTTTCCGATAAAGGAACAAAGAAGACAAAAAAGCTGCCAGATTTGTTTTCCTAAAATAAATGCAAATCAACATCTCGAATTTAGTTTGCTCTGTTAAAATACTTGAAACATCCATTTTTGGGTGTTTTCTGATATATATTCTTCTGTACCAAATCTCTAAACTATTGGAACAAATCTGCAAGCAGTGACATTTTTGTCAAATATTTTCACAACCTCCCCGTGACCTTCATGGTGAGAAGATTAGCTTATTTCCCATGTGAGTATAGCCTAGTCCTATTTGCATTTATCGCTTCATAAATCTGAGGCTGTATTTGTGCATTTATAGATACTCTAGTTGTGATGTAACCAAAGCAAAGTTAATTATTTTATATAATGCATACAGTGTACTGCATTTATCTTTAAATTTGTTTTACTCACATTGCGTGCCAATCTGCGGGATGCAGTTGGACTTGGTGAGACATTTTCACTGAATGGAATGAGTCTTCCCTGCCTTTTGTTTTGGTCTTATTTTGAGGTGCTTCAATTTCTCATATACATTTTACTAAAATGGATATTGTTTTGTGGTAGAGTTTTGGAATGCGCTGTGACATGATCAATAATGGAATGGTGGCCTTACGTCCTAGATCCGATTGAATGTGCAGAAAGGTTAGTTTAAAGCTTGGGGCTTAATTTTGTTCTTCACCCATTTATGGTGGTTGTAATTCACAACTTGCCCAAACATGCTGACATGGAGGTGGATAGCATTCTGATTTGATGGTTCCTCCTCATTGACCTGATTCTATTGCTGATCTGAGTGGGGACTGCACTGCCAGCTGCCTGTGGACTCAGCAGAGGGCCAAGCAACATGCATTGATGATACGTGATGCGGTCAGCTTGCTCCTCTTAAAGTTGGTCTGTCCCTCTTGAAGTAAACTGCACTAAATCACGGGTGGTTGCTACTGAATGGTATTGCTGCAATTGTGAAGAAGGGAAATGTAACACCAGAGCAGAGAGAGGGCTTTCGGGTTCATGAATGCGGTGCTGGTGACCTTAGTCATGGAGGTGGATATGAGGATTAAGGCCATATCGTTGTAGGGAACCAAAAATCCCCAATGGACCACTATGTGAAGGGAGTGGAAGCAGGCGGCCAGGATGATCAATTCCCGGAGCCTGGACCCAAGAACCTGGAAGCAATAGCTCAAGAACCTTAGTGACCTGATGCGGGTGGTCAAGGTCAGTGTATACATCTTCACATGGCACCTGCTACCTACCACACCACTAAACTCTCATGCTGCTCAGTGCATCTCAACTCCAGCAGTTAGTCAGCAGCACTCCCTGGCACTCAGAACTCATGCCTAAGTCCAGCCCCTCACGCTGTCCAATGATGCGAGTCTCACAACCAGTTCCTGCTCTTTCTACGCAACTCCAGCTTTTCAGCGATGGAAAGGTCATCACCCATGCACAAAATCACTATCACTGACACTCTTCCCTCTCTCTTGCAGGACAAAGTCACCCAGCAGGGCTGGGAGCAGAACTAAACTGACGATGGACGAGGACTGCATCTACTGAGTCATATAGAGAGATGCTTTTCCACATCATAAAGCTGGCTATGACACATGGAGGCTGTAATGACTTCAGTCAGGCCATCAAGGTTGGCCTATTGGAGTATGAACTCCCTGATTAAGGATCCAATTGATGGGCCAATCAGAGAGTCTTTGCCTTGTACTTAACTGGGAGTGTCAGTTCCTCTGACCCTCCCAGAGGTAGACTGCGAACACTCTGTGTACTGCTGTTAGAGTTTGTAAATAAAGGGATTTTGGTGAATGGACTTCTGCCTCCGAAGACTTATTACAAGGGTGAATTTTACCATCCCGCCCGCCATGGGAATCGGAGCGGGCGAGGAGGCGGACCATGGAAATGTCCATTGACTTCGGGCGGGATTTTCCGGTTTCGGGGCGAGCAAGGCCGGAAAATCCCACCCATGGTATCCAGTATCATTGAGGAAGAAGGAATGTTCCTCAATGACATGCCTTCTGTGTTATATCCCAGAAAGCCAGTTAATGGGGAATAGAATTGGAGCCCATTTTTGCACACTCTTATGTTTATTTATAGAGTTACACATTATAAGCATACACGTCCTAATCCCAACCACCACAGTTTAAATCTGGGTCTATTTATAGGAATTCAAGTGAATAATCAGTAAATGCTCACTGTCTGCATACAAGTAAACGCAATTAACATTATGCGACTTCTCAAATTGCACTTTCCCTCATCCTGCTAACTGGTGTGATATGCAAGCTGTCAACATTGTTACCATGGGTTCTTGCTTTCCACAGGGTGCCTTGTCTGGCCTGCCAGACAGTTTCCCATCTCTGTCAAGGAGCATGAAAGAATCTAACTTCAAGTTGGCAGAGGACATCATGTCAAACCAATCCTTCCTGCAGCTTCAGCTCCATTTCTCTGTCATGCTGCAGACCCAGAGGCACTGTAACTGCAGCCCCCATACCTGTTGCAGCTTTTCTTTGGGCAGGTCACCAAATCCTCTGCCTTCCCTGTGAGGATGCAGCAAGACCCCCTTCCAAACCCTGGAACTCACCACAACATCTGCAAAAACACTCTACCATGCTTACAGAGACTATGCAATAGTAAAATTTAGGGTATCTCACCTTGCCTGCAATTTCAGCATTTGAACCTTTAAATAATGCTCGCAGTGGGTGCCTCTTGCAGCTTTGGGAAAATTCCAGCCCTTATATCTACCTTTCAAGAGCCTTTAAGTCATTTTGTGAATCTCACACTTTGGGCTAAGGCCCTTGCAACATCCAAAATGGGGTCAGTTTGAAGTCAGGGCTGAGTTCAAATGGCCTTTATGTAATTCTTTATTCTCAGGGTAAAGATTGCACCAGCTGGAAATGGGGGTAGGAATTCCACATCCAGATCCGGTCTGCCATTTTTAATGGTCCGCAATCTTCCCAATTCCATGAAAACCTGGCTCACGTTTGCAAGTTGATCAAGGCTGGGAAATAAATATTCCAGAGTAGGCCACATTTCAAAAAAACAGGCAGAGTGAAAAAGGAGGAGGAGCAGACTTGACAATAAAGGATGACATGAGGATGTTGCATGGAATGATCTTGGCTAGGAAAGTCACAAAGTAGAATCAATGAGTGGATATTAGGGATAACAAGGGTCATAAGTGCTGGTAGGAATTGATTACTGACCCTTAACAGTAGCTGTACCATTGGACAGAGCATTATTCAAGAAATGATTGGTGTACTTTAATCTTCTTATGGATTGGACCAATCAAAATGGCAAAGGTGGCCAGGAAGATGAGTTTGTAGAATGCTTTGTTGACAGTTTCCTGGAAACTGTTGTGAAACCAACTCAGGAGAAAGCTATCTTAGATCTAGCATTGTGCAGTGAGGCCGGGTTAATTAGGAATGTTGTGGTAAAAGACCCATTGGGAAATAGTGATCATAATACGGTTGAAGTCCAAAGTTGTGTAGGTTAGGTGGATTAGCCATGCTAAACTGTCCTTTAGCGTCAGGGGCATTAGCAGGGTAGATACGTGGGGTTACAAGGATAGGGTGGGATTGTTGTCGATGCAGGCTCGAAGGGCCAAATGGCTTCTTTCTGCACTGTGGGATTCTATGATCTGTTGCTATGCAGTCTTTCTCTGGTTGTTTCTACAGTCAAATCTTTGGAACAGACTGCTCTTGTCTTTCTAGAAACTTGTCCAAAGCTTCCACTTGATGTGATAACAGTACTGTACGTGAGACATGATTGCTTGAATCCCAGTCAGAATATGAATTTCAGTTGATTTGATCAGATTGTCTGGAATGAGAGAAGGTGGTGAATGATGGGGTACTTCTAGTTATCCCATACATTGCTGTTGGTAGGGAGGTGACCAAAAAAAGCAACAATGATCGTGTCCATAGAGATTTCCGCATGCTGTCCACACCTTCACGACTAGAAATATATGCGAATGTGAAGGAGTGAGTAATCTGCCGTGATGACAGAGGGAAAATGATGGCAGAATAATACTCCTTTACATGATAATGCTTCAGAATATGTATTTAATCAGTTAAATATGTTAAAATGGATTGAGCAAGTTATAAGAAGTGATCTGAATTTATTAAAACCCAGCTGAGGAAGGCTGGAGGCATTGAATTGAAACTTTTTGGCAGAATGTCTACACATCACATCAGGAACGAGATTCAATTCATTGTATGTATTAATTATAACCTGACCTAATACTGTGATGCTTGTAACAATTGTTGGAAAAGACACTGAGGCCAAAAATCCAGGGGCCATGATTCCAGGGGTCCTGCCAAAAATGTGCCCACCAATTGTCTTCAACACATATCAGCCCAGCTGAGGCTGTAGTCAAAACTGATAAAGGAATTTACTGTTCAAGGCATGACAGAGAACTGAGTTCCATCGCATATCCCACATGCATCGTAAATGCTGAAGCTTTTTAGGATGATGAGTTATGGACTAACTTTAATTTCTGCAACTTTAAACAGTTCAAATGCAATGGACTCATGTCCCCAGTTCATAAATGAAACAAAAGTAAATGCAGTGCAGAAGGAGGCCATTCGGCCCATCGAGTCTGCACCGACCACAATCCCATCCAGGCCCTATCCCCATAATCCCATACATTTACCCTAGCTAGTCCCCCTGACGCTAAGGGACAATTTAGCATTGTCAATCTGCCTAACCTGCACATTTTTGGACTGTGGGAGGAAACCGGAGCACCCGGAGGAAACCCACACAGACACAGGGAGAACGTGCAAACTCCACACAGACAGTGACCCAAGCGGGGAATCGAACCCCAGTCCCTGGCGCTGTGAGGCAGCAATGCTAACCACTGTGCCACCGTGCCACCCCCATCTCATTGAATGTAAAATATTTTCCTATGTTGAAACATCGATAAAACACTAGATATTATCAGAAAAGGTAATGAAGTATTCGCTCCAAGAACTCACCAGAAGTCCATTGGCCGTGAAAAAAAATTGCTTGCAAACTTCATACCTCCTGCTCATTTCTATAATTGCAGCATGCAGCCAGCACTAATTGTGCTGTAGAGTGGTAGCATGCCTGAGGAGGGCCATAAAATCATGAGAGACATGAATTAGCCTGTATTACCTAAAGCCAGTCTACACCTCTTAAAGGGAAGTGGAGCAGAATGCCCGAGCTGGTGACTGCAACCAAGGGTGGGGCACCCAGCAAGGTATCCAAGCAATCGTAGATTTGAGTCACCAAGAAGCTACCCGCGGTGGCACAGTGGTTAGCGCTGCTGCCTCACAGCGCCAGGGACCAGGGTTCAATTCCGGCCTCGGGTCACTGTCTGTGTGGAGTTTGCACATTCTCCCCAGCCTGCGTGGGTTTCCTCCGGGTGCTCCAGTTTCCTCCCACACTCCAAAGGTGTGAGGGTTCAGTTGATTAGATATGGTAAATTGCCCCTTAGTGTAATTAACCTCAGGGTAAATACACCTCAGGGTAAATACGTGGGGTTACGGAGATAGGGCCTAGGTGGAATTGTGATCGGTGCAGACTCGATGGACCAAACGGCCTCCTTCTGCACTGTATTCTATAGATTCTAAGAAGTGGAAGAAAGCCCACAAACAGAGCTACTCCACCTACATGTACTGGGTGCTGCCCCAGGCCCACCCTTCCATCCGGATCTCATCTAAGGCCGTAAACATCATGAACTCCTTTGTGGTCAACATCTTACAGTGCATCGCCTCTGAGACCTCACACCTCGTTCACTGCAACAAACATCTCAGCCCAGGAGATCCAGAGTGCCATTCGCCTCATGCTGCTGGGGAACTGGCCAAACATGCTGTCTCCTAGGACACAAAAGCGGTCACCAAGTACAGCAACTCATTTAGGTCCAACATCCTGAAGCACTTAACAAAATATACTGGAACAGGGGCTGGAAGTCATTCGAAGAGCGAGTTTGACCTGGAAAAGCCCAAGGAATGGCACAACATGGAAGCGAGCAGGCTCCAAGGTACAGGAGGTGGACAGGAAGGCCAGGCCCTCTAGCTGGACACTGCAAAGGTAATGGGAGCAGATAGGTGTGCAGATCAATGCCTGCTATGTTATCCTGAGGACTTAATGCGGTATAACAGAAGGCGAATGACTTCCAATGATGGCCAAAGTCAGTGAATGCATCTTACAATGCCACATCATTACAACTGAACAATTAGACTCACCATCGCCCCAGTACTACTAACAGTCTCTAGCAACCATGATTCATAATTCACATTCGCATGATCACCTTACCCTCACATACTTGCACGCTTAGACAGCTGCTATTTTTTCTGTGGATACCAGAGTTGCAGCCTCTCACAACAGTTCCGAAGTCTATCCCCAGCAGATTACTAAGATTGCTGAGGTGCTGGCCTGGGGGAGTGGTAGTGGCTCATTGGAGAATGAACCTTTTGTCTTATCTCAGAATAACAGCATTCCTCCTCCCAACCTTGCCACCCTGCCAGCAGCCTTAGTTTTCTCTGTCAGCCAGTTAAGCCAGGTTGCTGTTGCCATGTGGAGTTGGATCATCCCATCACCTGTCACGCTATTAGTTCTATTAGTGAACAAGTTTTCCTGGATGTACAAGTCACAGATAATGCAATTATGTTTCTGAATGTACAGTTGACTCATTCAATACAAAGACAGGATACTATGGATGCTGAAAATCAAAGATATAGACAGAAAACACTGAAAATATTCAGCAGACCAGGCAACATCTTGGGGAAGAGAGACAGTTATTGACAGCTCTGTTTCCCTCCCCACATCTGCTTGGTCTGCAGAGTATTAACAGCATTTTGTCTTTGTATTGATCATTTAATAGCCTCAATGAATGAAAAATGAAGGACACACACTTTCAATGTTTAAAAATATTACAGTTGTGCGTGTGGTATTTGGTAAGTCTGGAAGACTGGCCTAAGATTCTGTCCGAAGCTTTACTTTAATATTAAAGATGATCAAACTATATTTAATAGAGGTTGTTCACAATTGCTTTATTTTATTTCAAACAATGCATTGTGCGCTCTTCTTGCCCATATGAGATGGGAAATGATGGCAGCCATATTCTATGTTTTGATGACATTAGAAATGCAAGGATTCTAATAATTACATTTTCATTGTATCAATTTGTTGATTTGATTTGATCTATTATTGTCACATGTATTCGTGTACAGTGAAAAGTATTGTTTTTTGAGCGCTATACAGACAAAGCATACCGTTCATAAAGTACATTGGGGAAATTGAATGGATAGGGTACAGAATATAGTGTTACAGTCATAGCTCGGGTGTAGAGAAAGATCAGCTTAATATATGGTAGGTCCATTCAAAAGTCTGGCAGCAGGGAAGAAGATGTTCTTGAGTCGGTTGGTACGTGACCTCAGACTTTTGAATCTTTTCCCTGAAGGAAGAAGGTGGAAGAGAGTTGATTGCTGGACCTGTTTTTGCTAGCAAAGGTTTTGATATTATAATGAAACATCACAACGCTCAGACCTCCAATAGTTCTCATACCTCCAATCCCCAATTCAGTGAGCTCCCAGTCCAAGCTTGAATCAAATATAATTAGAGAACTTCAGGTGATCCAGTGTAGTCATCTGTTCTTGGATGGTGCCACTGCAAAGCTCTTAGCTACTGACCCTACAACCATAGCACCATAATTAGAAGGTTTACCTATTAGTGCATTTAGTCTTTCTGTTGAGAGGTGGAAAGTAGTATCCTAACACTTTGATGCTATGTTGGAGAGCGCCAGGGTATTATACGACCTACACTGATCTAACCAGCTGATAATGTTCTGGGGAACACGTCACAGATTTCATATTGTATTTCTCCTCTCTGTAGTGAAATGGCATTGTACTATTACATTTTCTTGGTGTGTTTTCACTAATGACACTTTGAGACTTTAAGAAGTACAGGAAAACTGAGTAGTTTACAGGAAAAGCCTGATCATGATTTTGGAGCACTGGGGTGCATTACAAGATTGAAACTCAATCGAGAGATTCAGATAGCATCATAAACCACAAGAGACCATGCTTGAGAAGTTCCCCGCTCATCCGAACCAAGACAGTGTGTTATAACATCAGACACACTCCAAATCATTGTTCCTTTTTATAATAGCTTGATATCATGTTGTATTCCTTCAGTGTTTGGAGCTTTATTATTGGTGTTTGTATCATCTATTACTGGCACTAACCACTGCCGTTACGGCTGCTGGCTATTTTTGTGATGATCTGTGTCCTGAGTCAGGAAGTGGCAATGTTTCACAACATTATGACAGTCAACTTCTGTTGTGATAGAGACAGATGAAGGAAGAGAGGATTTCCACTAAGCAATAATACAATGTTTTGGCAACAACAGTTCTGTAATTGTTCAAGATATTTTGGGACGGGAGAGGAACATATCAAGAAAAAGCTGATTAAGAGTGCTATTATTAAAAATATATTACTCCCCGAAGTGGATTTCTCAGTGAGCAATGTGCTAACACAATGTGATTATTAATCTCTGAATATTTTAAAAACATTGGAGGCCTGGAGCTTTGCTGATATCCAGTTGGTTCATTGGCTGAAGGCCAGAGGGAAGCCCTGTTCCCTGTGATCAGATCAGTCCACTAATGAGGATGAGTTCGCGTACACTGGGACATGATTTCCTCTGGCTCTCTGTTTTAAGAGCATCATAAACACAATAGCAAGCATTATCTCTGATCTTTTAGAATTCATTTATAATTTTCCTGGAACAGCTTGCTTCTCTATTTACACTGTTCCTAGTGACAGCGACAAGACAGAGAGGTCCTGATTTGCTTGTTTATGTTTGGGTCACGGAACCTCTCTCCACAATGTTGAACCTAAACCAAGCAGAGTTAATCATTGGCAGTGATTTGTAAAGATTTTAAGGCAGTGTTACATGCACTGGCTTTATTAGCCCTGTTATCAATTGCTTGAACTGATGCAAAATGGTCCCACGCATCAGACTCTTGCCATCGATTTACATAACAGCTGGACTCAGTAGGTCTGTATAATACTGAGGTTGGAAGGCCTGTAAATTGTTTGTTGAAGAAACTGAGCATTTGAAGTTAAGTTGTCAGTCATGAGACTTGCATTCAGACTGCTGTTTTGGATTTTTTTTCTAACTTGTCTTATACAAGTTTATAACTATTTTCAATGAAATTTATAATTAATTATTCATTTAGAAAATTCTATTGGCATTTTCTATGTTTATCTATTTACAATAGATAAACATGCAATACCAAAGATTTCCATCATGTTTCCTTGATTCCCCATTCTTCAGTAGCTCGACATCAGGTTTATGTTCCCATTTATCTTTCTTCAAAAACTAGCCTAGAATTCCCTCAGAATAACCTACACTATTATTGTAACTTTAAAATATAGTGTTGCAACAGCCAGCAGGCTCAGGAAGGAGTTACACGCAAGTTTCCAGTCTGTTTATTTATGTATCCATTGTAAAACCAGTGTAAGATGGATGGAGGCATCTGAACTGCTTGTAAATGTCTGTTTAACTGTTGCACACTCTTTCTACAACAATCCCGGAGCAAACAAGTAAGAGAGGAAGAGGACTCTTTTTCATTTCATTCTCAGATGACTTAATTGCATGTCACCGTAATATTTCACTTTTAAGGAATTATGACCAGTGAAGTGGGCGGCATGGTGGCACAAGGGTTAGCGCTGTTGCTTCATAGCGCCAGGGACCCGGGTTCAATTCCAGCCTCATGTCACCGTCTGTGTGGAGTTTGCAAGTTCTCCCTGTGTCTGCGTGAGTTTCCTCCAGGTGCTCCGGTTTCCCCCCACAGTCCGAAAATTTGCACGTTAGTTGATTGGCCATGCGAAATTGACTCTGATATCAAGGGGATTAGAAGGGTAAATGTGTAGGATTACGGCCTGGGTGGGATTGTGGTCAGTACAGATTCGATGGGCCGAATGGCCTCCAAGTACCTTCTGCACCCAAAAGGCACTAAGCCAGAGAAGATGAATACACAACTTAATTCATTCAATGCTTATTGAAGTCTGTTGAAGGCAAGATGAACAGAATGCTGAATGCAAGTCGTACAGAATTATTACCTGTACTGCCCACTGTGGTTATCACTGGCATTGACTTACATCCCCCTTACCCCAGGACTGCAGAACAGTGTTGGAAAGGTTTACTCATTGTCAGGGGAACAGGCAAGGCAAAGCACTGGTAATCGTTTTCTTTTCTCATTGTTGGTACCAGCACACTCATTGCACAACTAACAAATCTTTATGATATTGTGTTGCAAAGAATTAAAAAGCACAGAATGAGCTGCTCTGCTCAATTCATGCTTGCTGTTTTTTGTGCTCCATATGAACCTCCTCTCGCCTTACTTCATTTCATCCTATTACCATATCATTGAAAAGAGAGACATGTTACCGAAGTTTTTCATCTTATACTCATCAGGAAAAATGCAAGAATGCCAAATTTCAAATGATTGCAGCAATTTATATAACAGGAAAAAAGGGCAGTAATTTGTTGGCAAATCAGCTCTGATAGGCTGAGGCGTTACCAAGGAGAATGCAACAGGGAAATGTAGGAGCCCCAAGATGCCGGCTAATTCAAAAAAGGGCACAAGGCTTCAACATATTCTTTTTGTTAGCAGGGAATGTGCTTCTAGCAAGCATAAATGAGTCATTTTATGAGCTTGGCTGATTACCTTAAATTAATTGTTACTGTAGCTATTAGCATACTAGGGGTTATTCAGCTAGTATTGCTCAATCACGGAAACTCTGCACAGTTTGTTTTGGATTTTACAATGGGCTGGTTGAATATGCTTTGTACTCTGCTTATTATGGACACTATGGCCAGAGTTTTCTAGCCTTCGCAAGCCATTGAATTCTCAATTCATTATCTGGTCCTGCCAGCATGAAGGGCAGGACACCTTTTTGAACTGAATTTCAGTGTTGCAATGCTGGGTCCATAAGCTGTACATCCCAGCGAATAGCTGATTGTTTCTTCAGTTGTTCATAATGGCTTGCTAATCAGATGGTATAAATTTGCAGTGATCGGTAAAAGAACTGGAGGCAATATGGGGAAAAGTTTCCTTACGAGTGGTTAAGATTATAAATGCCCTGCCTAATGGGGTGCTGAATATAGATTCAAATGTAGCCTTCAGAACAAATTTGGATAAATACGTTAAGGAGAAAAGAGTTGCAGAGCTGTTGGAAAACAGCAGTAGAGTGCGACTAGCTGGATTTGTACTTCAAAGAGCTGGTGTAGACCTGATGGGTCAAATAGGCTCCTTCTGTGTTGTACTGTTCTATGATTACATGAAAAAAACAATTCCAAACTGCAGAAATCACTACATAAAGTTTTCCATTCTGATCAGATAATCCCAACAGATGCTTGTGCCGCTGATGTCTCAATCTAAGTTGTGCAGAGTGCAAAAGTGGTGCAAATTCACTCAGAGACGGTTGGGTTTGTCTTTGACATTTGCAAATTAAGTCAGTGAAGACTCATCTGGTTGATTGCAGCAAGATTCAGAAAGCACAAGGTAGCTCGCAATACCCATTTCAACAGGGGAAATTGGCTATAAACACCCTCAACAAACTTTCTCACAAAACTAATTTTCTGTCCTCTGCAACTCATATGCCAAAAACTGCAAGGAAATTCATCCCCATTATTTCACACTTTTCAATATTGTATTATATTTGGGTGGCACAGTGGTTAGCACTGCTGCCTCACAGCGCCAAGGACCTGGGTTCGATTCCCGGCTTGGGTCACTGTCTGTGTGGAGTTTGCATGTTCTCCCCGTATCTGTGTGGGTTTCCTCCGGGTGCTCTGGTTTTCTCCACAGTCCAAAAGACATGCGGGTTAGGTTGATTGGCCATGCTAAATTGCCCCTTAGTGTCAGGGGGACTAGCTAGGGTAAATGCATGGGGTTATGGGGATAGGGCCTGGGTGGGGCTGTGGTTGGTTCAGACTCAATGTGCCGAATGGCCTCCTTCTGCACTGTACCATTCTATGACTCTATTTAAACAGCAGCCCATCTATTCTTTTAACTGGTATGTCCTCTTGCACTCTTCCTTGCTATTTGTGTGAGTTCCTCTGGTGTTGTGAGCAAATGTTCTTATGAAATTTATGCCCAAGTAAAATTATCCAATAATATTAAGGATGCATGATGAGCTCCGACTGGCCTCTGGAGTAAAATACTTATGATCCTTCCCCAATCTGAGCAAACCCCATTAGCCTGAACCCTTTGTTTTCTGGTCAAATTTCTATTTATGTTGCTACATTTCTATGTGCCTGAATTTTTGCATCAAACTTTTTGTGACCCACTTTAACGAACACCTTCTGAAAATCTATTTATATTGCATCAAAATGTGCCTCCTTTATCTATGCACTCAGACTGTACAGAAAGATTCACAACACTAAACCAGGAGTTCTATCATATTTTGAAAGATGCACTGCGTCACTGATGAGTTCTTCCAGACTAATTCATGTACCACTCAGGAGTGAATTGACTTGGATTTTGAATTGCATGGATAGTAAATGAATATAAGTAGTTGTCTCCTGGTAATTAAAATTAAGCAGTTAAATGGTATAATACAAAAAAAAGCTTTGTTGCAGACGACATATAATTTCTTTAGAAAAACCTGGAAGGATACCATCTGGTCCCCTCACATGCATCAGGAAATGTCAATGAGCAACTTCTTTTATTAAGATGATTAGAACCAACATATTGGGTGGAATTTGGGTGGAGCGGTGATGTGATGACAGTGGTGCAATTTATATAGATATATGTATATTGTTTTTTATGTTTAAGGGGAATGTTTTAAAAATTCAGCTTCAGTCCACAGGTAGTCAGTACTTCTGGAAGGACTACAACTCAGATAATGGGAGAGCAGGATGATTACTCATTTTAACCATGTAGTGTTTACTTAGGATAGAGCTAATGGACTTTTGCTTACACAAAAAAAGGTCCCCTGGGGTTTTAGATTAAAGGAATGGAATGTGGGTTTAGGTAGGCAGGGTCATTTGGTGATGTGGTTAATGGGAGGAGCTAGGTCTGGAGCAGATAAACAGCTTTTCAGTCCTAGCTGGGGATTGTTTGAAGACAGAGGTTTCTACAAGCTGCTCTGAAACTCATTCTCCCTCTGAAAGCTTCAAGATTGCCCATACTCATCCTAGCAAGTATATTCATGGCTGTTAACTGTATTTAAAGTGGCATTTAAGTCTGTAAGAGGAATGTTGCTTATTTGGAACTGGAACAGTGATAAATTAGAAATTAAAGTTGTTTCCTTTTATTTTAAAAAATTATTCAACTGTTGCTTGTTAAGCTGCTTCATTTGTTAGAGTTATATTTAAACTGTGTTAATAAATAAAGTTTGTTTTACAACAAAAGATCCCTAATCTGTCAGTGGAATTATTTCTGGAGTGAAGCATCCTATCTTCACAGTTATGCCAAAATAGAAAATATGGTGGGGTCTAGTCTGATGTCCCAATGTATCTTGGGGTTCTGGTCCAGTAGCCTAACAAAGATTGGGGGCTCTTGTGGGATTAAAAGGTATAATTCCTTGTTTGGTTTGGGATTATTGAAATTAAAGACAATACGCGTGAGGAACTAGAGCTTTCTTTCAGTGTTGCTCTTGGTTAGTTTAAATAGGGAGTGCCTTGTGGAAAATGGCTCTTTCAGTGTCTAATGATTTCCTGGGAATGGAAGAGGTAACTCAGAGTGGTTTACAAGGGGTAGTTAAACCAAATCCTTTGGAAGTGGCTAACAAGCTGAAGTTGGCTTTACCTGAAAGGGTGAGGAAGGCAGAGATAATTTCAGTGCCAGGTCTGCATTAAAATTTGCCAGAGATGCAACCTGAATCATTGGAATTGGCTAAAATTAAATTACATATGGAACAGTTGCAACAAGAAAAAGAATTGAAACATTTGCAACAGGCTAAAGAACTGAGACAGCTTGAGTTGGAAGCAAAGGAAAGAGAGAATGTGGCAATGATAAATTAAAAAGAGAGAGAGAGAGAGAACAAAGGGAAAGATAGAGAGAGCCTTTGAACTTTAGAAACCGGAACTGCAAAAAGAACATCAACTTAAAATGGTGGAGGCAAAGGCAGAAATTGAGGGAAGTGGTGAGGAGAGATTAACCCCCTTAGTCAAAGGCCTAGTGGGGATATGTTTAAATATATTCAAGCATTGCCAAAGTGAAAAGAATATGAAAGTAGCTGGGCAATTAAAATGGCCACAGACCATGTGAGTATTGTTCGTTCAAACAAAGTTAATAGGTAGAGCCAGTGAAGCATTTGCCTCACTATCAGAGGAGGTATGTGGGGATTATGATGAGGTGAGAAATGCCATTTTAAGTGCATAAAGTGATTAGTTCAGATTTACAGGAAGAGATTATTTAATCTTGAGTCACATCATGTGCATCTGATCCAGGAGTTTGTCAGTAACAATGAGCTGTAATGAACTTGGCATTGTAAGGAGTCATGCCTCTAACGGTTTCATGCTTTTCCTGTTCTGCAGTGTGCTTTTTGCTGAAAACTACACAGAGACACACTACCTGCTTGATGGCAGTGCCGTCACAAACACGCGGAATCATACGGTAAGTCATTGAAATCTCTTGTTTGCAAATAATAGAACCCCGTTGTCGTGTCCAGTTGCCGAGCTAGATAGAGCCAGCACTACGTCAGTGCTGTCAATCACTAAACTATCCATATTAATCAATGGAAGTCACCATAGCTCATTTGATGCTAATCAATTTCTCATCCTTGTTCATATCTTCATTTGTTAATAATGTCCAGACTGAGAGATTACTTGAAAAACAAAAGGTCAGATATGTGTATTGAAGGGTGCTTGATATCCGAACTTGCATGCCAGTGTGAGTTTCATTTGATCCTGTTTGAGCCACCAGCTCAATGAATTAATGAAAATGAAAAGTTCATTTCTCAGCAAAAAAAGGATGATTTGCCCATGCTTGACCCTGCCTGAACTGCACCTAATGACATTTGCAGAGCTGGAGTCGGTTGAGGCCATCCTTCTGTCTCAATGAAAAGATTTATAAGAATTGGCCAAAGGTGAACATTGATATGAACGTCTCTGATTTGGAAGTGCGGTTTATTTTCCTAAGCTTGTCTTGCTGTTAATAAATCGTCTTTATTTTTGGTTTTGCTCTTAATATCCTCGGAGAAACCTGAATTTCTTTCATTCCAAATGCTGGCTGATGAATGAGTCAGGGTTAGATAGAGCACACACGAGTTGTAATTGCTGTTTGAGTATCAAGTCTTTATTGTTCTAAAGCGCTGTCAGTTTGATATATTACTGCTTCATTTAAAATGTCCAATGTTGACGATACTGGGTAAGTGCACTGTGTGCTGCAGAACTACTACTGCCAAAAAGGGTGTGAGCACTGATCTATGTTGATTTTACTGACCTCGGCTCACTTCACTGTCCTTGGGTTCGGGAGAGGGAAGAAAAATGAAGCAACATTCTCATTTCTGATCACATTTTGGGGGCTCTGCTGAAAGGTGCTCTTATGTGTACAGCCGGTGAGGATAGCTTTCCATTCAGATGTGATGATTTCCAAATGCCAGCTGACATTTAAGCCCAGATTTTCATCTTTGAGATGGCAATTACGAGCCATGCCATTTTGCGACGTTGTAATCCTGCCTCCTGCCTGGCAGTGCCAGCCCATGCTATTCTTAAGGCGGGGTGACAGGGACGGACTGGTTTTGGGGTTACTGCCTCCGGAAGCATGTTTAAGGTAGGGACAGAGGCGGGTGGATGCTGAGGTGGAGAGGTTAAAAGACCTGTTTTTGTTCACTGGGACGTCAACCCATTTTTTACGTGAGTGTTAGACACACTTACCCTCACGTCTCACCCCCCCACCCCTCACCCATCCCTATGCCCAAGTCCCTCCATACCCACCATAGTCAATCATCCACTAAAAACACAACTTATGAGGCCTAAAGTTACTGGGAAGTCTTTGAGAAGCTCATGAAATTGTCAAAGTAAGCAAACAGCTTTTCAAAAACTTTTTCAAGAAAACCTAATCCTCTTATGAGCTCGTAAATTGTCAATCAGAACAAAACTTAATGTCCTCTTGACAGCTGTACCAACAACGCCTGCTGGGCATAATCCATTAGGGCGGCACGGTAGCACAGTGGTTAGCACTGCTGCTTCACAGCTCCAGGGACCTGGGTTCGATTCCTGGCTCGGGTCACTGTCTGTGTGGAGTTTGCACATTCTCCTCGTGTCTGCGTGGGTTTCCTCCGGGTGCTCCGGTTTCCTCCCACAGTCCAAAGATGTGCGGGTTAGGTTGATTGGCCATGGTAAATTGCCCTTAGTGTCCTGAGATGCGTAGGTTAGAGGGATTAGTGGGTGGGATATGAGGGTAGGGCCTGGGTGGGATTGTGGTCGGTGCAGACTTGATGGGCCGAATGGCCTCTTTCTGTACTGTAGGGTTTCTATGATTTCTATGATTAGTGGGGTTTGTAGCTCAGGCAAGCATTCATAATGAGAAACCATAGCACAACTGTGTCAACAAAGCCTCCAGAACTAAATACATTAAAACCTTTGATGCAGTGGATTAGGTGGCCATCTCTTCTACTGTTTCAAAGGCTGACTATTAGGCTAACTATTAATGCCATTTATCAGTGGCCAAATGGATTCCACCCCTTGACCATGAGCAATTGAAAGATCATACTTACGCACATCAATGGAACACAAAGCTCCTTGAGTTTAATCTTTTAATTTACAATTTATCAACCCCCACCCCACAAGAGGGCTCCAGATGTCATGGACGAATTTTACAGGCACGCCCGCCCTGGAATCGGGGCGGGCAAGGCTCACAGAATGGAATTCTCCATTGGCCTCGGGCGGGATTTTACGAGCCTCGCCCGAGCGAGGTCATAAAATACCGGCCTATATCTCTGAAATGGAATGCTGATCATTGCAATGTGTCTGCTAGTGTCTCAGAGGTAAGGTTACATCAGGCACAATCAAAGCTCGCAGAGGCACCCACACTGAGGGTTTATCATCAAAGAGTCTCCTACTTATAGTTAGTGGGAGGCATGGTTGGGATTGTCCAGAGATCTTATACATCACATTTGTCACATTCTTCATGAAGAGCTGACAATGCGTGGAGTTGGATGCTTCTTCCTGTCAGTGGCTTTGAAGGTGACAACAGCACTCAATTTCTTTGCTTGTGGGTCTTTCCAGGGATCAGTCGAGAACCTGAGCAGACTTGCTCCAGGGGCTCGGAGTGCTGCTCCGAGGATGGCTTCAATCTGCTGGTGTCTGCAAGAAATAGATGAAGTTTTAGTGAATGAGCTGAAGCTACTTCACACTTGGCTCACTGTAATTGTTAGGATTTGATGCAGTGACGGAGCTGAGGTCCCGACTGGATTGTTGGGGGAGGCTAATCTCTGCATTGCCACAGTAGCTATCTATGTGTGGCAGGCCAGAGGATGGAGGCTGGTGGGGTGGTGGTGATGTGAAAGTATTGATGAGGGAATAAGTGTTGATAAGGGCTATGGGGAAAAGGCAGGTAAGTGGGGTTAGGATGAGATGGAGATCAGCCATGGTCATATAGAATGGCAGAGCGGGCTCGGAGGACTGAATTGTCTACTCTCGCTCCTAATTCCTATGTTACTAGAATCAGCAACAACACCTCCACAATCATCCTCAACACTGGTCCCCACAAGGCTGTGTTCTCAGCCCCCTACTATACTCCTTATGCACTTATGACTGTGTGGCCAAATTCCCTCCAACTTGATTTTCAAGTTTGCTGATGACACTACCATAGTGGGTTGGATCTCAAACAATGACGAGACAGAGTACAGGAAAGAGATGGAGAATCTGGTGAACTGGTGCATCGACAATAATCTCTCCCTCAACATCAACAAAACGAAGGAGATTGTCATCGATTTCAGGAAGTGTAGTGGAGAACATGCCCCTGTCTACATCAATGGGGACGAAGTAGAAATGGTTGAAAGCTTCAAGTTTTTAGGTATCCAGATCACCAACAACCTGTCCTGGTCCCCCCATGCCGACACTATAGTTAAGAAAGCCCATCAATGCCTCTACTTTCTCAGAAGATTAAGCAAATTTGGCATGTCAGCTATGATTCTCACCAACTTTTACAGATGCACCATAGAAAGCATTCGTTCTGATTATATCGCAGCTTGGTATGGCTCCTGCTCTGTCCAAGACCACAACAAAACACAAAAGGTCATAAACATAGCCCAATCCATCACACAAATTAACCTCCCATCCATTGACTCTGTCTACACTTCCCGCAATGCCCTCCCAGGCGGGAGGGGTGAGGTTGCTGTGCTTCTTCAAGCCGTCCCTGGGATAGAGGACATGCCTCCAAGGCGTCCCTGGGATAGAGGACATGTCTCTATGCTCAGCCTCTTTCAGTGATTGAATCAGGGCGCCGATTTCTTCTTGAAGCAGCTAGTCATACATAGAAAGATACATGGAAACATACATAGATCATAGGAACAGGAGTAGGCCATTCAGCCTTTCTAAAAGTTAGAGAAGTACATTACCTGAAAGATCAAACCATTCATTATGACCATGGTTGATCATGCAGCCTGATCCCGTCTTCCCGACATATCCTTTGCCTCCAGGTTGCTGACATCCTGCACGTTCTGGTGAAGATAGGTGGGCTGGAGAGAGTGATATGAGTGTGTTGCACTGGTGTTTAAACATGGCACCCGGACGTTTGAACCCATCAGTTGATGGCGGGCGGATAAATCAGCTCCTGACCCGGCGAGGGATTCAGAGAGATACTCACTTGTATATAATCAATGAGGCTCCAAGTGCAGAATCAGACATTACTTCCCATCATTCCAGTGGGAATGGCATTCCAGACCCACCTGCTACCACACTTCAATAAAAAAATAGAGAATTCTGCCCTAAGGGAGAGTACTTAATATTTTTCCCCAAAAATATATGCTTTATCCGTAAAGTTTATAGAAGTGCATTACATGAAAGGTCAAATTCGATAGAGTGCAAATGAAATCAGTTTCTTTCAATACAGTACAAGGTCACTTACAATTACAGTTATATTTTTTGTGTTTGTTTGTTCCATGTCAAACACGCAGCCTGAGGGGTTTTGCACTGATTCCAGTCACGCATGAGAGAGAGATCTTAATATAACCCTCCTCTCCATCTATTTTCAGACTGGATCTTCACCTGTTTTAGACTTCAGTATGTGATGCTCCAGCAATGTTCATATGACAGAGATTTTCCTTAGTGACAACATTGGGCTTCCTCTCACAGTTTGTCATACATGTGAAATAACATGGACCCAAGAGAGTGGGTCAGGGTTGTGGCGGTGTTGTGGGGGGAGGTGGGGGAGTCCCGACTTGTCATAAAAGTAACCACAAAGTGGAGAGCCTAGGCCAGATTTTCAAAATATGCCAAATGCCATTTAGGTCACTTGAATTCCAGCAAATTTGCCAGTCAAGCATATATTCAAACATAATCAATGGGATGGTTGAGTTTTAATTAAATGCTTTTTCCCCCTTCTTGGCATCTGCTGCCGATATGCCCATTTGATACTGTTGTGTATCAAAAAAAAAGCAAAACTATTTTGTGTGAGAGAGTCTCGCTTTGTACCATGGCAGAAAGAGAGATGCCATAGATGCAAAACCTTCAGATTTGTCACTGAGGTTGTCTTAACTTTAGTTTTGGCTGTTTCCTCCCCTGTCTTCGTGCTGATTCACGTCATCAACATCTATTTTTGCTGTAATAATTATAAATCCTGCTGGAGTGCAACAGTGAAAAGCAACACCTTTACCGTGCACCTATAAAAATAATTGGTTGGACAAATAAAATGCCCAGTATGGAGTCTGAGATACATCTGAGCAGCAGCAGTAAAGACTGGTGGCAGCAGTGCAAGGAGCTCAATGGGAGTGTATAGAAGTTTATTTTGTGTCCGAGATTAATTTCTGGTTTATTATTAGTCTTCAAAATCTGCATTTCTGTTTCCATAATGTGATTTACCTCTGAAAGACGTGCTGGTTAGGTACATTGGTCATGCTAAATTCTCCCTCAGTATACCCGAACAGGCGCCGGAGTGCGGCGACTAGAGGAATTTCACAATAACTTCATTGCAGTGTTAATGTAAGCCTACTTGTGACTAATAAATAAACTTTAACTTTTTAAATCATAAATTGTTTTGTTTTGCAAATGAAGAGGGCTCAAGGTGAAGCTTCTGTCAACTAAAACATGCAACAGTATCAGTTACTACCAACAGCCCAGTAATTAATTGTGGATGTATTGAAATATTGATGAGTAGTGTTGTTACTTCTCCATTATGTTAGTGCTAAGAAATGGAACACTTATTTCCCCAATTGCTTTACTGCTTATTGAAATTTATTATCCCTACATAGATTTAGGATCCTTTCAGCTACAGATTTGGTTAACCCAGTCTTTGAGGTTATTCCTATCATAGCAGCAAGACAATTCTATTTTCTACGTTAGACATCTTTATTGGGATTGCTAATTTAGGCTCAAATATTTCCCTTTGTCAGCCGAAGAGTTACTAACCATAGATCAGAAATTTCAACCCTCCACCCACCCCCCCATCAGCTGCCTCTTCTCTGCATTCCAGCAGCAGTTTGAGAGACATGCCTGGGAGCATTCCTGCAAGGAGTTACATTGGGAATCCTTCCAAACATGTTCCTATGTGCTCCGTGGAAGTTATGTCTTCTGAGAACAATGGTAAGTCTTGTTCTGGATCCAGTGAAGGCTCCAACAAGCACACAATCCAATGGGATGGCCTTACTCTCTGGCTGAAAAATTTAGCAAACATTTCTGACCTTAATCTTTCTCTGGGAACAGAAGGATGTTGCTCCTGGATTCCACTGCCTCTGTGAGGCAGGTAACTCTTGTTTTTTTTTATTCATTCGGTAGACGTGGGTGCAGTTGGTAAGGCCTATGTTTATTGCCCATCCCAGTAATTACCCTTAAACAAATGGTGGTGATTGCCTTTTTGAATACAACTGAGTAACTTGCTCAGCAGTTAAGATTCTAGAGCATTGCTTTGGGTCATACTGGATAAGAGTGGCCGACTTCCTTCATTGAAGAGACGGTGGCATTGTGGTATTGCCGCAGGACTGGCAATCCAGAGGTCCAGGGTAGTGATCTAGGCACCGAGATGTAAATCCCACTTTGGCAGATGATGAAATCTGAATTCAATTTTTAAAAATCTGGAATTAAGAAAGCCTAATGATGACTATGAAACCATTGCCAATTGTTGTAAGAACCCACCTGGTTCACTAATATCCTTTAGGGAAGGAAATCTGCCGTACTTACCTGGTCTGACCTACATGTGACTCCATGTGATTGATTCTTTAAAAAGGCCTTGTAAGCCACTCAATTCAAGGGCATTCAGGAATGGACAATAAATGCTGGCCTAACCAGCGACACACACATCCCATGAATGAATTTTTAAAAAGCAGTTAAGGCCCGTAATGCATTGTGAGAGAGTGTGATGGAGGGAGGTTCCATTGAGGCATTCGAAAGGGAATTAGAGTATGACCTGAAAGGGAAGAATGTGTAAGATGAGGGGGAGAAGGTGGGGAAATGACACGAGGTGAATTGCTCATTCAGAGAGCAGGTTTGGGCTGAATGGTACGTGTTCAATGGGCTGAATAGCCTTCTTCTGCCTTATAACAATTCTAATATTCTGTGATCCTGGTTTTTGCCTCAAATGTATTAATCACAACAGCTGCATTCGAGGGAACATATTTAAGGTTAAAATAGTCACACTTACATTGGATGGTCAAATGTGGAAAATATTTTTAAATCTATTTCCATTTTAAGTGTGTTATGTAATTTGAGAAGATGGGGCGGCATGGTGGCACAGTGGTTAGCACTGCTGCCTCCTAGCGCCAGGGACCTGGGAGCCAGGGACCTGGGTCCAATTCCGGCCTTGGGTCACTGTCAGTGTGGAGTTTGCACGTTCTCCCCGTGTCTGCATGGGTTTCCTCCGTGTGCTCCGGTTTCCTCCCACAGTTCAAAGATGTGCAGGTAAGTTGGATTGGCCATGGTAAATTTCCCCTTAGTGTCAGGGGGACTAGCAAGATAAATAGGTGAGGTTACAGGAATAGGGCCTGGGTGGGATTGTTATTGGTGCAGGCTTGATGGGCCGAATGGCCTTCTTTTGCACTGTAGGGATTCTATGATCGTTGCTCCCGTCCTTGCCACGCTCTTCTATATTTCAGTGCTCCCATGGCCTCATTCTTCATGACCTTTGTGATCTTCAGCTGCACACACTTCATTGCTCCAATACTGTTTCACTCTTTATTGCCTATTCTCTTCACTTCAAAATCATGAACCGTTCTTTCAGCCGTTGCAACATTTATTTCCTCAGATCTCATTGCCTTGCTGTCTTCCACCTTACTGTCAGTAGCAACCTAAAGAATCTTCTCTTTGACTGTGCTTTTGGCCTACTCTGATTTTTTTTGTGTTCTGTTTTCTCCTCCTGCTTTCCATCTTTGACAAATCGGGGTGAATTTTACCGCCCCGCCCACCACAGGAATCGGAGCAGGCGAAGGGCGGACCATGGAAGTTTCATTGACCTTGGATGGGATTTTCCGGTTTCAGGGGCGAATGCAGCTGGAAAATCCCTCCCAATTATTCTATAAATGGGAAATGCCCTCGAGATCATGCCCAAAGCTGAGAGTTAAGTTTGTTATTACATCATCCAGTTCCCTAGTAATACATTGTTGTATGTTTTACCCTAGATTTGCAACTGTAAATTATTCTGTTGCCAGCTATGTATTTTTAGTGATTCTGGGCAAAGATTCTCGTATTGCCTATTTCGTGGGTTGTACAAAACTCCATCTCCCCTTTGACACATCAGACTCAATAACTTTATGATGATGTTTCTTTGAGAATGCTTCATGGAGACAGATTTATGCAGTGCACTAGCATGAAGAAGAATTGCTGATGGTGTACCATCTCAGGAGAGTAATAGAAGAGAAAATATTTTCACTGAAGAGAATGGGATCTTACTAATGTATGCTGCTTTTAAGCAGATTCAATCATAGAAATCATAGAAACCCTACAGTACAGAAAGAGGCCATTCGGCCCATCGAGTCTGCACCGACCACAATCCCACCCAGGCCCTACCCCCATATCCCTACATTTTCTACCTATTAATCCCTCTAACCTATGCATCTCAGGACACTAAGGGGCAATTTTAGCATGGCCAATCAACCTAACCCGCACATCTTTGGACTGTGGGAGGAAACCGGAGCACCCGGAGGAAACCCACGCAGACACGAGGAGAATGTGCAAACTCCACACAGACAGTGACCCAAGCCGGGAATCGAACCCAGGTCCCTGGAGCTGTGAAGCAGCAGTGCTAACCACTGTGCTACCGTGCAAGAAGTTTAACAACACCAGGTTTAAGCAGATTGTCAGGAGTGTCCTGAGGAGCATTGAACAGAAGAAAGTGAAAGCTTTATGACATGGCATAGCTTTAGTTAACCTGCTTAGAAGTGCCAAGAGACTGACCTCCCATGGAATTTTAGAGAAAAGCAGTCTGACACTAAGCTGACAACGTTGCTTTCTTTTCAGCTTAAGCTGAATGACAAGATGACTACTTAGGAAGGGAGCACAGGGGACTGCTTTGAGGACAGGAAATCCAGGAGAACGCATTTTGCAGATCCTTCCAAATTTAATGTTAACATTTTTTATTTCTGTCTCCAGGTGCAACAAGCCAGATTAAGAGGCTGGCTGGCTGATAGGCAAGCATGCCTTTGGCACCAGGCCACAGTTGGTCAGCAAAGAGGAAGAGAGGAATCAGAAAGGCTGAGCGGGTGGGGTTGGTACAGTTGATTTGGGGCTATGAAGGATTATTTGACTGAGTGCCATGTGTTGGCATGAAGGGCATGAGGGGCCATGGCGGGGTGGGGGAATGAGGCGGCCTGAGTTGGGACGCTTGGGCATGGGGATTGTGTGCAATGTAAGGGGCAAGGACTTGAGGGCTGTTTAAAAGGCACACTGGCAGCCTGTAACCCCTGTGGCTGCCTCCATATGTTTCTAGGGACACCAGACCTGACTCCAGTTAGCACTTACCCACATCGGAACAAATATCTGACCATCCGGGGCACTTTCTCCCGAGTTGAGTGTGCAGAGTCTGGAATTTTCCCGAAACTTTGGCCTGTAGTATCTCACCCAGGTTAGCTAAGTTAATGTCACTTAAGGAACTGGGGTGGGAGCAGGAAAAAGGAAAACATTACATCCTTTCCCTTTATGGATCTGTGTTGCTAAGCCATCTTTTTTTTACCGTTTCCAAACTTCCTGTTTGTCTTCTAATCTCAAGAGAATTTGTTACAATCGTAACAATGAACTATGGAGTGTATTAAAAAGCAAGAACTTCTGCTATATATAGGACATTTTAAAGAAAATTATAATCCTGTGTTATTTTTGAACATATGTTTCAATTAAAATGGTATTGGCATTTTTAATGTATTAAATGTTATGGTCAGTTATAAAAACACATTACAGAAAATAATGTTTCAGTGGTTTATTTCTTCCTGAAACTAACACTAAAAGAATAAAATTGTTCAGATCCCAGTGCTGAGCAAGTTAATCCATGCTTCATTCTTCAGAGGCGCTCATTATTACTGCTGTCATGTCTCTTTTATAGTTCTTCTTTGCAGTCATTTCCTGACTTCCTGATAGTAATTTCCCCTTAAATACCAAAGCCATGATTACTAAAAGGTAATCAGAATTTGTTTTAAGTTAAGTGTGCATATGGATATTATTTTTCATTGTTTTGGTAAATTTCCTCCTCGCTACCTCCACCCCACGGCACGTGATGGGCGTAATTTTACCAGCACGTCCACCCGAGGTTCGTAAGATCCCACCCAAGGCCACTGGAGCTCGCCACCCCCAATCTGGGCAGGCGTGCCAGTATAATTCCAGCCATTAACTCTGGCCAGAATGTTATGGCCATTCACAATGCCAGGATTTTCCCATCCCGCTGCAGTGAACAGAGATTTGGCTGGGTGCCAAATTCTCCAACTTCACTGCAGCAGGAACATGGCATGAACGGCAAGTTAGATCTGCCTCTGTTTCTAGATTTAGCAATCTGAGCATCTCATGTTCAAGAGTGTGTCCAGTAAGTAGTTATCCAAGGATGTTACAGTAAGACTGCCTTGTGATCTGAGTCACTCTCTCATGTGCTGCTTCAATCTTTCTGAAGGCAGACTGAAATACCTGGTCAGATAAGGCCAGCCACAGACCATTAAACTTTTCAATTTAATTGAATGTGCGAAATAATCGAGATAATCAAAACTAACCTTGATTCAACTAATTCACAAAATCCACAAAGAAAAAAGAATTTTTAAAAATCACAGAGATACACCGCAGATTCGCCTAACTATTGCTGGTCAGCCTTCTGGTCTTAACCAGCTTTAGGCTTCAGATGAACGAGCTTGTTTTTCATGCGATCATGGGAACTAGGCTTCGCTGGCAAGGCCAGCATTTATTGCCCATCCACAATTGCCCTTAAACTGTGTCACTGCTAGGTCATTTCAGAGTCCATTTAAGAGTCAACCACATTGTTATGGGTCTGGAGTCACTTGTAGGCCAAACCTGGTAAGGTTAGCATATTTTCTTCCCTAAAGGACATTAGTGAACCAGATGGGTTCTTATGACAATTGACAATGGTTTCACAATTATGGATTTTTATTTTCAGATTTTTATTGAATTCAAATTCCACCATCTGCCATGTTTGAAGTCAAACCTGGACCCACAAAATGCTATCTTGGGTCCAACTTTTGTCCACAGCTGGATGGTTCATGGATTGCCCCTGCATGTGTCCATGCAGTTGGTGGCTGTGCTTTTGACCAATATCGAGGCACATGAATAAGGCACATCCTGGCTTAATTAGCCTGGAATAAGATATTTTTTTATGGGATGCAGCATCACCAGCAAGGCCAGAATTTGTTACCCATCCAAATTACCCTTGAACTGAATGTTTGCTAGGCCATTTCAGAGGGTATTTAAGAGTCAACCATATTGCTGTGGGTCTGGAGTCAGATCCAATAAGGATGGCAAAGAACATTAGTGAATCAAGTGGCTTTTTACAAAAATTAGTGATAGTTGCTGTGGTCACCATTATGGAGACTTGTTTATATTCCAGATTTATTCATTCAATTTAGCTGCAATGGTGGGATTGGAAACCCTTGGGTGGGATTTTCTGGCAGCTTTCACCCTAAAACCGGAAAATCCCGCCTGAGGTCAACGGACCTTTGCATGGTCCATCCCCCCGCCCACTCCATTTCCCATGGTGGGAGGGATGGGAAAACTCCCCTCCCCCTTTTCTCCAAAGCATCAGCTTGGGCCTCTGGAGTAATCTGTTCACTGACACTTCCACTCCACCGTTATCTCTCCTCATCTCGCTGTATGAATCTGGTGTGAACCATGGGCTGCAACATTTCAAACGTTGAGTTATCTAGCTTTTATTCTCATTTTCAAAGCTACTGCAGGCCTTTATTTTTAAAGCTGGGTAAATTCATTTGTTTTAAAACCTATTTAAATGTGACACATTCCCCAACCCCTTTCCTTGACCAAAACTGACAAACATTTTGCTGACCTCTTATTCTATGAATGCTGGTCGTTTTAACAGTTAATCCGGTGAATACCTCAGCCATATCAACAACAAAGTTCCAGTGTATGATTGCTAATCCGTGTTGTTGGTATTACTGCTGGCCTCAGTGCCCTGGATTAGAGAGGGGTAAAATCACTAAAGGATCACGTTATCCAGTGACTCTTGTTGGTATTGCATTTTTGGCATGTCAGAATAGAATAGGGTCTGACTTCACTGCAAAATCCCCATTATTAAATAGCCCGCCAACAGCCAATTTCTGAACTCATATCCTAAAGGTTTAACTTCTAGAATCTTGCTAAGTAGATTATTTTAAGCACGTAACACAATTGACTGAATAATTTTTATGTGATATCTCCTAAATTTACTTTTCACTTAATTCTATTTCTGCCTTTTATTTCTACTTGATTTATTTTGAACTAATAATCTGGTGCAGACAGTGAGTCGGTCCTTTTGAGAAAAATGACTGTTCCCAGATTTTCTTGCTCACCCTCTCCAACTCAAACCAGGTGCACATGTAGCAGTGTAAAACCATCTCGCGGTTGACTAGGTCTTTGATGTAAGTTCCTCCAAATCATGGAGTTAGTGCGTGGTGTCATAGAATTGTCACCAGATGTAATTGTAAGCACTGCACATGTGACGGCCCTATGCACGTAAGTTCTAAGGAAGACAAAACCTAACGAGGAGATACACATTATATTTGGAGCCATCCACCTGCTGTAATGAAACTAAACAGTGACATAAATGTATAATAAAAATTTGACAGAAAAGAACAAATGCTTAATAAAATGCAACGCAAGAATAAAAGGAAAGGAAAGGCTCAAGCCTAAAATATTTTTTGATCTAAGATAGTAAAAGCTTTCATCTATGATTGCTAGAATTGTTTGTTCAGGTGCCGTGTCAATGACTAGCTTAGTGAAAAGCGTATAGTCTAATCAAATTTCACAGTTACCCCTTTGCTTTCTTTCCATTTTATGAATCTGGTTAGCTTAACTGAAGTTAATAATTATCATAATATTTGTAGAAAATGTGCCCTGCGATGCATTACCTGCATGTGAAAGTCCCATTCATATCATATATTATTGTAAAGTAACAATAGCAACAGAATGATTTGATCAGGCTGTGAAATTAGGTAATTAGATGTGGTAATAATTTAACACTTATTGAATACTCTGAAGTTTTTTGTGTCAACTCCAGTTGGTAATGCTATCTACAGTTTTGTTACTGTAACAATTCACTTGGTTATTGTGATCTGTATACTAGCTCCATTCTTTCAGTGTGCATATAAATATTGACATTGGTAAGCGTGTTTTAAATTTAGTACATGCCACACAGGGATCATACCTGTCACATGTTATAATGATATAAAAGCACCAATCACTCATGAGGGTTTGGGTAAATATGTTGTGGGTTCATTTATTTAGACTAGACACATAAGAAGATATACAAATAGATAGAAAGCTTGAAGCTCACAGTCCAAAGCGAAATTGAGACTGGATCACATGACACGCTTCCATTTTAGTGATGTCATGTTGCTATCTCTTAAAGGCATATTACAACATCCCCCTTCCTTTTAACTTTCCTCCTTTCCAAAGAAGTATAACTACTTATAATACATATATACGTTTAGCTATCATTACATAAGTGTATAGGATTGGTGAATCTATGACTCTCTAAAGTGTAGAGATAATCTGCTGGTACACCCAGATCTTGTAATGGTAAGCCTGTCTGGAAGTTTATTTCATTGATTTGTTTTCAAGTATGCCTCACTGTTGCACCTTTGTATGTAATGAGTTCATAGGACCTTGCTTTTGAACAATGCTTGTCACTTCGACCGGTTGCCTTGTGGTTTCTGTGGGATCCTGGATGATAGCTCAATGTCCCAACTGCAAATTTGGCAATTCTGTACCCAGAGTTTTATTGTGCACAATGGTTATCTTCTCTTGCAGCTTTAAAAGTTGCTTGCTAATTTTTGAAAGAGTAGAATGGATAAGATAGGTGAATTGGCATGCACTGGTTTGCCAAATATGAGCTCAGCTGGTGATGGAATAGTTGCACTTAAAGGTGTCACTCTCAGATGTAATATTGTAATGTGTAGATCCTGTTTAGTGTGTCTACGTTTGAGAGTTAGGGATTTTACTGTGCAAATCATTCATGAAGCTAAGCCGTTCGATCTAGGATAATTCAAGGGGTGTGATTGATATTCCACTTCTTATACAGATTCTGAGGCTAACCAATAAATTGCAGACTGTTATCTGTAACAATCTCTCTGGACACACAAAATAAACTAAAAACAGCATTTAAGAGTGTGAGTGACAGTTGTGCTTGACATTGTGCAATTGTTGAAAAATGGGGTGCTTTGCAAAATAGTTGGTGATGATGATGAAGTCCATGCTATGGACATGAAAGATAGATGCAGTTATGTACCAAGAATGAGTAGGAACTTCATGTGGAACCTATGCTGACTTGGCATATGCTCTTTGAGTGCTTCATACTTCCTGACGATGACTTCAATGCTATTGTTCATACTCAGCCAACAATCTGTCTCTATTGTGAGTATTATCATCTGGTTTGTGCCCATGTGTGAGTGATGAAGTTGTTTAAGACTATCGGGCCACAAAGATTTTAATTAAAAATGACTCCCTGCTGGTAAGGCCAAAATGGTGTCATATGTTCATGGACATGTTGAATTGAATCAGACAATCCTTCACTGATGATTTTCCACAGTTTCTGTAGTGTGGAATCTTTTGTCATTACTTCTTGTAGTTGCTGACATTTGCATTACTCAGAATGTGCAATTGATGGACTCGCATTCTCCTGCAAGCGTAATGTTACTACTTTCTTGAAACTGCCAATTGTGTTGAAATATTCTGGACATTTCAATGTTAGGTCATGAACTGAGCCAATTGAAGTCGTTTCTGAGGTTGAGCTGCTCTTAGAGGTCTGACTGATTCCATAGATTGTCACTACTGTGAGGTCACAGCATGCCGGTAGACCCATGGTAGGCCTTTAGTCTTCATGATAGAAAACATTTACGACACCCTGGAGGATTGATTGTATTTGTATTCCAGAATTATGGATCCTGCAAATGGAGTTAGTGAACCATTGTACACCAAACGTTGCACAGTTGTAGGTTTTGGCATGGCCTTCCATATCTGTGAATATGCGTCTTTTAGAATTTGCAGAGGTAGTATATTGCCACTTGTCCTTGTATCAATCTTGGTGAATAATGAATAATTACCAACTTTCTTGAAACAGATAATTCAAATCTTGGCAGATATTTCAGATGAAGAGTCTATATTTTCCACGAGATTGATTGTGTGAAACATGTGCTGATCGTTCTTTGTCTTCTTGTGTACATCATTGTCATTTTCTGGTTTGTCAGTCACCTCGTGTATATATTTCTGACGGGTTACTGGATTGTCATTATATACCCATTGTGTATGGTCTGTTTAGCTCAGTACATAGCTGTTTGTAGTTGTGTCAGCCTTTGCTCTAATGCGCTACCACTGCCAAAGGTCCTTTCTGCCGCATGCCTTGCAGAATTTCTGGAAAGCTGGTCATGTCTTTGGTACATGTAGAAGGCAACATCTTCCACATGTCTGGCTAGGTTTGGGTATTCTAGTAATTGCTTTAACAATTGGAGTTGTCCTTAGGAGCTGTAAGCTTTGTCATAGCTTATTACTAAGGTTCATCCTTGAGTAATTCTTCAGGGCTATACATGTTGGACTTGTAAAGCAGAACTTTCTGGAATTCTGGAAGCAATCACCAACTCAACAGTTCTGTCTTTTAGCTCTGCATTTGAAAAATCACAGTACGTACCCTTTTCTCTGCATCTGCTAACAAATTGGTCTATGGATTCTGTAGGCTGTTGTTAACGTGGTGTGAATGCTAATTGATGAATAAGGGAGTTTACCTTGATTCTAAGCTGGTCTTTGAATGTAGTCCATAACTTTTGTTGATCCTTTAGCTCTTCTGCTGTTAGTCCTGACATGTTCACCCTGTGTAGCCCTTCATTCCTAATTGCTTGGTGAATTTTTATGACTTGTGTATCTGGTTCAGACGCACCTGCATCAAGAAACCAGACCTCTGTATGCTGTTTAAACATTTTGACTTCAGAGAAAACGATCAGCTGAATCCCAATTCAAACTGCAGAATTTTGTGGATATTTTGACAATATCTTTCTGGCCTTCCACTTTGATTCATTCAATATATTGTTCAGAAACTCTCAGAGCTCTGCCCGTTATAATTGTAACTTTCTCCGGCCTGATTTGTATGAGGTTTTTGCTTTTGACTCTCCCTTGCTCGCTCTCAAAATGACCCACACCCTAGTCACCTTTCCCAACTGAGCAAACCCGACACCGGTCCTCTTGACACGCTGGGTGGAATCTTCCTGTCCCACCCGCCATGGGAATTGTAGCAGGCGGGAACGGGCCATGCAAAGGTCCGTTGATCTCAGGCGGGAATTTCCAGCTTGGGATGAGTATAGGTGGAAAATCCCGTCTACTGTATCACTCACTGAACTGGCAGGCTATGCACTGCATTCTCACTACAAGCGATCTCTCTGCTTACCAGCTCTTTATTTGAGCCCTATCTCACCGTGTCTGCCAAGCTATTCAGTGCAATCACCATGCTGTGATTTGGACACTCTCTGACATTGCAAGTCCATTGCAGTCTGACATGAACATTGCCGGGAGCCTCATGCTATGTAACATGATCTAAGACTGTTAAACAAATTGGACTTGTACGTATTCTTGCTGCCACCCTGTTTGGACACTGCTTAACACTATGTTGTGCATTTATTGTGATCTAAAAGCACCAATCACCCATAAAATTGGGTAACCACATGGTGGGTCCATTTATTTAGACTAAACACATAAGAACTTATATACTTGGATAGGAAGCTTGAAGACATCAGAGCTGTGCCTTGTTCTGCTCACAGACTAAAGTAAAACCAAAACCGGATCACGTGACACATCCTTTCCAATGATGGCATGCTGCTATCACTTAAAAGCATATTACAACATTACCACATCTTATCTTTGGTACAGGGGACAAACAATTTTCTCAGTGGATCGATAGGAGGCACTAAGCTGAAAGCTAAGTATCTGTGCAGATACTTCTCCACAGTATCCTGATATTAAATGTTGCCTCCTCTACCATAATGGGGAGACAATGAAGCCAGTTTGCAGCAATTTATCGTTGATTAAAAAAGAAATCCCACCAGCTATTGGCCGGAGTTTTCCAGCCGTTCACACACTGCTGCCACTGCAAGCCAGGATGGAGAATTTGGCACTCAGCCAAATCTCTGTTCACTGCCGTGGGATCAGAGAATCCCACCTGCGTGAACGGCTGGAGAATTCCAGCCATTGTCTTTCCTCTTGCACTCATATTGGTGCATTTGTCTAGGGAAAGATCACTTTGTTTTTCTTTGTGTTGTATGCAATATTTAGGAACATTGTTAGCTATATTAATGATTCTCTCCACAACCAGCATATAGCTGAGGTGACATCTAGGATATTAAAAGACTTAAAACAGATTCCTTGCAGATTAAATTATAACTCTTACAGATCATTTTTGATTAATGTTTCATTAATGAATCTATAAGAATCTCGCATGCAATTTGACATTGATGTGGTAGTCATTACAAGGTTTGACAAATTGAAACATAGATTTAAGCCTTAAATATCCTTATATATTTATCTTTTAATAGCCTCCACTCTGAGTCATAAGCACGTTCTAAGAATAATTTGCTTGTGTTGATCAACTTATTTTTAAAGAAGCATCTGTATTAGTTTTTTTTTAATTTCACCCATTGAACTTCCATTCCATGGTAACACTCATCAGATGCCTGACACAGGACCAAAGCAAAATGATCTGTCAGTTGAGGAGAGACTAAGTTGGTTAGGATTGTATTCATTGGAGTTTAGAAGAGTGAAAGGGCATCGCAGAGAAACTTATAAAATTCTAACAGGATTAGACAGGGTAGATTCAGAAAAAATGTTCCCGATGGTGGGGGGAGTCCAGAACTAGGGGTCATAGTTTGAGGATAAGGGGTAAACCTTTTAGGATTGAGATGAGGAGAAATTTCCTCACCCAGAGAGTGGTGAATGTGTGGAATTCACTACCACAGAAAGTAGTCGAGGTTCGAATGGCCTACTCTTGCTTCCAGTTTCTATCTGTTACTGATGGAGGCTGTAACCAGTTTTTTTTGCCATTTTCCCCCCTCCACAGCAGGAAAAAGCAAATACTAAATGTAATTATTCAGGTAAAAGAAATCTCACCAGAAGAAAATCAATCTTACATCCCTGAAAGAATGAAGGACATTGGGGATTTTCACTGCAACTTTTTTCCATTCTTTCTCTTCCTCTGATGAAGATGTTGACTGTTTGTTGGACGATGGCAATGAACATCAGTCATCTTCACTAGATTTCTCATGAAATGTTTCTCGTGTGTGATACTGAATGTAAAGTGCCTGTCTGAAAACGGGCAGATGAACACCAATGCTGAGACTGATCCTATGGGCTGAATTTTCACTGCGCTAGAATAACTCATACATAATGAAGCTTGGCTGAGAGCTCAGAAATCCCTTAAACTTGTTGAAACAGCTGCACCCCGAGAAAACATTGATTCTTTCACAGCTCAAGCTCTCTGATCAATTTCACAATATTTATTTACACATGATTAAGTGGTTTGAAGGGCCTGTAGTTTTAGAAGAAGAATCATGGAATCACTACAGTGCAGAAGGAGTCCATTCGGCCCATCGAGCCTGCACAGGCAACCCAGGCCCTTTTCCCGTAAACCTTGCTAATCTCCCTGACACCAAGGGCCAATCCACCTAACTCACACATCTTTGGACTGTGGGAGGAAACTGGAGCACCTGGAGGAAACCCATGCAAACATGGGGAGGACGTGTAGACTCTGCACAGATAGTGACCGAGGCTGGAATTGAACTTGGGTCCCTAGCACTGTGAGGCAGCAGTGCCAACCACTGTGCCACCATGCTGCCCTTTTGTTATCAATGCTTTAAAGGATCTACATGATTGACACTTTTATTGCCTTGTATTGAAATGAATTTTTCAGCATGGTAGAAAGTTTTGAATTAAATACTTTTCTACTGCCACATATAGGGTTGATCGGTACACTAAATACTCCATAGAACCAATGAGCACAGAGGTGCTATTGCTTGGCATTCGGAGTATGATAGATCATCGAGGACGAGAGGAGGTGCATAGGTTGACATAAGGAGCCATGGAGTGGATGGAGGACAATGGGTGGCATTGATGGTGTATGGGAGGCGTCTCAGAGGGGTTTGAGTGGTGCAGGACCGTATGTTTTTATTTTAACTGGAACCATGGTCCAAAGCACCACTGCAGGCCTTTTAAACAAGCCACCTTGGCACCTGTGGCTAGCTCTGACCTGTTTCCTGGGTCAACTCAAGCCTGCACCCACCACACAGCAATGAAGATCCAGCCTTTGTGGGCATGTTCTCCAGGGCAGGCTGAGCCAGAAATTCTCTCCACTCCTGCTACCCACATCGAGAATGGAAATTCAGGACTATACCTCCACCCAGTGTCCACTCGCATGTACTTCCAGCAAGGGGCATCGAATAGCAATCACAATCAGACAGTCTGGCTGATTGTCATCTTCTGAACCCAGGGAACTTCGGGCTAATTGATTCTTCCTTATTGTTCATTTGCTGAAATCATCTAATTCCCCACAGACGGCGAATTAAACTAGAACCTGCCAGTTTCGATGGTTCAGCTCCTCACTGTCTGAAGCAACTGAGACATTATGGGACTTCACAGATAAAATTCTACTGGATGCTATGTGGAACAGTTTTATGAGTATCTTTCTGTTCAAATGGATTTGCTGTAAAGTTATGGGAGGAGGAGTTCATTCACACAGCATTGCTTCCGTGAGCTGAATGAATAAGGTCACAGAGGAAGTGAACAGCAGTGCTGTCTATCCCTGGAGAATTGCTGTAAGTTTGTAGAGCACCACAAACAAATTTCTCCCCCTATATGGTTTTCCAGTGATCAATGCAGATGCCTCTAACATTTCAGTCAAAAATATGCTTCAAATGAAAGGCCAAAGGAACAGATCCATTTCCTGTTGAAAGACAGGTCATGTAAATCAATAAGTTTAGACTTTAGGGGGGTGAAATTGGTCTATCCCAGCACTGGGAAATGGGTTTCTTTCAAATTGGCTGCCTGTTAAACACTGTGCCAGTTTTATTTCCAATTGAGTTTTAAGTTTAAGTTTATTTATTAGTGTCACAAGTAGGCTTACATTAATACCGCAATGAAGTTACTGTGAAAATCGCCTAGTTGCCACACTCCGGAGCCTGTTCGGGTACATTGAGGGAGAATTTAGCATGGCCAACACACCTAACCACCATGTCTTTCGGACTGTGGGAGGAAACCGGAGCCCCCGGAGGAAACCCACGCAGACACGGGGAGAACGTGCAGACTCCACAAAGACAGTGACTCAAGCTGAGAATCGAACCTGGGTCCCTGGCGCTGTGAGGCAGCAGTGTTAACCACTGTGCCACCGTGCCACCCTGACTTGTATTCAGTGTAAGGGAATATTTAACTCAATGCATATGAATTCCTGTCAAAGAAGCTGCTTTGAACACGGGATACTTCCTGTGGATGGTATAGGATTCATGTTTCTCTTTTAAAAATGAGTGCACTTTATTTTATAATCGGAATGGCAGAGGATTTCAGGTGATGCTTAAAATATGCAGTGTTCCTGTGGTCCTGTGAAACTTGGTCCAACAGATGTTCAATATCTTAATTTATTATTTTAAATATAACCACAAACACAGAATATTTTTACTTTACTGAAGACCTCAGATTTTTGATGGAATATATTTTGTCTAGCAAATTAAGAAAAGCATTGAAGGAGGTTTTGCGGGTTGTTGTAACTAAAGGATCCTGTATTGTAGTCAAACAGCAACTCATATTCCTATATTTTCACAGATATTATTTCCAGTTTAACCAGCATTCGCAATAGCATTGCACATCATCATTGGGATACTGAAACTCTTGCATGAGAAAAAATACAGTTCATGTTATGCAATATTTTCCTTTAAGGGTCACTGCTACTACCATGGTCACGTGCAAGGATATTCTCAATCTACTGTCAGCCTCAGCACTTGTTCTGGTCTCAGGTATGAATTAAACCCTTTTCAATTTGCAATGCTTATATAGGAATGGGGCCATTTCTGCTTTGGGTGCATGTGCTAAGTTGATCACCATTAACCCTGATTATCACCACATTCCTAACTAAAAATCTGTTTGTAGGAATCCTGTTTTATTTCTAGGCCTTTTGGTTTGATTAGCCAGGGATAGAGTTAGGTCAAAAGAGCAAGAAACCGACCTACTCCGCGATACATAAGGGACTGTCCTCCTTATTTTCACTCCCCACTGAAGAGAGATGCCTGAACTTCACATTGTGCCTCGCTAAAACAATGAGATGAGCGCCGGAATTTTACCATCCCGCCCACCACAGGAATCAGAGCAGGCGAGGGGCAGATAATGGGAAGGTCTGTTGACCTCAGGCGGGATTTTACACTTTCAGGATGAGCGAGGTCGTAAAATCCCGCCCATGATCTTGAATTCATTGGACTGTGAACTGAAGCGGTCATCCTGATATTTCAAATTTTTTTTCAAGTTTGTCTTTTATTTTGACTTTTATTTTCCGTGTGGTTTCATGTTTCAATGGAGAGTTGAATCTAATTTTCAAAACTTGTTTAATTTTTGAAGTTCAAGGTGTTGAAGGAGAGCTGAAGATTTGTTTATATATATTGTATATATATATGTCTGCTTTGTACTTCTCGTGCACTTGCTGTGATGGTAAGCTGCAGTTAGTGTCAATAGCAATAGAACTCATATTTGGTGCTAGTGAAATTGGTTTTATATTTCCATATTCATGTACTTGGAGTAAAGTTTGGAGCCGAAGGGTTACATTGTGAGGAATTGGGTCTTGAATCACCCAGGAAAGAAAAGCAAACTCAACAAGGTGACTTGAACTTAGTGCTGAATTCAAACAGAACCCATTGTGGCTGGTTCAGTTACGTCTTAACCCACTGTGTGAGAGACACAAGTTGATGCAGTTGACATAAACACTCTTAAAGGATGGATAAGGTCTGTTTAAGTGTGATCTGAATTTTTTTAAATCCCCCACCCTTTAAACATGAAAAAAACAGGCTGCAAGCTGTGAGAGATAAAAAAAACCTTTGCTGGACTGCTTTGATTGGCAGCCAATTTGGTGTAAATTAGAAAAAGAATCATTGTGTCATGCAATTTCAGTTGAGTTATTTGTTAATATTTTCCCAAGGGCTAATATTATGCCATTATGAATGATTGACTGAGTTTCAAAAGATACAGTTATCTCAGCAGTAGGTTCTAAGTTCATAGAACTCCAACAGTGCAGAAGGAGGCCATTCAGCCCATCGAGCCTGCACTGACCATAATCCCACCCGGGCCCTATTCCCATAACCCCACATATTTACCCTACTAATCCCCGTGATACTATGGTCAATTTATCATGGCCAATCAACCTAACCCACACATATTTGGACTGTGGGACGAAACCGGAGCGTCCGGCGGAAACCCACGCAGACATGGGGAGAGTGTGCAAACCTCACACAGACAATCACCTGAGGCTGGAATTGAACCCGGGTCCTTGGCACTGTGAGGCACAGTGCTAACCACTGTGCCATGCCACAGTTTGATTGACAGTTTAAAGACCCTATGAAATGATAAGTTGTCTTTGATGTAGGGACTGAACATAACTATGTTTGTTTTTGTGAGAGGTTAACCACTTCAGATTTAAAGTTTGAATGGGTTTCATAAATGGCAGTTTTTTTTCACTATTAAGCGTGTCGGTGTGAGAGCTGTATTTGATTGTGAGGATTTCTTTTCCATTTCCACATGGCACCATGAGACGGAAGGACTGATTAGGGACAGTCAGCATTGCTTTGTGAGTGGAAAATCACGTCTCACAAATTTGATTGAGTTTTTTGAAGAGGTAACCAAGAAGGTAGATGAGGGCAGTGCAGTTGATGTTGTCTACATGGACTTTAGCAAGGCCTTTGACAAGGTACCGCATGGTGGGTTGTTGCATAAGGTTAAATCTCACGGGATCCAGGGTGAGGTAACTAAATGGATACAAAATTGGCTTGATGACAGAAGCCAGAGGGTGGTTGTGGAGGATTGTTTTTCAAACTGGAGGCCTGTGACCAGCGGTGTGCCTCAGGGATCGGTGCTGGGTCCATTGTTATTTGACATTTATATTAATGATTTGGATGAGAATATAGGAGGCATGGATAGGAAGTTTGCAGATGACACCAAGATTTGTGGCATAGTGGGCAGTGAAGAAGGTTATCTCGGATTGCAACGGGATCTTGATCAATTGGGCCAGTGGGCTGACGAATGGCAGATAGAGTTTAATTTAGATAAATGCGAGGTGATGCATTTTGGTAGATTGAACCAGGGTAGGACTTACTCAGTTAATGGTAGGGCGTTGGGAAGAGTTATAGAACAAAGAGATCTAGGGGCACAGGTTCATAGCTCCTTGAAAGTGGAGTCACAGGTGGACAGAGTGGTGAAGAAGGCATTCGGCATGCTTGGTTTTATTGGTCAGAACATTGAATACAGGAGTTGGGACGTCTTGTTGAATTTGTACAAGGCATTGGTAAGGCCACACTTGGAATACTGTGTACAGTTCTGGTCACCCTATTATAGAAAGGATATTATTAAACTAGAAAGAGTGCAGAAGAGATTTACTAGGATGCTACGGGGACTTGATAGATTGAGTCATAAGGAGAGGTTGGATAGACTGAGACTTTTTTCTCTGGAGCATAGAAGGCTGAGGGGTGATCTTATAAAGGTCTATAAAATAATGAGGGGCATAGATCAGCTAGAAAGTCAATATCTTTCCCCAAAGGTAGGGGAGTCTAAAACTGGAGGGCATAGGTTTAAGGTGAAAGGGGAGAGATACAAAAGGATCCAGAAGGGCATTTTTTTCACACAGAAGGTGGTGAGTGTCTGGAACGAGCTGCCAGAGGTAGTAGTAGAGGAGGGTACAGTTTTGTCTTTTAAAAAGCGTTTGGACAGTCATGTGGGTAAGATGCGTATAGAGGGATATGGGCTAAATGTGGACAGTTGGGACTGGCTTAGGGGTTAAAAAAAAAGGGCGGCATGGACAAGTTGGGCCGAAGGGCCTGTTTCCATGCTGTAAACCTCTATGACCTGAAGTCTAACCATGGTGGATACTGGGTGATTGGTTATGGAGGTGGCAATGGGGCATGAGGGGCATAGAAGTGGGTGGGGGACATAAATTTGCAGGGGAGGTGACCTGACGTATGAGGGGACATGGGATTGGGTGAGGGCATGAGTTGGCATGGAGATGACATGAGGGGCCATGGGAGGGTGAGATGATGTGTGGTGAGGACTAGGGGGCCCAGTGACTTTGAAAACAACTGTGACAAAGTCCCAGAGAATCGAAGCAGGCCTTCTAACCAGCCCACTTGGGCCATACCCAGCCCATGCCACCTAGCATCTGCTTCTGAGGTTGGTGGACCTGATTTGATTCCGCCATACCTGCCAGGACGGAAAACTACATCTAACGGGAGGCCCTTTAAGCCAAGGTGGAACTGCTGAGTCGGGGAATTTCCCGACTGGACCTACTTACCTCAGAAGCAAAAATCCGGCCCTTACTGTTCTTTCTGTCCAGTGAGGCTTTATCATTAAAATACACTCTCACTTTGCTGTTTTTGAAACAAATGGAAACAGTTGTGCACTGTTCAAAATCAGCCCATGTTGTATTTTTTTATTGACCATTGCACTAAAATATAAATAACATTATACAAAAAACATGTGCAAAAGATCTACTGCACGGAAATGCCTTGTTTTATTCTACAGACCTGTTCAAGATCAAAGAAATTTTTATAGTTTACCAAACAAATCTGTTCTACATCATATTTGTTTGTGACATTCAAAAAGTAAATGCAATGCAGAGTGGCCCAACACATGGAAGATGTTCTGATACAATCCTCAGACCCTTTTTGTTTTATTCATGAATGGGATTTGGACGTTGTGGGTTAGGTCAGTGTTTATTGCCCATCCCTAATTTCCCTTGAGAAAATGGTGGGTGAGCCTGTTCTTGAACTGCTGCAGTTCATGTGTTGTAGGTACAGCCACAGTGCTGCTAGGAATTCCAGGATTCTGACCCAGTGACGGTGGAGGAAGGTATAATACTATAATAGAATCATAGACGTATCATATAATCCTACAGAGCAGGAGGCCATTCGGCCCATCGAGTCTGCACCAACCCACAATCCCACCCAGGCCCTAACACCATAACCCTAGCTTTGCCATGACACGAAGGGGCAATTTAGTATGGCCAATCCACCTAACCCACACAGCTTTGGACTGTGGGAGGAAATTGGAGCACCCGGAGGAAACCCACGCAGACACGGGAAGAATGTGCAAACTCCACACAGACAGTGACCCAAGCTGAGAATTGAACCCGTATCCCTGGCACTGTGAGGCTGCAGTGCTAACCATTGTGCCGCCATGCCGCCTATGATAAGGTATTAAAAGGACCACAAACTTCTCCAATTATTTTTTCATGTGCACTTGTATTAATGCTACCAACCATATTTTGCAACTAACTGCACCAAAGCTAGTGTAAAACTACTGATATTCAGCTCTAAACATTATCTGCACAGTGCTCTGTCCAGCGACTAGAACTGATCTCAGTGATAATGGAGCTCTAAAAATGCTCCACTCTCCAGGGAGCTTTTCAAGTATATTTTGAAAGTGAGAGAAGATGTATTGCTTCTCTCTTACTGTGACAGGAATTTGAAGTAAATTTTCAGATTGGCCAAGATGTCCAGTGCACCTACTTGGGACATGGAAATGTGAGTTTGCATCATGCTGGATTAGCTGAACTTGTTGCAAAGTCCAAGCTTTGCGAGGCTCTCAACTCGGGCTCTCAACTCGGCTGACCTGATTCCTAAATTATACTACCAATTTTGCACTGATCCAATAGAAGGAGTATCATTACATCCTAATAATAAATGAATTAACACCGGTCTAACTAAGGCTACCCAGAATATATTGCCCAGAGGAACATTATCCTTCTAACTTTACCTGCATTAACAAAAGCTTGTTAATCAAGTCTTTGCACTAACACTACTTACACTGATAGTCAATAGTTAACTTTTCAATCATCCGGGCTACCTCCTTTGTGATCATTTATGGCAACACACTTGTATTTAATAGTTCTTATTTCACAACAGATCGGTTTATTAAATTAGTTTGGTATTGACTACAAGTTTAATGAGTTAAGTTACTGATGGTCACCACTGTTATGATCAACCAGCAATTAACTGATGGAACTACGCCACAGAATTTCACAATGCTCAACAAAAACAAACTTTGTATATGTAAAAGAAGTAAACAAAGTGAGCTCTATTAACTTAACAAAGACTTATGCTATAAATTCAGTTCTGCTTTTTACTTCCCCCTCAAGAATTCCCTAATTTTACGAAATCTTTGAGCTTCATTTATTTTTCCTGGGAGCAACTCAAAAGTATATCACCAGGAATATTTCAGGAATCCCCTATGATTTCTCTTCAGCATTCCAGTTATTCACCAAGGTACAGGATTTCATTAGGGTTCCTTCCATAGAATCTATGGTGCAGAAGGAGGCCATTTGGCCCATCGAGCCTGCACTGACAACAATCCCACCCAGGTCCTATCCCTGTAACCCCATTTATTTACTCTCCTAATCCCCCTGACACCTCAGGGCAATTTTGCATGGCCAATCAATCCAGCCCGCACATCTTTGGACTGTGGGAGGAAACCAGAGCATCCGGAGGAAACCCACGCAGACACGGGGAGAATGTGCAAACTCCACACAGACAGTGACCCAAGCCGGGAATTGAACCCGTGTCCCTGGCGCTGTGAGGCAGCAATGCTAACCACTGTGCTACCGTGCCGCCCCATTAACCTCTGGCTAAGTAATCCTCCAATTTCTTCACCGACCTCATGACTCTGGATTCACAGCTCCAGTATGGGCCTCCCTGTGACCTCTGCGATTGAATGGCTGGCAACTGAACTTTTGCACAAGTGTAATTATAGTGCTGAAAGAAAGTCAAAGTAATGCTGTTCCATGTAGCAAATAATCAAAAGGTCAACAACAACCTCATGATACTGGTAACTCAAGAACAACTCTTGTGAAAACAAGTAGTCAGTCAGGCTTCATACTTTCAGGGAGAAACAGACCTAATATTTCAGGTCAGAACTGATAAAAGGTCATCTAAAGGTCCTGCTGCTGGGAGCAGGAGTGTGACCTGACCTCCGTACCATTGGGCTATGGTACCCTGAGATGGCATTTGTTCAATGGCAGCTGATTAAAGGATCTCCGTCCAATTGAGTACAGCAGCACCCCCCCCCCCCCCCCCTCCCACCACAGCTGCTGGCCCAATTAGAGTGCCAAGAGCTCGAAAACCTCAGCAATGCCACCACTTGAAGGATGAAGAAGAGGCGGTCCTGAGGAGAAGGTAAGTTTGGTGTAGGGCCAGGCAGGCAAACAAGAGAAAGGCAAAGCAAAGTGAAACTGTGATTTTCATATTCAAAAAAAGGTTTTGGAGAACAGTGGAGGGATGGATTGTTCGAGTTGTTCTGTATGGCCAAGTCGTTATTATGTTCAGAAAGAACATGATGACAAGAGTGTAACTTTTTTGCTTCACTGCCTGAGCAATGCTCCATCAGAATAGATCATCGACGTGTTGCGAATCTGCATGATGACAATCTGCGTGTTCCATTGCCTTTGATAGAAGGGAAACCAGGAGAGTTATACAATGGACTGGAGATCTGGGCCACGATTCTCCCATACCGCTGCGCTGATTTTTGTAGTGCAGCGGGCCAGGAAATTCTCGTGTTGGCCTCTTCATGGGGTTTGCGCTTGCATTCCTGCCGCTATAGCGTCTCCCAATGCCAGATTTCCGGCGACGCCAGCTCTGCGATGGAAATCAGTGGGGAGGTGTAGAAATCATTTAAATAGTTGTTTGAATCTCTTTTAAATGTGATTAGCAGGCTCAGGACTGAAATCTCTGGGCCCGCTAGCACCTCTCCCCACCCCCCCCCCCCCCCCTACCTTTCCCCGGCCAGAGTGGTTCACTCCAGCGGGGATTACAGTAGCTCCCCACTTTCGGGGAACTAGCAGTCCGACCATGCTGGAGTAAAGGGGGGTTATTGCGGCCCCCAGAGGTTTGGGCAGTGGGGGGTGCCCCAGGCATTGGCACCCTGGCAGTGCCAGCTTATGCCCCCGGCACTGTCCAGTGGGGCATGCTAGTGACCTGTGCAGTGCACAGGGTGTGGGAGATTCCTCTCTGAATTCAACACTTGGAGGTTTTTTTGGGAGAATTCCAGCCCTGTTCTGTCAGAACCACCACCCAAACAATAAAGAAGGAAATTTACCCACATATCTTTATACGCGGTGCATAGAACAATTCCTCTCCCCAAATGATTAAAATCTAAAGGCTTGAATTAAGCCAGTCATTTTCCCATGACATTCCAGAATAAATGGTAGTAGTTATCTCGTTGAACATTGTCTTTTCACATGTGCCACGATGTGGCTGATGGAAGTGTCTTCGAAGAGTTAATGGGTTTCAACAGAGTGAGTGAGAAGAATGAAGATTGATGAGGATAGAGTTATTATTCAGCATTCTTTGAGTTTCTCTTTTGCTTCTGCTCCATGGCAACCTCTTGATAATGACATCAGCATTCATTATTGGAAGAAAAATATCCAAAAGTGTAGAGATTTGTAAATCTGAAGCCTTAGATTCACCTCATTGCTCGAGTTTAATCTGTACTCCAAAAAAACAAAACTACAATTGCTGGAAATCTGAAGCAAAAACAGGAAATGCTGGAAATGCATGGCAGATCAGTCTACGCCTGCGGAGAAGAGACAGTCAGCATTTGAAACATGTATCCATCTTCAGAGCTTTAAGATAAGAGATGAACAAGCATATAAATAGAAAAGGGAAAATAGGAGAGAAAAACACAGGTTTGGTGGGGACGAATCAGTGGGTGCACCTTCAGTTTCGATTTCAAGCCTGATGCCTATTTTTTCCATGTTTTCAATCCCATCCATTGCCTGATCTTTTCCATTGTGTTAGCCTTTCGGATGTTATTGTCTCCCTGTTTATTTCCTCTCCCCTCCTTCTTTTCATATTCTATTAATCTCTTAGTTTTCAGAAGGGAACAAGTCCACGACCTGGACTGTTCTCCCCACAGATACTGGCCGTTAATTTTCAGTTTTTCTTACTTCTCATCTGGGTCATTGGACAGAATTCCTCTGCAATAGCGGGAAGAGGGGAGAAAAACAATGAGATCAGTTTTGTTCAAAAGTGCACTCATTAGCCAATTCCAAAGCGACACCTAATGAGTGATTATGAAAAATCTACAGCACACCCTCCTGGAGAGAGGGCAGAAAATATATAATGGGCAACACTGTGCCATTATGACATATTAGCAGCAAAGGAGATACCTGTGAACCGCCCTGTCTATAAAATAAAGGCACAGTAAGAAGTCTCACAACACTAGGTTAAAGTCCAACAGGTTTATTTGATAGCACAAGCCATTAGCTTTCAGAGCGCTGCTCCTTCATCAGGTTGAAGCAACATATGATGCAATTCAGTATTATGGTCCAACATGCATCACTGGATGGCACATTGGTCGGGTGCCTGTGAGACATTGCATCACTGGCTGAGAGGCTGTTTCCATTGTATGTACAAGAAAGCAGGGTAGTTACAATGTCCAAATGGGATAAAATCTAGACAAGGATTCCATCAGTCTAACACACCTCACTAGAAACGACAAAAAGATTCCATGAAAAGGAAATTTCAAAAATATCCTGACAATATCTGCAGGACAAATCGAGTTTCCTTCTGTGTTTCAATCGCCGTTGCTTTTTAATTGCCTCAGTAGCATGTTGCTTAACAAAATTGCATGCAAAAAGCTGGGAATGAATCTGTCTCATTGGTAATTCCCATTTAATTTTTAACATCCAAATATATTAACTCTCTGAACAGAAAAAAAAATCATTAGATTGCTACTTCATACAAAGAAAAATCTCTCTGTGGGGTCATGTCATGATGGAGTTATGTATTTGAAGAAATCAAAAGAAGGTTTCATGGCGATGTGAAACTTGAACCAATGTTAACTTGTGATGAGTGTCGGAAAGTACTGACACATGAAATACAAGCAGGCAGTTTATGTTGGCACTTTCCTCACTGCTGACCATGGTGCATTGCATCAAATCAATTCAAGCCCTCAAATAGTTGGAAAATACAAAAGCTCTTTTATGCTTTATGGTTTCCTGAAATTTGTTGATTTATTGAATTTAATTGGGTTCTCACTAAGGATAAATTGCTATGAAATTAGAAAGTGCTGTGGCAAATATTTCAGTCACTATAACAGATATTAAATACTTAACATTTTTTTTACCCTCAGTGAATCTCTGGCAAAAAAATCAACCTCAAGATTGCTGAGTTTTTTTCAGTTTATACAGACACCAAAAACATGAAAAAATGTAGTGGATTCTGTTAAAATTATCAGACAAGTTCCTGGTAATTCATAAATGTATTTTAATTTAGATTTTAATACTGAATAATTAATTTCTGTACAAAAGCTTTAAATTGCAACAGTAGCTAACTTTTTATTGCATTTTTAACATAGAAAAGGATTCCCCTTAGGTGCTTCATTGAAGCATAATCAAACAAAAATGGATGCCACAGTAAAGAGGGAGATATTAGATGGGAAGATCACAAACTTTATAACAAGTTGTGTTTTCAGGAAGGTCTTATAGAAGAGAATGTGCTTCTACTAGGTAGAATTCTATCATCAATGGTGGGAGGAATGCAAAAAACATGAGAATCAGAGTAAGAAAGAGTTCTTGGGGGAAGGAGGTATTTTTAGAACCAGAGGAAGCTACAAAAATAGTGTGAGTTGACATTATGAAGGTACTTAATTGTGTGTGAAAATTTTAAGTTGAATGATTGGAAGCTGATTCTTCTGAACAAATTTCTCTGTTTCTTTTTGATAGGGGATTTGTTTCATTTGAAAATAAAAGTTATATATTAGAACCCATTGAAGGTGCTACCGATAACACACACTTGATCTACAGAGCAGAAAATCTTCAGGGAAATGTGGGTGCTTGTGGACATAACTTTGGAACATCAGATACCACTATGGACAGCATTGTTGAGTCCTTGCAGAGGTCTTCTACGAGGGTAGGTTAATTACATTTGTTTAAGGCAATAAAATATGGCAAACAGTGTGTGGCCAAGTAGCAATGGTGTTTTAAGAAGCTTTCTGAAAAGAACTTCCTCATATAATTATCTTGCAATAAATCTGTTATCACTTGCTCTTCAGATTCCTAACAGATTTAAGTTACATGACTCTTTATCCTGGCAATTGGCCTCCGTAATGGTCCATCTTCCAGTATGAAAGATATGACCAGACATCGGGAGGTTAGAGTTGAATGTTTTTCTTTTCATACAAAGCAATATTTTAAAAAAATGATAGGATAAACACAATTTTTAAAAAAACATAAGTGGCCAAGGGTCTTCTTCCAGTTAGTGCAAAACTAGCATTTGGAAAGTGATAGGGCACTGCAGCACGTTGCTAGTTAGGTCAACAGGCAGCAGCAGATGAGGAGAACATTTTGTGCCTGGCAGCGTTCTGCAGTGTCATGGGTTCATTGCTCAACATCACAAGAAAAACATTCAATCTGCAATCCCACACTTGCTTCCCATCACCCGTTTCTCCTTGACCTAATTTACAGTCGGGACATGAAGACTTCCCCGAGTTAAAAATTGCCAGAAGGCACAAAAAAAGTATGAAAATTAATAAAATAAAATCATGTATTTCACATTAAACCATAAATATCTCACAGCTGGCTCTTGATGGGAGTTAAGCTTAGGAACCTCTTTTTCAAGTTCGACAATGTTAGCCAAAGTGAGGAACATGCATGTACTTATGAATCAAAATGACTGTGTGGGCTAGTTAGGCAGAATTTGTTCTTGACAGTGATAATTAACACATATTTCAAGTATATTACATGTAAAAATAGTTGCCAAAAGAAGCACATGTTGTAGAAATTTTTAAAAAAGCACATTTGTCTAAATCTTTTTACATTCTCAGGTCTAGACGTCTCAAAGTACTTCACACCAAGGAGTTACTTTTGGAGGTGTAGACGCTGTTGTTTTGTAAGCAAATAAAATTGGTTGTGTGGAGGGAGGCTGTAATCAGCACATAGGTTAAATGACTAGTTATTTTATCCATTTGTGGGACATGGACATCGCTGGCTGGCCAGCATTTATTGCCCATCCCTAGTTGCCCTTGGAGAGCAGTTGAGAGTCAACCACATTGCTGTGGCCCTGGAGTCACATGTAGGCCAGACCAGGTAAGGATGGCAGAAAGACATTCATGAATCAGATGGGTTTTTCTGACAATCGACAATGGTTTTATGGTCATCAGTTGATTCTTAATCCCAGATCTTTTTGTTGAATTCAAATTCCACCACTTGATGTGGCAGGATTCAAATCCGTGTCCCCAGAACATTAGCTGAGTTCCTGGATTAATAGTCTAGCGATAATACCACTGGGCCTTTACCTCCCTTAGTTAATTATGTTGGTTTGGGAGGAGGGTGAGTGGCCATGATACTGGGATGATTCCATGCTCAATCCAGATAGGGTCTTGGAATCTTCTACATGCACACGAACAGGCAGATGAAACCTCTGTTTAGTATCTGAGAGACAGAAAACCCATGGACTGAAGTGCTGATCTAGATTACAATTACTTACTTAAGTCTAGGAATAAAGCCTGAATCCTGACCATCTGACTCGGAGACTAGAGAACTACGAACTGCTGTTAGAAATTGAATTCAAAACTAACCTTTTTCTTATAGTGACTGCTTTTAAACAATTGCACAAAAGTTTTTTTTATCTGATGAATACTGCGAATCACAGAATGAATGCGTAGTTGTTAATGTAACAGCCACACACTGAAAGAACTCCCCAGTAATCTTGAATTGTGCTATTCACAGACTCTTGTAAATCGGTTACGAAGAAACAAAAACAATTATATGTTTTAAATCAGATAAGATTGCAAATCTCTTGTTTGTTACCTTTGCTTTTGAAATGTTTGACATGATTGTGACAGCATGATGGATTTGGAGCCTAATCAAGTAATCTAACTGACTGTCTGTCTCTGCCCTTAACTGGGAAAAAAATTAGATGGCAGTGTCCAATTGTGTTGGGGTTGTAAGATAATAAACATCTCCTAAGCAATCTTGACATTTAAATTGGGACATTTATCACAAGTAGACTCTGTATTACTGAATGCCATTACAGATATAAATGCTTGGTTTTACGACTACCAAGGCCCAGAAACATGTGTCTGTTTGGCTAATACCATATTTTTAACTTTGTCATTTGCAAAATAGAACTATTGTTTTATTACATGTTCGATGTACATTTTTAGCAGCTTCACTTCTGGGAAAAAATCAAAAGGAACTATTTAAATGTAACTGACAGGAAGATGTGGGAAAAAAAAGGAAACCCTGCAAACAATAAAAATCCAAGTTTTGAAAGTATGTGCCTAATTTTCACATATTTTGTACGCAATGGGAGAATATTTCCACAGAGAGGGAAAGGGCTCTGAACATCCTACTACTGCGAGATTCCTATGTTGACATTATGAACATACCAGGTGAATACCAGAAATGTCAACATATGAGGCTTTTTATTAGAAGCGTTAATAAAATAGTTTGACCTCATGATTAAAGGGAAATTGAACCCAATGTGTGGTAGGCATCATAGACCCTGATGAGGGCCACATGTTTTAAATCTGCAGATTGTCCAATTTCCCAGCATTTGGCACCCTCGGATTATCATCTGGCGACAAAATGCTGCTGTGTCTCCAAAGCAATTAGTGACTTTGCCGTGTAAGCGGAAAATGTTCCAGTTCCCACTTGTTGTTACTATATAGAAGAAATGTACAGAAGGAGCATTTTCATAGAACTACACTTCTCAAACATGTATTAACAACAACTATAATAGCACCTTTAGTGTAGAAAAATGTCTCAAAGCACTTCACAGAAGCATAATCAAGCAAAGATTTACCCAGAATCAAAGATGTGGCAATGCCGGTGTTGGACTGGGGTGGGCACAGTCTGAAGTCTCTCAGTACCAGGTTAAAGTCCAACAGGTTTAATTGGTATCACGAGCTTGCAGAGCGTTGCTTCTTCATCAGGTGAGTGAAGGAGCAGCACTCTGAAAGCTCGTGATATCAGGGATCGACAGCCAGCGTAGAACACTGATTTCCACATTTAAGTAGCCGTATATCCATTTCAAACTGCTTGCCCATTTGGTACATCAGATGGGCCTTCGGCATTAATGGGCCAGCTGACGTTACCGTCCCGTCAGATTTTCAGTTGCTGCCCGCTTGCTTTTCAGGTGAAACGGAATGTTGAAACTTGCCTCCATTTTGTTTTAGATTAGTTTGGTGAGACAATAATTAGCAAACAAAAATCTGTGCTACATTGTCAACAAAATGTACCAGATTAGGTCACTTTCACGTCATTAAGGATCTCAATCTTTATGTGTAAGCACAATTTAACTTTAACTATCGTAGTGGCATCAGATTACTTTTACTCCGAAAATGAGGTTTGACTCAACTGCACAGACCCTTTGGGGACCTGAGAAATTTAAAAACCAACCTCCAGTTCATTTAATGTGTAGAAAGTCTAGACACTCCCACCCACCATCTCTAGAAATTTAAACATGCCCCTGGGGAGTGGAGCTCTGAGCATTCCTGTATAAATGAGGTACCGCCTAGCTGGATTTACTGAGCACTGATTACAGTGGTCGTACGTTAGGTTTTAATAGAAGGTTCATAAACACAATGCTCTCTGTTCAAGAAAGCTAATTTTATTTAGCGTCACATGGAGTTAAAAATGGCTAATTATTCAAATGTTGTTCACATGCACATGAGAGTTAATAATAATGTTGGTGCTTCATCCTCTCTGGAACTTTGTGATATCCTCGTTAACCTCTTCACTTCTAGTGATAGACTTTGAGAGTTTTTCAGAAATCGGCAACATCTTAGCTGTAACTTGTTTTGCAGCACAAGAGAGATATATCGAAGACCACTAAATACGTGGAACTGGTTATAGTAGCAGATAATCGAGAGGTAAAATATTAAACTTGCTTTCAGTTAAAAGTATTTCAGACACATTTTTCAATTAGCTGTAATTCTGCTATTTTTTGTTCTGCTCCCAAATAAAAAGAGCACCATCTTAGCAATATCTTGCATGAATCGTGGAACTATGGATAATTATGGAAATATTTTTCGTAAGTTAATTGAAGGGATATTTTAATAACTTGCGAATCATGTCCTTTCTCTTCTGTCCACATGATATATTAGTGGTGCAAGTAATGTGTTGTCCCTCAGGAACCAGTATCCTTGTCTTTTCCATCACCATTTTTATGTACAATTGTGGTATTTGAGTAATCCGTCTGTCTGCACAAAATATTCAAAATCATAAGATGTCATGCCATGCTGATCAATTGCTCTAGTGATTAATGTGCTTTGATCCATCGTTTGTTCTTTTTAAATGAAGTTAATAACTATTTTCATTGAATAATTTTCCCCAAAATACCTGAATAATAGTTCCTGGTCCTTGACTACAATATAATGGAATGTAGGAACATGGGTTTGTACTAGACGAGAAAAGACCATTGTGGTCTCAGAAATATCAGCCCAGGTTGATGCACAGAAACGGGCAGAGACAAACCTGATCTTTAAAAATGACTGCCCACAGCTCCAATTTTCATTCCGGGGTGGGTAGGAGGAGGGGGGTGGGGTGGGGGGAGTATGGCCTGGATTGCAAACAGGGCCCTCTGACCTGGAATGAGTGGGTAGGCCTGAGGCAGTCTGGGTGGAAGGCCTGTCTCTTTTCTTCAGCACTTCGTTGAATTTATGTTTTAAAATTAAAATTAAATAGCAGTCCCACAAACTCCCCATGGCCCAACAAGCCAACCCGTGCCACCTCATGCCCCCATGTCCCCTCGTACTCTCTATGCCAACCCATGCCCCCAACTCCACCACGCATTACCCTTAACCCCTGCCCATGCGCACTCACCTAGTATGCACTCTGGACAAACGTCAGGAGTCTTACTGACATGAAATAAAGTTATCTGTCTATTAATGTCACAGTTTTTAAAAAAACATTGAATTTAAAAGAAGTTCAATACATAGAAATGTCTTCAATTAATCTTTTATGAAAGCAAACATTTATATTCTATAACCACTTGGAGTTGTCAATCAAACCGTTCACTTAACAGGCACCTCACAGTGACAATGTTAGTTTGTAAAATCATCATTGTAGAATAAATGCTATAATGATTTTTTAAATTCCATGTGCTTTTATAAATGTGAAGCCCAGTAGAGTTAAATCCATTGACAGTTTTAACAGTTTCAATTAGTTTTGACAGTTTGTTGACAAATTTGACAGTTTTGTGACAGCTTTACAGCTCATTGACAGCTTGGCAATTCATTGACCGCTTCGACAGTTGTTTGACAGATTTGACACTTCCAATGAGTTTATGCACTTTTTGTGCACAGTCATACTTACTTTTGATAACTCCAAAGGGTGCCATACCTCTCCCAAAAGCTGCCTTACCTCTCCCAAAGGGTGCCTTACCTTTCCCAAATTTTCCAAGGACCATATTCAAGAGAGAACTTTACCTCTCCAAATGAGTACCCTGGCTATCAAAATGGATTCTCAAAGATCAAAATAGCTCTTACCTGATTTAATCTGCACATGCCTGGTTTCACACCACTGGGCTACCAAAATCCCACTTCAGTGTAGGCAGCAGATAATTTAAATGGCCAGCTGCCTCTGTAAAACTTGCACCCACGAACCCCAGCCTCACTCCAGTCCAGCCCCAACAAAAATAGGAAATGCTGTGTTCGAAGGCAGGACTTAACCATTTCCGCTATTTTCACCATGATGAAGAGCGTCTCTGTCTTGGTTGAAATTTGAGCCATGATATCCCACAATATCCCTCATGCCTTGTTGTCAAATGTTTGCCTTGCGTGTGAGGGTGATTTTCAGTTTCCTTGCGTGTGTGAAACTGGCAGTTGTAGATTGGCCAACTGTTATACACCACCACCATCTCCCTCACTTTTCTTTCCCATTGAAGTCAATGGAAAGGAAAGTCAGAGCAGATGTATAATGAGAAGCCAATCTTGCATTTTGGTAGATTGAACCAGGGCAGGACTTACTCAGTTAATGGTAGGGCGTTGGGGAGAGTTACAGAACAAAGAGATCTAGGGGTACGGGTTCATAGCTTCTTGAAAGTGGAGTCACAGGTAGACAGAGTGGTGAAGAAGGCATTCAGCATGCTTGGTTTCATTGGTCAGAACATTGAATACAGGGGCTGGACGTCTTATTGAAGCTGTACAAGACATTGGTAAGGCCACACTTGGAATACTGTGTACAGTTCTGGTCACCCTATTATAAAAAGGATATTATTAAATTAGAAAGAGTGCAGAAAAGATTTACTAGGATAGCTACCAGGACTTGATGGTTTTGAGTCATAAGGAGAGACTGGATAAACTGGGACCTTTTCCCTGAAGCGTAGGAGGCTTAAGGGTGATCTTATGGAGGTCTATAAAATAATGTGGGGCATAGATAGGGTAGATAATCAACATATTTTCCCCAAGGTAGGGGAGTCTAAAACTAGAGGGCATAGGTTTACGGTGAGAGGGGAGAGATACAAAAGGGTCCAGAGGGGCAATTGTTTCACTCAGAGGGTGGTGAGTGTCCGGAACGAGCTGCCAGAGGTAGTAGTAGAGGTGGGTGTAATTTTGTCTTTTAAAAAGCATTTAGACAGATACATGGGTAAGATGGGTATCGAGGGATATGAGCCAAATGCGGGCAATTGGGACTAGCTTAGTGGTAAAAACTGGGTAGCATGGACAAGTTGGGCCGAAGGGCCTGATTCCATGCAGTAAACCTCTAAGATGTTCTTCCCTGCTCTGTATCTGACAGCCAGTCTGAAATGTGGAATGAGGGAAAGAAAGTACATCAATTGAAAATCTTCATAGAGTAAATATATCCGAATACTATGGATGTTTACTGCATTAAATGCGCATGTTCTTCTTCACTTGGAGCCGTAGGATCATTGACGTCCACCTGAAAGCGAAGGCAAAATCTTAATTTAGTCCATGGCCTGAAAACAGTGCAGCAACTCCCCCAGAATTGCACTGGAGTTCCAGCCCAGATGATGTACTTCTATTATTAATTAGAATTAGCCAGGAATAAATCAAAGATTTCACGCTGACCTGTAAAATTTCCAAAACTCATTTTACTGGTTCTTTGTTTTGTTAAGAGCAGAAACAACTTAAATTTGAGTGAAGAAGGTATCACTCCCTCACTCTGTACTGAGGCTTCTAACACAGGATACTACCAATGTTAAAATCACACTGGATGCAAAACCTGGACTTGGTTTTTGCTTTCTGTAACAAGCAAAGCTCTCCTTTCAGAGACCAAAAACTTTTAACTTTAAGATGACCGAAAATCCCCCTCCATGTTTATACTTTACTCCATCCCTTAAGTGGCATTTCATTTTGAAGGAGCCAGTCCAAGGTGATTCTTAGTGATGGACACTTATACACCCTTCTGAGGTGAGGGAAGTGACCAATTATCTCCCCTAGTCCAAGGGCTTGCTTCCTTTATTTTCCTTTCCCATCCAGGTAGCTCTTAATCCCAGAACTGACTTTCATGGTGAGAGACAGATTGGAGATTCTTCCTTCTCACCAAAGCTAAGCAAATCCTCCAGCCTCATTTAAACTCTCACAAACTTGGTCTCTTCAATGCAAGCATGAGTTCGCATCCACATTCTGCACTGTGAACAATTGAGAATTGCTGCCTCTTTCTCTCTTGTCTCTCTCTCACTTAGATTCTTGTAGACTGACCTGACTTTGAGGTTCGGGGGTATCCTAAGACAAACCCTGTAACCTAATACTATAACTTACTATGGACTCTTCCCCTTTCAACACCTATCCCAATGGTAATGTGAATCATGTGGGCCTTGTGTCCAGGTGGAAATGCTAATTAGCCATCCTTTATAGAGTCATAGAGGTTTACAGCATGGAAACAGGCCCTTTGGCCCAACTTGTCCATGCTGCCAAGTTTTTACCATTAAGCTAGTCCCAATTGCCTGCTTTTGGCCCATATCCCTCTATACCAATCTTACCCATGTAACTGTCTAAACGCTTTTTAAAAGACAAAATTGTACCCGCCTCTACTACTGCCTCTGGCAACACGTTCCAGACACTCAAAACCCTCTGTGTGAAAAAATTGCTCCTCTGGACCCTTATGTATCTCTCACCTCAAACCTATGCCCTCTAGTTTTAGACTCCCCTATCTTTGGGAAAAGATATTGACTATCTAGCTGATCTATGTCCCTCATTATTTTATAGTCCTCTATAAGATTACCCCTAAATCTCCTACACTGCAGGGGAAAAAGTCCCAGTCTATCCAGCCTCTCCTTATAATTCAAACCATCATTTAATTCAACTTAATTCAATCTGGAAATTAAATAGACACTTTAAAGTGTAACCATTTACAAAACTTGACATTCCTGACGAACTGTCAATCTAGTGTCATCGCAGTTGCCCTTTGGATTAAATTATTAAAAAAGGTTGAACATGTTGGGTTTATATTCATAGGAGTTTAGAAGAATGAGAGGTGATCTTGTGGAAACAAAAAAGATCTTGAGCGGACTTGGTAATGTTTCCTCTTGAAGATTTGACCAGAACTAGAGAACACAATTTAAATGTAAGATGTCTCCCTTTCAAGACCGAGATTAGGAGAATTTATTTTCCCTCAGAGGGTTATTAATCTGTGAAATTCAGTAGAGGCTGGGTCAAATAGCCTATGTATTCTATTTGCCCTTGTGCACATGTGTGGACAACTTACACATTCTTCCCAGTAAATCAATCTGTGTCTCAATATCCACATAGCAACCAAGCCCTACCCCACCCCAATTCAGGCATCACCGCACCTTCAGAGGCACCGGGAACCCCCCCCTCACGAAATCCCAGAGGACCCACCCTTGGCACTGCCACCCTGGTGCTGCCAGGTTGGCATTGCTTAGGGACAATGTCAGAGTGCCAGGTCATGCCTCGCACCACCTGGGGTTTATACCTCACTGTGCGCCCTCAGCATGGTCATCGTGACTGGTTTTCATTTTTGGGTGTGTGGCAACATACAGTGAAGGTGGAAGAAGTGACATTAAGCCCACTAATTATAGTGAAATATATTATAATCTATGCTAAGCAGGTTTGTGCCCTTCATCACGTTGTTTGCAGAGTGGGGAGAGGGTGGGAGATTTTTGGCCTCTCGCGATTTTTAGCAGTCATTGGCGGTCATGTGCCCACAGTTAGCGCTGTGGCTAAATCACGGCCAATACTTTATTAATTGGTGCATTTTTGGGGACTCTAGACCACAAACCAGTTAGGGCTTCCAACTAGAGCCCACAGTCCACTGTCTGTGGTTGTCACAAACATACACTTGGTCCAGCGTATCCCAGCTGAGTATCCAGCCTCCTTGGTAAAGTCCTCCATCTCCCTCGAAAGTTACAGCGGTAGTGTCCTAATATAACCATATGACTGAGTGACATGTCAAATTCCGTAAAATATTGGTCGGAAACAAAAGAAAGACTACAATACCACGTGATAAGAACTGTGGGAAATAGGAACTGGTGAAGGCCATATTGCCTCCAAACCTGTTACACCATTCAGTAAGATCATGTCTGATTTTTGACTTCCGTTTTACTTTCCCACCTGATCCCCATGTCCCATTGATTTCCCAAGAGTCCAAAATTCTATCTATCTCATGAATACTCAATGACTGACCTTTCACAGCCCTTTGGGGTAGAGAATTCCTAAGATTAACACTTGTTGAAGTCAAGATTGCTACAGCTCCAGGTCATTGTCCTGGGTAGTCATTTAACATTTTAGACAAGAGCGTAATTGTCACAAGAGATATAACAAACTTCAAAAAGGCAACGGGAACTTAATTACAGTAATCTTTTCTGCAAATTTCAAGTTTCAGAAGCAAGGGAAGGATTTGGAAAAGACTAAACAGAGACTGATAGAAATCGGCAATTTTGTGGATAAGGTAAGCATGCAGCAAATATTTTTAAAACTATTAACTTTTTTTCCAAATATATGATCAGCCAAAAAGGAAAATGCATCTCACTATGTGATGACTTTAAAATGAATGTGCACTTGTTCATATTTATGCCCTCACTTGAGAAGAGTTCACTGGGAGATAGTGTCAGCTCCGCAGTACATTTGGTCTGGTAAGAAGAACAGGATGGGTCAAATCCACATCCCAAAATACTGCACCTCATTTCATCAGCAAAAAGAAAAGTGCTGTCCGCCTTGAGATCCTTCAAAGAGGCTTAACATAGCATGTGAATTGTCTAATGAATCCATGGCTAGCTTCTCAAACCCATTCTCCTTCAGTCCATCATCTACAACAACAACGTATATTTATACAGCACCTTTAGTGTAATGAAACATTTCACAGGATCATAATAAAACAATGTATAACATTGGGCTACAGAAGGAGACGTTAAGTCATGACCAAAAGCTTAGTCAATGGAAATCGGTGGAGGTAGGTTATAAGAAGTGTCGTAAAGGACTAAAGCAAGGTAGAGAGGCAACGAGCTGCAGGGAGGGAATTCTAGAGTTGCAAGCTGAGGGACTGGAGAAGGTTACAAAGATTGGAAGGGGCAAGGCCATGGAGGGATTTAAAAATAAGGATGAATATTTTAAAATCAAGACTTTCCTTGACTGGAGCCAATGTAGGTCATTGAGCACAGGGCTGATAAGGGAACGTCATTTACTTGGAGTTATGGACAACAGAGTTTTGGATGACCTCAAGTTTACAGAGGATAGAATGTGGGAATCCAGCCAGGAATGTGTTGGACTAGTCGAGTCTCGGGGGAAGGAGGGTATAAATAAGGGATTCTTCAGCGGATGAGCTTAGACAGGGGTGAATTTGAGCGATGCCACTGAAATGGTAAAAGGCAGTTACCGAGATAGCATGAATATGAGGTCAGAAATTCAAGCCGGAATCAAACGTGACACTGGGCTTAATCTCAGATAGTTGCCAGGGAGAGGGATGGAGTCGGTAGTTAGGGAACAGAATTTGGAGTGGGGGCTGAAAACAAAGCTTTACCTTGCCAATGTTTAATATTTACCATGCTCACATCAGCCCAATTAATGGCACTATAAATGTGGCACTGGAGGCTTCAGTGGATAATCTTAGGGCAGATACAGCTTAAAGAAGAATGTGTTATCATGCAGTGTGCTCATAATGTTGCCACAAAAAAAAGGCATGTTGCTTCCAGAACCTGAAGATAACGTGAATGAAAACGAAGGTGACGAGGAGGGAAATGATCAGCATGAGGATCCTGTCCAGGAAGGAGAGGTGTAGAACAGGACCATCTGATGTTAAAGCAAGTAAAGCACAATTATTGAAAGTTGACTCAATAAATAAATCACCTCACACCTGCCTGTTCTCACAAGACATCTCATTGGCTGCAAACTTCTTTCATACAACAGAAGTTGCCATCATCCAGCCTCAGCTGATTTTCAGCTCAGAGCAGCTGCTATCTAGATGGGTCAGCCACCTGCAGCCTTTCCTGCAGTAACAAAGAGGGGAGCGACATGTCTGGTGCACATGAAAATATTGGAGGGAAGCTTGACATGCCAGGCCGATACTCACTCTGACTAGACAGATAACAACATTGATAGTAGTTGAGTATTTGAAGAGGTTGCCCTTTACATTAATGAATACCCTTTACATTAAGATACTGAGAGAGAAAAAGAGTATGAGAGATCTGAGGGTAAATAAAGGCTCAGTTAGCAGCAAAGGATATGTGTTGACATTAATCCACAAGTCCTTGACTACGGCAGCATTTGTAAAGCCTCTGATATCTATACCATCCTCTTATGGTGGTCCTGTCATCAGTACCGTGAGAAGATTTGCCACCACAACAATTGGCAATGTTGCTGTTGTAGAAACAGAATGATAATATTAAATAGAAAAGCCTTCCCAGTCACTATTATTATTGCTGCTGTTCAATTGAACAACTCTTACTGAATGCAAGATGTTGCATCTCCATCACTGACTAATATGAAGTGGGCAGTGAATGGTGATTGTTCCGGCTGTGAAGGAGTGATATCAGCCACAAACTAAAAACCATCTTTACAATTGTTTCTTATCCATACACTATTCTAGTCCTTCACCATTTACCTTTGCTATTTTCACAGTGATGGATGAGAGAACTCCAATAGTGTTAACATTAGTGAAAGGGCTTCCATCAACTCTATTCATACGTAGAAGGTCTCGAGAGGATTGCTGTCATCCTCAATTCTTTCATTGATGCATTAATCCTGGTCTTCACGTGTCACTGGAAGGTGTTCATGGAAGATATAGAGAACAGTAATTTTGATAGCTGAGTTTGGTTTTGATGGATTAATGGGCAATGGTGAAGAATGAGCAGGACCAGAGAATCAAGTGTGTTGTTTTCATGTAACTAAAAACATTGGCTCAGATTTTGCGGTCAAGGTCAAAGTGATTTGGCACTGACCTTGAGGTAAGCTTTTCACAAAGATCTAGTGGTCTCTGTGGTATGGATTTCCCCCATCCAGACATGTATCTGAATTTCGTGCTATGTCAAAGGGCATCTTAGTCATTCAGCAATAGTGTTAACATCAAGCAAGGTAAGTAGCCAATTACATTGAACAATTCTCACTAACTGCAAGACAGGTAGTTAATAGCACTGATTATCCTTTACTTTTAATATCATTTTACAGAGAGTGAAATAAAGAATAGGCCCTAAACATGGAATCAAGATAGAAGCTGAAAAGCCATACATTTTAAGCAACATTATTTTTAAAATATTTAATTTATAGTAGTGGCAAAATTTGAGATTCCATAAATATATTAGGTTTTGAGGGTCAGAGAGGTTGTTCAGCAGAAATTATGAACTTAATACGCTGTTAAAAGTCTGAGTAGGCGGCACGGTGGTGAGCATGGCTGCCTCACAGCGCCAGAGACCCGGGTTTGATTCCCCGCTTGGGTCACTGTCTGTGCGGAGTCTGCATGTTTTCCCCGTGTCTGCGTGGGTTTCCTTTGGTTGCTCCGGTTTCCTCCCACAGTCCGAAAGACATGCTGGTTAGGTGCATTGGCCGTGCTAAATTCTCCCTCAGTGTACCCGAACAGGTGCCAGAGTGTGGCGACTAGGGAATTTTCACAGTAACTTTGTTGCAGTGTTAATGTAAGTCTACCTGTGACACTAATAAATAAACTTTTTTAAAAACTTTAACTTTAAACCTTAGGTACACCTCATTCAACAAGCTGAAACTTACTCAAGTGTTTTTATAGTGGTAAAAGTGGAATGCTGTTGTGAGTTCAGTAATTTCTAATTGATTGCAATCTATGGGGACATCAACAATGTACCCTATGGAGAAGCATGGAATCCCTGGCAGTAACTTCTGAATAATGGCATTTAACTGTGTATCTGTGGACTCCAGAAGTGAAAGTTCAGAGGAATGATGACAGTGAATGTCCGCAGTTTAGTTGTTATTACTATTGCAAAATCCAACTTCTGTTTACATTTTGTGATGAATTATTGCCCAATTTTTACATTTTTATGTTCAGTACCATAGAATGGGTTTAACTGGTATTAACTAGTAATAACACTGAAGTACACATAGCTGATACATAGCCCCATGTTGTTTTATTTTGTTTCAGTTTTACAGACCCTTGAACATTAGAGTTGCCCTTGTTGGAGTTGAAGTTTGGACTGACATGGATAAGTGTTCAATAACTGCAGACCCATTCACTACGCTTAATGAGTTTCTTGACTGGAGGAAAATGAAGCTACTGTCCTGTAAACCACATGATAATGCCCAGCTGGTGAGGTAGGTACTGTCAAGTATCATTCTGCAATAGCTGCAGTGGACAAGGTTGAATTTGTGCTGCATTCTTAATAAATCAATCAGTTAAAATAAAAGCAAAACATTGCAGATGCTGGACATCTGAAATAACAACAGAAAATGCTGGATAATCTCAGCAGGTACGGCAGCATCTGTGGAGAGAAACAGAGTTAACCTTTCGGGTCTAAGTGACCCATCTACAGAACTGAAGAAAGGTAGAAATGTACAGAATTATATGGTTGGAAAGGGGGCGAGGAGATGGGACAGAATAGAAGACCAGGGATGGGTCAAGGAAATGGAGAGATTGACAAATTTGTCGTGACATAAGACAAAGGGATAATTATAGGCCGGTGAGCTTGACGTCCGTGGTAGGGAAATTGTTGGAGAAGATTCTTAGAGATAGGATATATGCGCATTTAGAACTGAATAATCTCATTAGCGATAGACAGCATGGTTTTGTACGAGGGAGGTCATGCCTCACAAATTTGGTTGAATTTTTTGAGGAGGTGACAAAAATGATTGACGAGGGAAGGGCCGTGGATGTCGTCTATATGGATTTTAGTAAAGCGTTTGACAAGGTCCCTCATGGCAGGCTGGTGCAAAAGGTTAAATCTCACGGGATAAAAGGTGAGCTAGCTAGATGGGTGGAGAACTAGCTTAGCCATAGAAGACAGAGGGTAACAGTGGAGGGGTCTTTTTCCGGTTGGAGGTCTATGACTAGTGGTGTTCCACAGGGCTCTGTACTGGGACCTCTGCTGTTTGTGATATATATAAATGATTTGGAGGAAGATGTAGCTGGTGTGATCAGTAAGTTTGCGGACGACACAAAGATTGCTGGAGTTGCGGATAGTGATGAACATTGTCAGAGAATACAGCAGGATATAGATAGGCTGGAACATTGGGTGGAGAAATGGCAGATGGAATTTAATCCAGATAAATGTGAAATGATGCATTTCGGTAGATCTAATGTAAGGGGGAGCTATACAATAAATGGCAGAACCATCAGGAGTGTAGACACACAGAGGGACCTGAGTGTACAAGTCCACCCAGATCCTTAAAGATGGCAGCACAGGTGGAGAGGGTGGTGAAGAAGGCATATGGCATGCTTGCCTTTATTGGACGGGGCATAGAATATAAAAGTTGGCATATGATGTTGCAGCTGTATAGAACGTTGGTTAGGCCACATTTGGAATACTGCGTCCAGTTCTGGTCGCCACAGTACCAGAAGGACGTGGAGGCTTTGGAGAGAGTACAGAAAAGGTTTACCAGGATGTTGCCTGGTATGGAGGGTCTTAGCTATGAGGAGAGATTGGGTAAACTGGGGTTGTTCTCCCTGGAAAGACGGAGGATGAGGGGCGACCTAATAGAAGTGTATAAAATTATGAAGGGCATAGAGAGGGTGAACAGTGGGAAGCTTTTTCCCAGGTCGGAGGTGACGAACACAAGGGGTCACGGGTTCAAGGTGAGGGGGGCAAGATTCAACACAGATGTCAGGGGGACGTATTTTACACAAAGGGTGGTGGGGGCCTGGATTGCACTGCCAAGCAAGGTGATTGAGGCGGACACGCTGGGATCGTTTAAGACTTATCTAGATAGCCACATGAACAGACTGGGAATAGAGGGATACAAACGAATGGTCTAGTTGGGCACATGAATGGCGCAGGCTTGGAGGGCCGAAGGGCCTGTTCCTGTGCTGTATTACTCTTTGTTCTTTCTTTGTTCTTTGAATGGTGTCATTAAGGGATGAAGAGTGCTAGTTATAGTCACGCTGTCTTCTCAGTTACAATAATGTTACTGGTTCAGTCCCATCTGTTTCCTTTGACATTTTGGTGTTGATATTTTTGTATTTCAACCAATAGTGAAAGTAAGATGCAACAGGCAGAGGCCATTTAACCTCTCAAACCAGACTGACCATTAAATTAGATCACAGTCAATCTGTATCTTATCTCCACCTACGTACTTTGGTTGCATAATCCTTAATATCCTTTGGTAACAAAAATGACTCAAGTTCAGTTTTGAAGTTCATGCCAATGTACAGATTCGTCTCAATTGTTCCGACAGTCTCATAATCTGTATTAAGATCTAGCTGAGACACGAGCTGCATGTTTTCACCAGAGTGAGAGTGACATGCACAATAAAATGTGTCCGTAGCCAATCCACCACATTAACACTGCATCTCATTATATATTAAAATATCACTTCAAAGATTTGAGTTTCAGGGAGCCTCCTGGATTCTTAAGAACAGGTACCCATTCAAATTCCTGAAATGCCCCAGGGTCTGAAGAGAATTTTTATTCTTACTATATAGTGACAGGGAAGATCAGTAGCTAGCTCCCGGCACTTAGAGTTTTGGATGTATGTCCCCTCTGTACACACGCACTTTGCTTACAGAGACGGCTGTATAATGGAAGCAGAGACTGATACAGGTTGATTACTGAAGCTTAGGAGTGTAAAAGAAAGCTGAAACTAAACTTACAGAGTTAAAAATTCACCATAAATCTCGCTTGTGTCTTCGAATGACATAATTGGACTGTGTCTCCGTCTGTTGAATTAGGCCCCACTTTGTCTGAGGTAAACAGATGTCCCAAAGCCAGAAATCATCAGTTAAGCTGGCTTTGCATTAGGAATAGTTCAAGAACTGTAAGTTCCTGACCTGTTCCTAACACCTCGTGACTTGACCTCTGGGCCTCCTAGGTTAAAATCAGGATTTACTTCGCTTGATGATAATAAGGGATGCTTTGACAGTATCACCCGTATTCCAAGAAAAAATATTATAAAAGGTGCTCTGCACATAAACATTGTCCAGTTCAACTTGCGCAAAATATCAAGACGCACTTTGCAGCTGGCTTCAGGGGGATCACGGTGGGGTGGCACTGTGGTTAACACTGCTGCCTCAGAGCACCAGGGACCCAGATTCGATTGCCACTGTCTGTGTGGAGTTTGCACATTTTCCTTGTGTCTGCGTGGGTTTCCGCCCACAGTCCAAAGATGTGCAGGTTAGGTTGATTGGCCATGCTAAATTGCCCCTTAGTGTCCCTAGGGGGACTAGCTGGGATATTACGTGGGGTTACGGGGATAGGGGCTGGGTGAGATTGTGGTCGGTGCAGACTCGATGGGCCGAATGGCCTCCTTCTGCACTGCAGGGATTCTATGATCAGCAGCATTGTCAGGACGGTCCATCACGCAAACCAGCCTCCCATCCACTGACACTGTCTACACTTCCTGCTGCCTTGGAAAAGCAGCCAGCATAATCAAGGACCCCACACACCCTGGACATTCTCCCTTCCACCTTCTTCGGTCGGGAAAAAGATACAAAAGTTTGAGATCACACACCAACTGACTCAAGAACAGCTTCTTCCCTGCTGCCATCAGACTTTTGAATGGACCTACCATATATTAAGTTGATCTTTCTCAACACCCTAGCTATGACTGTAACACTACATTCTGCACCCTCTCCTTTCCTTCTCCCCTAGGTACTCTATGAACGGTATGCTTTGTCTGTATCGCGCACAAGAAGCACTGCACACCAATACATGTGGCAACAATAAATCAAATCAAACATAAATGGGGAAAAGCCGTGTCCCTTAATTACAATCCCAGTTTGCATTGAAATTGCTAATTATGGAGGACAAATTATTTCGAGAAACCCCTCCTCAGCTTACAGCTTGCCACTACTCCTAACATTCTCCAACTCCTGAAACAGCTGAAGCTGAGCCTGAGCTCGAGAGGTTGACTATTGGAGTCAGACCATTCTCATGAAAAATGTTTGCATAAAATCTCGTGTATCTGTGTGTGCCAAATCAAGACAGGGAAGAGAGGTGTTAGCAAGGAAGAGCAATCTGAAACAACCAGTACCTCATAAATTAAATCCTCGGTTAGAAGCAAAGAATAAGTGGGTTTAATTGGAATCCTCTTTATTCATGTTCAAACAATTTCCTGTTCATTGGAAAATATGAGATTCTGATGATAATTAACAACAGGGGTCTTTTAGAATGAATGCTGTTACAATCAAAATGAGAGCCCAGAATGGACATTTAATTAGTTTCAGGTTAATTCCTCTGTTACAGTAGCAGACAGAAGAATATCGCATGATCATTTTCCCTTCGTATCACCAGTACTTATTTCTAGACTATAGAATTAAATACTGCTCCTTTTCAGTTTTCTTGCTAACCGTCTCCTGAGTGCTTTGGTTCCTTGCTGGAGTCTGATTCCACTGGCATCAAGGATATGAGATTTAACCGAGATTATCGGCAGGCAGCTTAACCGCTCGGTCTTTGCGGGCAAATGCAAGCCTCTCCTCAACAATTGCTTTTACACCAAGACTCACTAGATAGTGATGAAGACTGGAACGTTGGCTGAATTTCTCCACTCTAATCAGGATGCTGAGGCCAATTTTACCACCTCTAGTACAGTCCTGCTGAGATCAGCTAACTCAACACAAGCGAGAAATCAATCATAATCTTTCTGGTTCAGTTTATTGAAACATCAAGTGAGGCTGTAATTTGAATCTGATGGCATCAAAAGAATAATTTATCCACATGTCAACTCACTGCTTCAATTTGTATGAAGTATTTTTCAATTTTAGGACTTGCCATTTTCTTGATATACAGTCATATCCATAATATATCCATATTATTTAAGAATAAATCCTGTGGTATTGAAAGGCATAACAATAAGCTTAAAATTCTCAGTTAATTTATTATATTTTACAATATGAGAAGTTATTAGGAAATCTGAATAAGTTTATCTTTGTGCTTGAAATCCTGGAAAAGTATAGTTAACCTTTTCTGTCCATCATGCCAGAAAATGAAACAAAAATGGCTACAAGTTCACAGGCCTTTGCTTCTAAAAAAAAATGTAAAGCTAAACTACCCCAGAAACTACAAAGGTAATAACTCAGTAATTCCGATCCGAATTTTTAAGTGATAGTTTGTCACCAGGATAATGTGCCCCAAGACCACAACAGGTCGAATTCAATTTCCCCTCCAGGAATGGGTAGAGAGATGGGTGTGGGGTGGGAATGTGGTGGAAGGGTGGCGTATAATTGGTTGGGAAAGAATTGCATGGAGAGCCCTTCCCCTGCCTGACTCACCACCCCAATTGAGCCAGGGTGGGTAAAGTCAAGGATGACCTGCCCACCCAGAGGCCAATTGTAGTCTTTAAGTAGTCAATTGATGGTCATTCAAGGGCCTCATTACACCACCATTGGTAGATTATCCTGGCAGCCTCACTGCTGTCTCAAGGTGTAGGGAGCGGGGGGGCCCTCACCACTTTGTGGGAGTGAATTTAATGTCTATAAGGGGGTGGCCCCATTCATCAGACAGAAAGCTGGTGGTGACCCAGTCAGGACCATTTCTGACATGTTTAAATTTCATTTGGACAGTTAACGGCCTGTCTTTGATGGTGCAAGGGCCTTAAAAGGTGAAAATCCTGCCTCTAGGTGCTGCTAGCCAATCAGAGGACCAGCAGCCCTTCAGTCTCTGCAGCGCCACCTCACCTACGCATGTTCTACTCAAAATGATTAAGATAAGCTTCTTCATTAATAACCACCAGACCCACTGGGATCCTGAATGGTCACAATTTCTATCATCACCCAGCAGATTCTGAGGGCAGATTCACTGCTGCTGTCATGGGAGGTCTGCATCTGTTCCTTTACTTCTGGCCCCTTTGCTAATGGTAATGCTAATTCTGCTGGGACTTAGATCATTTACATAAAGCAACTCATCGGACAATTATCCTACCATATTGATTCCTGTGAAAAATATTCCAATCATTAAAATCTCTGCACCATTTGTTACTCAGATGGGCCTGTCAAGGTATCAATACTTATAATTATTCTGTGACCCACTAACTCATGAATGACATCTCAGACCCTATATCGTTAGATCTGGCTCCACATGGAAAAAGTCCTGGATGTGAAATATACTAATGAACAATTCTCACAATTGAAAGCCAGCACTCTTAACTGGGCGTATGGAACATTGCTGTTTCTTATTACAGCTTTGAGGAGTGCAGCCAACAAATTTCATTGTGTGCACATGCAGTCCAAATGCTGTCCTCACTCCAAGTGCTGTCCTCACTCCAGTCATACAACCTCCGAGTGTGTCTTCCTGAAAAAAAGTGGTTGTTAATATTAAAACGATATATTCTATTAAATTTTAGAAATTTAACTTACTGTTGCTCCAAGTCTTTAAAAAAAAAAGGAAAAAGCAAATAACTTTTGGATTTATCTGTGTTCAGCAGATAATAGAATAATCATTCTCCCTTCGCAAAGGCTGTTTTCCCTGGAGTGCAGAAAGCTTAGGGGTGATCTTATAGAGGTCTATAAAATAATGAGGGGCATAGATCAGCTAGATAGTCAACATCTTTTCCCAAAGACAGGGGAGTCTAAAACTAGAGGGCGTAGGTTTAAGGTGAGAGGGGAGAGATACAAAAGGGTCCAGAGGGGCAATTTTTTCACTCAGAGGGTGGTGAGTGTCTGGAACGAGCTGCCAGAGGTAGTAGTAGAGGCAGGTACAATTTTGTCTTTTAAAAAGCATTTAGACAGTTACATGGGTAAGATGGGTATCGAGGGATATGGGCCAAATGCGGGCAATTGGGACTGGCTTAGTGGTAAAAACTGGGCAGCATGGACAAGTTGAGCCGAAGGGCACGTTTCCATGCAGTGAACCTCTAAGAAGCTCTTTCCTGCTCTGTACCTGACATCATGTACAGATGCCGGTGTTGGACTGGGGTAAACACAGTAAGAGTTTTAACAACACCAGGTTGAAGTCCAACAGGTTTATTTGGTAGCAAGTGCTTGAAAAATGTTAACCTGTGTGCAATTGAGGTGTATTACAGACTAATTTAAATATAGGATGGGAAATATAGGATACCAAATGGCATTTGCTACCAAATAAACCTGTTGGACTTTAACCTGGTGTTGTTAAAACTCTTACTGTGTTTACCTGACAGCCAGTCTGAAATGTGGAATGAGGGAAAGGAAGTGCATTAATTGAAAATCTTCATAGAGTAAATAGATCCAGATACTACGGATGTTTACTGCATTAAATGTGCATGTTCTTCTTCGCTTAGGATCATTGACGTCCACCTGAAAGTGAAAGGCAAAATCTTAATTTAGTTCATGGCCTGAAAACAGTGCAGCAACTCCCCCAGAATTGCACTGGAGTTCCAGCCCAGATGATGTACTTCTATTATTAATTAGAATTAGCCAGGAATAAATCAAAGATTTCACGCTGACCTGAAAAATTTCCAAAACTCATTTTACTGGTTCTTTGTTTTGTTAAGAGCAGAAACAACTTAAAATTCGAGTGAAGAAGGTATCACTCCCTCACTCTATACTGGGGCTTCTAACACAGGATACTACCAATGTTAACATCACACCGAATGCAAAAGCTGGATTTCGTTTTTGCTTTCTGTAACAAGCAAAGCTGACTGGCTAGCCATCTCTCTGGGCTAAAACAATTCAGTTGCCAGTTTATGGAAGTTACTGTAAAATCATACATCCATAGAATGCCTACAGTGCAGAAGGAGGCCATTCGCCCCATCCAATCTGCACTGGCCACAATCCCACCCAGGCCCTATACCCATAACCCCCATGCATTTACCTTAGCTGGTCCCCCTGACACTAAGAAACTCAGCACACATGGAGCAGTTGAACCAGGGGCACTCCTCGTCACAATGGATGTCTCGGCACTCTACACCAGCATCCCCCACGATGATGGCATTGCTGCAACTGCCTCAGTACTCAACGCCAACATCTGCCAGTTTCCAGATGCAATTCCACAACTCATCCGCTTCATCCTGGACCACAATGTCTTCACCTTCAACAACCAGTTCTTCATCCAGACACACGGAACAGCGATGGGGACCAAATTCGCACCTCAATATGCCAACATCTTCATGCACAGGTTCAAACAAGACCTCTTCACCGCACAGGACTTTCAACCGATGCTCGACACTAGATACATCGATGACATTTTCTTCCTTTGGACTCATGGCAAACAATCACTGAAACAACTATATGATGACATCAACAAGTTCCATCCCACTATCAGACTCACCATGGACTACTCTCCGGAATCGGTTGCATTCTTGGACACACGCATCTCCATTAAGGACGGTCACCTCAGCACCTCACTGTACCGCAAGCCCACGGATAACTTCACGATGCTCCACTTCTCCAGTTTCCACCCTAAACACGTTAAAGAAGCCATCCCCTACGGACAAGCCCTCCGTATACACAGGATCTGCTCGGATGAGGAGGATCGCAACAGACACCTCCAGACGCTGAAAGATGCCCTCATAAGAACAGGATATGGCGCTTGACTCATCGATCGACAGTTCTGACGCACCACAGCAAAAAACCGCACCGACCTCCTCAGAAGACAAACACAGGACACGGTGGACAGAGTACCCTTCGTCGTCCAGTACTTCCCCGGAGCAGAAAAGCTACGACATCTCCTCCGGAGCCTTCAACATGTCATTAATGAAGACGAACATCTCGCCAAGACCATCCCCACAGCCCCACTTCTTGCCTTCAAACAACCGCACAACCTCAAACAGACCATTGTCCGCAGCAACCTACCCAGCCTTCAGGAGAACTGTGACCACAATACCACACAACCCTGCCACAGTCGGATCATCGACACAGATGCCATCATCTTACGTGAGAACACCATCCACCAGGTACACGGTACATACTCTTGCAACTCGGCCAACGTTGTCTACCTGATACGCTGCAGGAAAGGATGTCCCGAGGCATGGTACATTGGAGAAACCATGCAGATGCTACGACAACGGATGAATGAACACCGCTCGACAATCACCGGCCGGGTGATGTTGGCCTTGTGTATCTTCGGGAGGCAAGACTGTTCTCTTCCTGTTGGGGAGCACTTCAGCGGTCACGGGCATTCGGCCTCTGAAATTTGGGTAAGCGTTCTCCAAGGTGGCCTTCACGACACACGACAGCGCAGAGTCGCTGAGCAGAGACTGATAGCCGGGTTCCGCACACATGAGGACGGCCTCAACCAGGATCTTGGGTTCATGTCACACTATCTGTAACCCCCACAACTTGCCTTGACTTGCAGAATCTCACTGGCTGTCCTGTCTGGAGGCAATACACATCTCTTTAACCTGTGCTTAACCCTCTCTCCACTCACATTGTCTGTAACTTTAAGACTTGATTAGCTGTAAAGACTCACATTCCAATCATTATTCATTATTCTGTAAATTGAGTTTGTGCCTTTATATGCCCTGTTTGCTGTTTGTTAGCAGACCTCCCACTCACCTGATGAAGGAGCAGTGCTCCGAAAGCTAGTGGTGTTTGCTACTAAATAAACCTGTTGGACTTTCACCTGGTGTTGTTAGACTCCTTACTAAAGAAAACAATCCAAACCTATTCAGTCTCTCCTTGTAGCTCAAATGCTGCATCCCAGGTAACATCCTGGTGAACCTCCTCTGTACCCCCTCTAGTGCTATCATGAAGCCGTTAAACCCTGGCCCTGGATTATTAGTCCAGACTCCTGGATCACAAGTCCAGCAAGATAATCACTGTGCTGTCATACCCACACTTGAGAAATATGTGCACGTTTAACTTTTGATTTGTAACAAAGGTTTATTTTAGACATTAGAAATTTCAGATATTTAAAAGCGAAGGGTGAAAAGTTTTGGGGTTTGTATTTGGTGCAATGTGATTGGTTTGTTTAATTTTCCTTGAACATTGTAATAAATTGGTATATGATAGAATTTCAAATAATACATTGGAATCAGAATATAGCTACATATCAAACAGTTAGTTAGAAGTAATCAGCATTGAGCCGGACTAAGTATATCAATTAATCAGCAACGCCTCTCAATGTAATTAATAGGAAAGGCTTTTATCAATAAACTTTAAGATGGAATGCCATGCCCCCAGCACCATTTCTTATATCTTAATACCTGTTATCTAGGAATCTGGTGTATTCCTTACACCCACGTTGATGGCTCTAAACCATTTTTATGAGTGGTTGATTGGTGATCAGAGATATCACCTACAATCATGCCTTATGATGCAGTACTTCCTTCAGTTTTGTCTCTCTTTTCAGCTGATAACTGTCCTTGTTCATAACGGCCATTTCAGGAAGATATTTCTGAGCTGATGACTAATGCTTCACAATTTATAATCTTCAGGGCAAGGGTAAAAGGGAAGAATTGAGTGGTATAATAACCAGTATTATGAAACTGAAATTATTTTCTTCATGATTGATTGACCAATAACTGTCCTATTTTGTTTCTGCAACTGTGGGGTCAGTTGGTAACATTAGTTGCCAAAGAGTCAACAACATCCTGCCAGTAGGCCCAAATTTCAATCTCAGTCTCAGCCCTGCTGCCACTACTGAAAATATAGAAATCTCAAAAATAATGAGAAAAGTTAGTTAACCAAATTGTTTGACTTCAGATTATGACAAAGTCTCTTTGTTATCTATTTGCAGTGGGGTGTATTTCCAGGGAACAACCATTGGAATGGCACCAATAATGAGTATGTGCACAGCAGAGCAGTCAGGAGGGATTGTTATGGTGAGTAACGATCAGAGAAATAGTGAATGGTCTGAACTGGAATTTGCCGATTTCTGTCAGACTCATTAACCCTTAAGAACAGATATTGAATGATAACTCATTTTCTTCATTTCTGAGACCCAAGTTCAATTGCTGGTTCTAAGTCATTTCTCTCTTGATTGTGGACAGTCTGAGTGATATGAATGTGACCAGTTTCAGTACAGTTTCTGCTGGGAACATGTCTGCAGCACAAAATGTCAAATAATTTGGTACTAATTTGCAGTTTTATCTGGGGAGGATATCATGTGTTGGAAATGCAAATATACGGTTACAGGGAGAGGAGAAGCTAGTTTTCCTACAGTTTGAGTAAGGGAACATTATTTGATTAGTTTGAGAGGTGGTTATTGTCTTTGATCTTTGAATCATTGATGTTGACACCATTGATGGTGTTGCGATTTCCCTGACGGTACAGACATTCACCTTAAAACATCTTTCAGAATCCCAGATTTACCAGTGAAGTTATTGTTTGCTGTTATTCTGTATTTAATATTTTATAACCCACATGTTTTCGACTTCCTTTTGCTTTACTCGTTTGTTTTCAAATCCACTAATTGTTCAAAAATGATCTGACATGATTCTGAAGCTAATTATTTAAGTATCAACAGATTCCCTTTAAGGAGTCAAATTAAAACTTTTAAAAACCTGAATCAAGTTCTTATATTTTTTTCAAGCAGTCTTAAGATCCACTGTTAAAACATTCTATGCATGTGCTCTCACTTAAGGAAATTCACAATTCTTCCTTTTGAACCCTTTCTCGGTAGAACTGGTAAGTCGATTTGTATGTAGTCCAGGAATGGGATGCTTGACTTCTGGGATATATAGGGAAAGCTGCCTATTTAACAAGATATTTTGATAAGGTCACTGCACAGCAGATTGCCATGTTCCACTTCACAATATTCTTGGAATTGTTTATCTGGCCCCACAAGGCAAGTTATATTTCTTTCCCCCCCCTCTCCCCTGTAGTTTTCTTAGCTTGTTGGTGGCCAGGCTTCCTAAAGAAGCACATTACATTTATAATGCAAAATTTAAAGAGCGAGTGTCCAAAATACTGCTTTTACAATAAGTTCATTAAAACAATATTTTATAACCCGCATATTTTCAACTTCCTTTTGCTATAACTCATTTGTTTTCAAATCCTCTAATTGTCCAAAAATAATCTGACATGATTCTGAAGCCAATTATTTCAGTATCAACAGATTTCCTCTAAGAAGTCAAATTAAAACTTTTAAAAACCTGAATCAGGTCCTTATATTCTTTTGCCATTTCTCTTTGTAAGTAACAATGCATCAACTTTTGTTTATTCTGGAATTGAGCCATTTTTTTAGTTTTCACTTTAGAATTATAAATTATGTAATAATAATTAAAATAATTGGTACCGTTTGCATATAAATCATAAAACCATCAGAGAATTGTATTGAATTGAAGTACAGAAGAGGGGTCAAATTATTTATTTTGCTGAAATAATATAAAATCTGCAGTCTTCTGCTGAATGATTCGTTCAATACCAATTTATTAGTTTGATGCTAAATTAAAAGTCAAGGTGCAGTATGATTAAACCACAATTTTGTGTGAATGCAAAAGGATTTCTATGTTTAATCAACACAAAAGCTGCAGCATAGCTAAGGAATGAAGTTGCACAATCGATAGTATATCCAATTCCAGTAATCCCTCTGAGGCCATCTCAAGAAAGTAGTCTCACGATGCTTTGGCTTTGCAACAACTGCACTAGTATTATTGTTGGGCCGCTTCGGGGCTATTTATTTTTTAAAAATTAGTTTTAGTTCAAGTCCAGTCAGTTCTTCCCTGACGTGGGAATTTAACCATCAGTTGGGTGACAGTAGGTGAAGCTATGTGCATGCATGTTTGCGTAGTCTAGTCATAAAGTGATGCAGAGCTGATTGTATAACTCTTCACTGGCAGCTCCAATTCACTTCAATTAGGTGCCACCGGATTCTAGGGGAAAGGTTAAGCTGTTAGTGAACATTAGCTGAAGCATTTCTGTCACAACTCCAACTGAACTATCAATTAACACAATATATAGTGCATTTGTTATGTTTATACCTATGATGGATTGAAAGTATGATGTGGATATAGAGTCTATGCTGTCTGTAAATATTCATCACAACGGCCTTCAAAATAACCGTGGTCTTCGAGATTGGTTTTCCAATTTATTAGAATTTATTGGGGGCGGCACGGTGGCACACTGGTTAGCACTGCTGCCTCACAGCGCCAGGAACCCGGGTTCAATTCCCATCTTGGGTCACTGTCTGTGTGGAGTTTGCGCGTTCTCCCCGTGTCTGCATGGGTTTCCTCCGGGTGCTCCAGTTTCCTCCCACAGTCTGAAAGACGTGCTGGTTAGGTGCATTGACCCGAACAGGCGCTGGAGTGTGGCGACTAGGGGAATTTCACAGTAACTTCATTGCAGTGTTAATGTAAGCCTCACTTGTGACTAATAAATAAACTTCAGAAGGTTTTGCCTACTCAACTTCTCCACCATTTACCCTGGCAATTATTCTAGGCTCAGCCTAATTGACATAGCTTTGATGGTAGAGTTGGCCTTGAAATTGCAAGCAAACTAATAAGTTTAGCGGGCACGCCTTACGAGTGTGTCAATGGTCCAGCATTCTGCGACATGGAAGAGATGCCTTGTGAGCTGTGAATTGCCACAAATTTCTGGGTAGTTCACTGTTAGCCTTTTGAAAACAGGATCTTGTCACATGTCTCCCAGTAGGACTAAGAAATTGCTGCATTCGCACATTAATTAAGAATTAAATTTGCCACTGAATGTTAGGTTCGGTACTTTACAGCTTAAGGATCCTTTCAATGGTTAGAATTCTATTCCTGCAATGTTATTCAATCTCAGAATCCCAAAAGGGGAACAGCTGAAACTGTGGAGTCTCCTTACTGTTTGGAATAAATTGTCCTGAGATTTTTTTGAAAATTACACTTTTTAACTTTTTCTTTGTTTTTTTAAAATTTACTGTTAATCCAAACTATGCTTCCTGCTCTATCCTTCTCTTCCTGTACAGAATTTGACTCCAATGTGCCTTATTTTCTTCTCAGTCATTCCTCTGTTTCTTTCTCAGTCTTTGGATTGAATTTTCCCACTCCGCCTGCCATGGGAATCATAGCGGGTGGGGACATGGACCGTTGACATCGGGCAGGATTTTCCAGTCTTGGGGCAAGCACCGTCAGAAAATCCCACTCCTTGAGTTTAATTGGCTAAGGAGATAGATTGTGGATCCTGTAGCACACCAATGTGTTGAATGTCCCTTTGACATCGTCACCCTATTACTAATTCACATCTCCATCAGTTTACAGTGCAAATCATTTTCAACTGGAAGGGAAAAAGTCTAAACTAAATTGCAAAAATCACAGGATTGCAGCGTGTAATTGATCACGCAGTGATTGATTGCAACCTCATAAAAGATTAGGCTTTTACTTTAAGGGTTTAAGTTCCCATCTTGTAATCCATAACAGCAAAGATATGAGGAATATATCGCTGTGATATAAATGATGGAAATTGTGATGCATTATAGCACCCTTAACAACGTCGCACAACTTAAATGTGCTCACGCAAAATTGGGTGAATGTGTTTACTTTTTTGGAAGAACGCTGATTGGTTAGGGCCTGGTGCAATGGTTTCCCAGCCCATCTTCCACTTAACACCTGACCAAAAACCAACAAAATCCCTGTTTCCATATCATGACAGGATAAGTGTGCATTTGAATGATGTTGGTGAAAATTCTTGGGTTTATCATATTTGTATCCTTAGGTGATAGAGGCACACATCTCCTCATTGCATGCAGACTTCTGTGGTGAACATAGATGGACTAGATAGGTATACTAATTTCTCCAATCCTGAAGTTAAGCTAGAAAGGTTTTGGGAAGAACCATTATCTGTAGCCCTATTGATCTCCAAATGTTTGAGATGCCATTTTGCCTCTGGATTCAGAAATGCTTTGGGTGGTGGGGTGCGGTGGGGGTGCCGGGTTGGTAACGGTGTAACAGAGTAACAACAATTCCTTCCCAATCAAATAGAAATGAACAAAGCTTTGTTGTTTCATGTCTGCAGTGTCTCCCTCCATGCAACTTGGCTTAGTGATGACGCGCTCACCTCTAATTCAGAGCTAGTGAGATTAAGGCCCAGCTAATGATTTGAACAAATAATCTAAGCTGATATTTCAATGCTGTACTGATAGGGTGCTAAATTGTCAGAGATGCTGTCTATTGGAAGCTCCACAGACCTATACAGATGGATGTAAAAGATCTCACAGCACTGTTCAAAGAAAAGGAGGAGTTTTCCTAACATACTGACCAGCATTTTCCCCTCAAACATCACCAAAAACTGATTATTCAGTCATTTATTTCATTGCGGTCTGTGGAACCTAACATGCAGATTTGCTGCCATCACAATAATAACCACACTTAAAAAGCAGTCAATTGTTTGCGGAATTCTTTTTGACTTTCTCAGGACATCATTTTGCTACATAAGTGCAAGTTCTTTCTTTATAAACTGACAAATATCAAGCAGTGTTGTGGCCTTAAGTCTTTCCAACAAAAACAAGATGAAGTTTTCCTGCAGCTTGATTGCAAGTTGCCAAATATTGTTTCAATGATAACAGTTATGGCAACTCGTAAATAACCGCAGGGAACGCTAAAATATATATTTTTTCTCTCACTTAATGCTGTGAATCTAGGCAGTTGATTAATTCTATTGGGCCAGGTTTCAGGAGAAAGTGGTTTCAAAACTGTCTAAATATTCTGATGTGACATTAATTTTTAGTTTGCTCTGCAACTTACAAAACAAAGCATTCAAGGGGAATCACAATTAACATGAAAAGTATCATCAGCAAACGATGGATGGACATAGTGCTACTAAATAGTAAAATAGAAGAATCCAAATAGAATTGAGTCACCCGGGAAACAGGGTACTCGAGAGTAAGGCTGCAAAATTGTGTCGCACAGCACCTGTTATTTATTTGTTTATTAGTGTCACAAGTAGGCTTACAGTAACACTGCAATGAAGTTACTGTCAAAATCCCTCAGTCGCCACACTCTGACACCTGTTTGGGTACACTGAGGGAGAATTTAGCATGGCCAATGCACCTAACCAGCATGTCTTTCGGACTGTGGGAGGAAACTGGAGCACCCAGAGGACTAAGAGTGCAGTTCGGGTTCAAAATGGAGTCCACGCGAAATACCATGTTGATGTGGGCACTGGTGTGTGATGAAATGATTTAGAGCTGGCAGATTGTGAAGTCCATTAACACGTGACGCTGATTGGACTCCAGTAGTGCCACTTTCAACCTCAGTACTCCACCTGATACCCTCTCCTAATCTCACAGTCAAACATGTGTTCAGCATGTCCCCTCCCCCACCAGCACTATTTAAAGGGATCGATCACCCTGTTTCACATTATTTATTGATTGGACATCTCGGGGGGGGGGGGGGAGCTTGTGGGGATTGGAAGTAGCTGGATGGTCAGACATTGATAATGGGTCAGACACTGTTGCGGAATGGGGTGGGAACGTGGGGGGGTCAGGTTCCCCTGGTGGGTTCAGACATCCCTGGGCGGTCAGACATGTTGGGAGGTGGGGGATCGGGGGGGGAGGGGGCTTTGCTGGTGAGTTGGAGATTGCAGGGCACTGTGACATCATGTAGGTTGGTTGATTATCAATCACAGGGCTCCAATCATGGTAAGCTTGTTGGGCCTGGGAAAGCATTCCTGATCCACTCAGCCCTAAAGCAGTGATGTAAATGTCCATAACTCATGGATCAGCCTTCCCTTTCTCCTTTAATACCTTGGGATTCAAAAAGCCTCCAGAAACTCATGGAAGATGTGCTGGTTAGGTGGATTGACCATGCTAAATTCTCCCTCAGTGTACCCGAACAGATGGTGGAATGTGGCGGATGGGGATTTTCACAGTAACTTCATTGCAGTGTTAATGTAAGCCTACTTGTGACACGAATAAATAAATTTGAAACTTAAAACTTTTTTAAAAATCAAAAATCTGGTAAAATGGAGGCCTTAACCGCCCTGAAAGATTTTAGTGATTGGCCCACTCCCTGAGGGAGATGGTCATCTGACTCTTTCCCCCTCCCCCCCCCTCCCCCACAACAACTACCTCCAACCCGACCCTAACCTACCACTCATCTCAGTTAAAATGGGAAGTGGGTGGGTTGGAGTCAGATTTGAGAATTTTGAAACCTTTACTTTGGCACTAGCCCCCAACTCTCTCTTCCTTGGAGTCCCGAGTTCCCCCACCCTTCCCATGCGTTTCATTGCTGCTATTTGTCTTTATTCACCCCTTCGACACAAGACTCTCAAAATAAATTAAAGGCAAAACACGACGGATGCTGGAAACCTTGAAATAAAAACAGAAAATGCTGGAAAAAGTCAGCAAATCTGTCAGCATCTGTGAAGAGAGAAACAGAGTTAACATTTTGAGTCCAATGTGACTCCTCTTCAAAATCAGGTAGTAAGATAGAAATGGACAGTATGCTAATGACTAGCAAAGAGAATGAATCTCCAACCTCCTCAAACCTCCTCTGAGATAATTCCTAACAAATTAGCTATGCTCTCTCGAAAGGTAAGCTGGTAAGATCTCAATCTCCAGGTTTTTAGATTTCAGTTATTCTTTTTGTCTTTTTAATGAATACTTTTTTTTAAATATCCATCCATATTTGTGTAAATCTACCTGCCATTATAAATATATGTCAGTAGCTAGTCAATCCATGCTTGTCTCATTACTCCTAAAATGCTCTTCATGATAGGTTTTAGACTTTAAGCACTTGACATAATTGTGAAGATTAGCAATAAATTCTTTCTTGGCTGACTGAAAACAATTGGAGAGCAAACTATGCCAGATTAGCTCATTTCAGCTGAGTTCGCAGCAAGAATACTAAAGTTGGCCTCAGCATCTTGGAATAGGGCAGAGGGAAATCAGCCAAGGTTCCTGATTGCTTTTCAGTGATCTTTATATTTTGTGTGAGTGAGCATGTTTGTAGAGTTAAGTGTAGGATCAGGCTCAATGTAAGTGATTCCCTGGGTATGATATCCCGCTTGAAGCCCACAAAGCGAATCCACTGGAGGTGAGAGACTGGGGCAGCCAAAGCCTCTGGAACGGTGCCCCAACATGAGTGAGCATTTTCAGACAATGGGGAGAATATCTGAAGGGACAGGACCCCTGGAGTTCCACTTCTGATTGCTATTGCAGTGATCTCCGCTATTAGAAAATACGCATTTGTGGGTTTTGGCTATTGAAGCCAGATCCCAGCATGGGTCAAAACTTCAGGAGAGGGAAGGTTTTGGCAAGAAAAGTTTAGCAAGGAGACTCTTCTTATACACACTGGAAACCATTGGCTTCAGTTTGTCAAGAGCAAATTCCAAGTACACTTTTTGAACTTGCTGCAGATGTTTATTAATAATTTAATCAAATATTTCTTCCTCTCATTCTGAAGACTAACAGAGATGTAAATTGTACTTTAAAATCAACAATGACATATTTGGCCCACTCTGGTACCACTGCAGACTCACCAAAGCACATCCATCCTCGAATCCCAACAGTGAGAAAGAGGCCATTCGACCCATCAAGCCCGCACCGACAACAATCCCACCCGGACCCTATCCCCGTAACCCCCCACGCATTTACCCTGCTAATCTTCCTGACACTCGGGTCAACTTAGCATGGCCAATCAACCTAACCTGACTACCTTTGGACTGTGGGAGGATACGGGGGCACCCGGAGGAAACCCATACAGACACTGGGAGAATGTACAAATTCCACACAGACAGTGACCCGTGGCCGGAATGAACCCGGGTCCCTGCCGCTGTGAGGCAACATGCTAAGCACTGTGCCATATTCATGACTTTTCTCTATTTTTGTGTTTTTAAAAAACATGCATTTTTAGACTGACTTTATTAGACTGGTTACTTTATTCTAAAGGATTAAACCCATCATTAATACATAGAGAAAGATCATAGCAGAAACATATACAATAAACATATAAAATATACAACCAGCATGAAATAAAATATAACCTGATTTTTAAAACGTTCTGCTCCCTAGTATGGCTTAATTGCCTTCAACATGACACATTTGCTGCCTGTACAAAATCCTTGCAACACCCGGTTGGAAAGTGACATCAATCCCAATATTTGCATAGACTTTCCACAGAGAGCCTCCCAATCTCTTCTGTATCTTTAGTCAGAGATCAACATAAATGGCTGTGCCACTTCTCTGGCTCTTCAGCTAATCTTTCGCTGAACCCATGACAGGAGATTCAGCCAACCCTGAAGGAAATGGGTGGCACAGCCGTTAGCACTGCTGCTTCACAGCGCCAGGGATCCGGGTTCAATTCCCGGCTTGGCTCCCTGCCTGTGTGGAGTTTGCACATTCTCCCCATGTCTGTGTGGATTTCCTCCGGGTGCTCCAGTTTCCTCCCATGATCCAAAGATGTGCGGGTTAGGTGGATTGGCCATGCTAAATTGCCCCTTAGTGTCAGGGGGACTAACTAGGGTAAATGCATGGGGTTACAGGGATAGGGCCTGGGTGGGATTGTGGTCGGTACAGACTTGATGGGCCGAATGACCTCCTTCTGTACTGTAGGGATTCTATGAAATTCATCCTCATAATCTGAGAAATTAATGGGACTTGAAATTGATAAATCCTTGGACCTGATGATCTACATCGTAGAGTGTTGAAAGAGCTGGGTGTAGTGGTGGATGCATTGGTGGTTATCTTCCAAAATTCTGTAGACTTCTGGAATGGTTCCTGCAGATTGAAAGGTAGCAAATGTAACCCCAGGGAGAGAGAGATAACAGAGAACTACAGACCTGTTAGTAATAAGGAAAATGCTACAAACTATTATGAAGGATATGATAACTGGGCGCTTAGAAATAATGGTAGGATTGGGCAGATTCAACATGGATTTATAAAAGGGAAATCATTTTTGACAAACCTGTTCATGTTTTTCGAGGCTGTACCTGCCAAAATAGATGAGCGGTACCAGTGGATGTGGTGTATTTGGTTTTTCAGAAGCCTTTTGATAAGATCCCACACCGGAGGGTAGTAAGCAGAATTAGGGCAGATAGGATTGCGGATAATATACTGGCATTGATTGAGAATTGATTAATGGCCAGAAAAGAGAGTGGGAATGAACAGGTCATTCTCAGACTGGCAGGCTGTGACTGGTGGGATACCACAAGGATCAGTGCTAGGGACCAGCTGCTCACAAGCTATCGGAATGATTTTGAGCCCGTGTTCACCCGTCAGTGTAAACGGTGACACAGGCCCAAAATCCTGCAAGAATCGGGAAACCAGATTCTCGCCAGCGAGATCTCGTTTCCCAATTTTCTCTGCCCCTCGCCAGTAACGTAATGTGGTTCCTCCCAGAAAGGGCAGGAACCTTATTTCAATATATTTTAATATGCTTAAACATCATTAAAGGGCTTCCTAGCCACATGATCCCCCACCCACCATTGAATATTCATACCTCACCTACGTGACGTCACATCGGCGAAGTTTACAGATAGGAAATCAGTCGAGGGGAACCCTCTGGGAGTGCCGTGGTAAGCATAGCCCCTGGGGGAGAGGGGCATATCCCACCACAGCCTCCTAACACTGCCCAACTGAAGTTGGCACCCTTCCCTGGCGCAGACTGGTACTTCTCTAGATGTGACAACCTGGCTGTCTTGTCTGGAGACAGTACACATCTTTTTAGCCTGTCTTGATGCTCTCTCCACTCACATTGTTTCGTTTCTTAAAGACTTGATTAGTTGTAAGTATTCGCATTCCAACCATTATTCATGTAAATTGAGTCTGTGTCTTTATAAGCTCTGTTTGTGAACAGAATTCCCACTCACCTGAAGAAGGGGCTTAGAGCTCCGAAAGCTTGTGTGGCTTTTGCTACCAAATAAACCTGTTGGATTTTAACCTGGTGTTGTTAAACTTCTTACTGTGTTTACCCCAGTCCAACGCCGGCATCTCCACATCAGTGCCAACCTGTGCCAGGGGCAGTGCCCAGTTGGCAATGTTGCGGTGGGCCCTCGGGGGGAGCTCCGTGGGGGGTGCGAGTCCCCCTTGTGTGTGTCGGGTGAGGGAGTGGTGTGCCCTTGATGCTTCAGTGGGGTGGGTGGTGGAAGTGGGGGAGAGTACAGCTGATACTTCCGTGGTGAGGGAAAGGGGGAGATTGCTTCTAGAGGGGTCCTCCATATCTGTGGGGGATAGGAGGGGAGTTTATTTTTTGCACAGATTGAAGCACCATCTTCAAAGGGCGCCCCGATCTCTGTGAAGTTGGCCTTGTTGGCTCTATCAGGCACCGCCCTATCAGAATGATGGCGCAAAGCCTGCCCCCCCACCCCCTCCCCCTCTCCCCCACCCCAATTTTCTGTGCACTGAGTGCCAAAAGATATGGCTTGAAAACTCAGCTGTGCAGCTGGAGAGAGACTGGGCCTTGATTTTACCAGCGCGCCTGCCTCAAAATCAGGGTGGGTGAGGCTCACAGAACACGCCCCTGGCGTGATCTTATGAACCTGGGGCGGGCGTGCCGGTAAAATTCCAACTATTGAGTCTGAACTTGACCCTCTGACAAATTTTGGTAAAATTCCGCCCTATATCAGTGACTTGAATGTGGGGATCAATTGTCATATTTCTAAGGTTGCTGGTGATGCAAAACTAGGTGGGAATGTGAGTTGTGAGGAGGATGCAAAGAGACTTCGAAGAGATTTAGACAGACTCAGTGAAAAAGAACATGGCAGACGGATTACAATGTCAATAGGTCAGGTTATCAACTTTGATAGGAAAAACAAAAATGCAGAATATTTCTTAAATGGTGAGAGATTGGGAAGTGTTGATCTAAAGGAACCTGGGTGTCCTTGTTCAGAAGCCACTGAAGGCTGAAATGCAAGTGCAACAAGCAATTAGGAAGGCAATGGTATGTTGGCCTTTATTGTAAGAGGATTTGAGTCCAGGAATGAGAAAGACTTGCTGCAGTTACATCCTTCCTTACCTAAGGAAGGATGTACTTTCCATAGAGTGAATGCAACAAAAGTTTGGCAGACTGGTCTCCAGAATAGTGGAATTGTCCTATGAGAAGAGATTGAGGAGATTGTACCTGCATTCTCTAGAGTTTAGAAGAATGAGAGGTGATCTCATTGAAGGATAAAAAATTCTTAAAGGACTTTACAAGATAGGTGCAGGAAGAATGCTTTCCCGGGCTCGGGGGTGGTTCTAGAACACAGAAGCCTCAGAATACCAGGTAGACCATAAACGACTGAGATGAGGAGGAATTTGTTCACTCAGAGGGTGGTGTATCTTTGGAATTCTCTACCCAGAGGACAGCAGAGGCTTAGGGCGGAATTCTCCCAAGCCCCGCTGATTGGTTAGATGGTGGGTGTAGGGACGGAAGATAGGGGAGGTCCAGAAATTAGTTTCACACTGGGGTGAATTTCCAGTGGGATCTTCCATAGTGGGTCAGCAAACCCACTAGAAGCTGTTGTCAACCTCATTTGTAGGATGCAGATGATGGCCTGACCCCCCATGAAGGATTCTCTGCGATGCTGGAGGGGAAACATGCCAGCGGCAAACATAGTCAGAACAACGTGGCATGTATATATTGAGACTCAGCTGAACAATGCCAAGGGCTGCTTCTAAAGTTCAGATTGGAGGCCACCCACGGCCCTGGATCCTGGAACATCACAACAGTGGGTCAGGAGAGCAGCTTCAAGTGGACCTTCCACGTTAGGTGTCCTGGAGGGGGCTTCATCTTCCAGTTTCAGAATGCTCCTGAGAACCATCTTCTTTCTCGAGAGGCCCATCTCCCAGCTTCAGAATGTTTCCAGAGATCTATTTTCATTTTCAGCAGGTCCACCTTTTTTCAATAGTTTGCCAGTGATGTTGAGAGCTTTTTCAATTTGGCGCCCAGACACGATGGTGATTATTGGCCATTCAGGTCTGCTCCACCACGGAATATGGCGTGAAGCTCCCAGGTGCATAATTGAAGCTTATTTATTAGTCACAATTAGGCTTACATTAACACTGCAATGAAGTTACTGTGAAATTAATGAGGCCGGGGCAGGATGATTTGACTTGTTTTCCTGCCAGCCTCTGCAACGGGAAATACTCGACATTCCTGCCCCAACCACGGCACTTAGTCTCAAAATGGGAGAATTCCAGCCTCAGTCTTTGAGTATAGTCAAGATTGAGATCAATATATATTGAGGGCAAAATAATATCGGGGGGCAGACGGCACTCCTTCCCAGAAACAAAGTTGGTGTGGAGCCAGCCTGCTCCAGGCTGACCAGCCCTGCCGCTGTAAAGCACTGCAATGTGGGTTAATGAGGGCCATGTGGGACTTGTGCCCCTCACAGTGGGGGGGTGGTGGGGCGGGGGGGGGGGGGGAGAATCACTCATGTGGGAGTCACAGAGAGAAGGATGCAAGGCGTCTGGCCACAAGGGCAGACAGATGGCTCTCGGGAGACACTCCCCCCTTCCCAATGTCCAGTCCCTCGATCAGGTATTGAATGCTTTTGATCGAGGGACCCTACACCAGCGGTGACCAGCTGCCACATGGTTTTAGCTGCCAGCTCCTCGCTTTAAACCAGTGGCAGTGGGCTGAGGCCCTTAGGTGGTCATTAATCGGACGCTTAAGAACCTCAATAGGTGACAGGTCAGGAAGGTCGTCTATGGTCCTTCCCACTCAGAACTTAATTCTGGTGGCGGCGGGAAGGCAACAGAGTCCAGGTACGCCACCATCCTACCTAATTATATACCGTTCCCGTCTCCAAGCTTGAGAGCAGAAGATTGCACTCAAAGAATTATGAAGGAAAGGGAACAATAAGTGAAAAGGTTGCTAATCAAAGTAGGGAGCTGAAAAACACTGGGTAGAAATCAAGGCAACATTACCCACCAACGAACTGAGGCCGTGCCCAGAGATGAATGCCCAAGACCCAGGATGAATGCCCACAAATCCCTTTCCCTTCAAGGGGTGGGTAAGGCCCGGCTACTGCTCTCTTCAGGGCAGTTGTGGCAAGAGCTGATGTTGGGACCTCTATTTTCCCCTTCCTTTTCAGTCCACCTCCCCCAATCCAAGCACAAAAGTAGTTCACCAGTCACACTTACTTTCATATCATAGAAACCCTACAGTGCAGAAGGAGGCCATTCGGCCCATCGAGTCTGCACCGACCACAATCCCACCCAGGCCCTACCCCCATATATCCACATATTTACCCGCTAATCCCTCTAACCTACACATCTCAGGACTCTAAGGGGCAATTTTTAACCTGGCCAATCAACCTAAACCGCACATCTTTGGACTGTGGGAGGAAACCGGAGCGCCCAGAGGAAACCCATGCAGACACGAGGAGAATGTGCAAACTCCACACAGAAATTCAGTAAGAAGTCTCACAACACCAGGTTGAAGTTCAACAGGTTTATTTGGAATCACGAGCTTTCGGAGCGCAGCTCCTTCATACTGTGCCCACCTCAGTCCAACGCCGGCATCTCCACATCATATAAATTCAGCATTTTTAGCATTCAACAATATTCCTGTTTTGTAACGCAGGAACTTCTGAATGAGAACACATCAATGGTGAGCAACTATTTCCTCAATTCAGAGTTTGTATATTTACTGGCCAAATGCCACAAAGCTAATCTCGCAACAGGTATAAAGTTGTCCACTGAGCTTATTTAAACTTAGTCCATTGAGAACGGCAACAAAAGCAGTTTTCTTTTTCAAAATCTGTTCCTCAGAAACCAGATGTCATTTTGAGGCAATTCTTACACATGTGTGAACTCAGTGGACAAGCTTTCCTGCCTTGAGCACAATTTCATAAAGTTTTATCCATTAATCCAGTGTGAATCACTCCTAGTGCTTTCCAACATTCTGTCTGAGCAGAAAACTATCTTCACTATTGCTTAAATGTAGCAGTTGTTTCCCAATGGTTGACAAAAGAGGTGAGAGATAACATGAAGCTAAAGGAAAGGACATAAAATCTGTATGCAATAGCGTCGATCTGGGGAACTGGGCCAGCTATAAAAACAATGAAACAAGACTAAAGGACAGTAAGAGCTGCAAATAGGAAATACAAAAATGACACGAGGGATATCAAGGTTAACTCAAAAGGTTTTCAGTTGTATTAGAAGAGAAAGGGTGGTCAGGGATAATGTGGGCCCTTGAAAAATGAAAATAAGGGAATTACAGACTTGTTGAACAATTACTTTGGGGAGAGATTGAACCTAACAACGCGAATGGGCAGATTGTCGGTGTGTTGGAAATCCAACTTGAACTTCTGCTTTTAATTCCAATGCATTCAGCAGTGTGAGAAATCCCCTTGAGAGAAAGAGTGTTGCCAATTTGAATATATCAAGAGGCAGTTAATTGCTTTTCTAACTGGAGGTTTCAACCTTAACCGTGGGTGCATGGGACTCCTGAGCTTTGTGGTACTTGCCAGTGGAGGGAAAGTAAAAGGAGAGTGAGAATTGGCAGTGGCAAATGAAAGACATAAAAATGTTTTAAGTACTGAAACCTCACACCTGCTTCCTCGCCTAGACAAAAGACTTTTGCCCACACAACTTATTTGGAGTGTGTGCTTTTCCTACTTTGGAGGTCATTTCCAATGCTTTGGAGTTTTGTGTTAAAAGCAAATTTCTGCGAATGCTGGAATCTGAAACAAAAACAAAAAATGCTGGAAAATCTCAGCAGGTCTGGCAGCATCTGTGGAGAGAGAAACAGAGCCAACGTTTTCTGTTTTTGTTGGAGTTTTGTGTGTCTGACTGAAACTTTCATCTGTCAGACATCAGTTCAACATGGATGTCATTTGTACAGATTTACCTTGGACCTCAGATGAGCAGCTACAGCAGTAATAACAACAGCAGCAGCAAAAATACCAACAGCAACATGGATGTCAGTTGTATAGATCCTAAGGCGTGAGACCAGGATTTTTCTGTGTAACATTTCCTGACTAATTAACCAAGGAAGTAAGTTGGAACAGTCCAACGACACTCGCCAGAATTCTACCGCCCCGCCTGCCACGGGAATCGGAACAGGCAAGTGGCAGACAATGGGAAGGTCTGTTGATATCGGACAGGATTTTACAGTTTTGGCACGAGCGAGGCTGTAAAATCCTGCCCGCTGACTCCATCGCTGAGACCATGGGCCTGATTTTACCAAAACCTCGCGCCTGAAAACGGGCGCGAAATCGCGGTAAAGTCGGGCGTCGGGCCTATAACGCAATCTGCACCCGAATCTGAGCAGATCGCGGCTTTACTGACACCCGATTCGGGCGCAAGTCCGGCGCGCTCCCGAATCGGGCGGCCCGACGATTTAAATGCATTTGCATGCATTTAAATCGACTTAATGAACCGCGCGCCCAACCCCACTGCCAAATCCCACTTTACCGTCTTCTGGCCCGATCCGCGTCCGCGCTGTTACCGACCTGCAAAATAAAAGTCTGAAGTCGCCGCTGCAGCCTCCGAAGAGCGGGGTCAGAGACTGCAACAGCTCTCTGACCCAGGTCATCCTCTGGTCGGGGCGGGAGGGGGTGGGAGGAGGAGAGGGGGTGTGACCGATCATCCCCTGGGGGGGTGGGGGAGGGGGGGGGTGTGACATCTCATCCCCTGTGGGGGTGGGGGGCGGTGGGAGGGGAAGGGGTGTGACGTCTCATCCTTTGGTCGGGGGGTTCTGCTGCCTGTCTGCGGCCGATCCCTCCTGGCACCATCACTGGTACACCACCAGCCACAGATTACTCTTCCCTGCAGGTGCGAGAGAGCGGGAGAGATGGCTGTGGCTGGTAGTGAACCAGTGATGGTGCCAGGAGGGATCGGCCGCAGACAGGCAGCAGAACCCCCCCCGACCAGAGGATGAGACGTCCCCCCCCCCCCCCCGCCTCTCCCCCCCCCCCCCCCCCCCCCCCCCCACCGCCCCCAGAGAATGAGATGTCACACCCCCTCTCCTCCACCCCCCAGGGGATGATCAGTCACACCCCTGCTCCTCCCACCCTTTCCCCTCCGCCCAGCGGATGATCTGTCACACCCCCTCTTCTCCCCACCCGCAGAGGATGAGATGTCACACCCCCCCTCCACTGCCGCCCACCCCCCCCCCCCCCCCGCCCCAGGGGATGATTGGTCACACCCCCCCCCCCGACCAGAGGATGAACGTCAGAGAGCAGGTCTGTCCGTTTTCTGCTTTTTCTTTGCGCCCGGGCACGCTGTCAGATTTTTTTCAAACTGCACATGCGCAGTTCAGAGCTCCGCCAGCGCTAAGCCCCGCCCACAGCGTGGATTGGGCCAGAGCCGGCAAAACGCGTATGGGTGCACTGGAAAGAGGATTCGAGGCGCAGATCTATTTGACGCCCAGATCCGGCACTTAGACTCAAAATGGTAAAATTCCCCCCTATATCAGAGGGTCCCAGGGAACAGGGAAATTGCCCATCAGACGTTCAAAATACCCGAAGAATTCTCATGGAGTCATTGGCCGGAATTTTACCGCCATGCCCGCCCCGAGCAGAACGGAATTCTCCGGAATTGGCCTCGGGCGGGATTTTACAAGCCTCGCCCAATCGAGGTCGTAAAATACCAGCCATTGTACCAGGACTTCCACAGGGTCCTGTAGTGCATCTTGACAGGGTACGCCTAGTCTCTGGCAATCCGGTGATCAGAAGATTTTGGCCAATGTGACCAGGGCACCAGCAGTAGTTCACATTGCTGTCTGGGATGGCTTAATTCTGGCACAGTTTATTTAGATTCAACCAGTGCATCCATCTGGTAATCACACTGTAAATGCACTTGACTCTCCATCCCCAGCGCAAAGCAGTCCTGCAATCAGCAAAGCACTCACTCCCTGTCACAGAAACCAATTGTTCATCTTGAAGTCTTATTGTACCGTTCATCACAAGTGAGAAGGTCACTTGCTAGGCAGCAGGTAAACATGGAAATATCGAAAAAATAATTTTTCTGTGAATGAAAAATTGACTGAAACTTTAATCTAACATTATGGGCGGGCTTTTTCTCCCTCTCTGTGGCATGTTTCGCGGAGGCAGGAGGCAGTGCGCTGCTCGCTGGTGACGGAATCTTATGGTCTCCTTGCCATTGCCAACAGGGTTTCCCGTTGAATTCATCCCTTGCCCATGGGAAACCCACGGCGGGGGCGCGCCATTGGCAGGACCGTAAGATCCAGCTGGTATAAACGCAGCAAGATTTTGGCATTCGGTAAACATCCATTACGTACTCTTATACAACTACAAATCTTCACTCTCTTTTCTTCTACTCCTACATGGGATAAACCCTCAGTTTCAGCAAAGGTAAAGACAGGCTACTCGTTTTCCTGCTTTGAATGCTGAGGTACTCTTGGCTAACATCCTGTTGAGTTTTGGATTCGGGCTGCCTCTCATGCTTCGATGTATGTCCGATTTCACTCTCAGGACAGAAGGCAGCATGTTGATTGATTGATTTAATATTGTCACCTATAATGGGATACAGTGCCAGGTATGGTTTCTTGCGAGCTACAGGGACAAAACATACCATTCATAGAGTACATAGGGGAAAAGGAAAGGAGAGGGTACAGAATATAGTGTTGCAGTTATAGATAGCGTGAAGAGAAAGATCAGCTTAATATGTGATAGGACCATTCAAAAGTCTAATAGAGGCAAAGTCTGTTGGTACGTGATCTCAGAATTTTGTATCTTTTTCTCGATGGATGAAGGTAGAAGAGAGTATGTCTTGGGTGCGTGGGGTCCTTGATTATGCTGGCTGCTTTTCCAAGGCAGCTAGAAGTGTAGAGGAAGTCAATAGATGGGAGGCTGGTTTGCATGATGGACTGGGTTACGTTCAAAACTCTTTGTGCTTTCTTCCGGCCTTGGTCAGAGCAGGAGCCATATGGTGCATCTGTAAAAATTGGTGACAGTCGTAGCTGACATGCCAAATTTCCTTAGCCTCCTGAGAAAGTAGAGGTGTCGGTGGGCTTCCTTAACTATAGCGTGGCGGGACCAGGACAGGTTGTTGATGACCTGAACATCAGAAACTTGAAGCTTTTGACCGTGTGACTGAAGAGGGGACAATGAGTGACAGATGGAAGTGTTTTGATCAGAATACCCACTTCTTTTTCTCCATCTTCCTTCTCTTGGTCCGCCTGCACTTCCCTGTTAGTAATGAGCTGGAGAACACTTTGCTGCAAATCAGTTGGACGCTAAAGGGCAAATGCGAGGTTTTCATCAATCCTGTTTAAGATATCATTCCGAGTGTGCAAGCCATTTACGAAGACCAGCATGCATCATTTGAACTCTGATGCTCCATAAAGGTGGTAACACTTCCAATGGCTGAAGACATCTTCACGAAGGGCTGAGGAATCATGCCACTGCTTGAGACGGACTCCTCCAATCCCTCTCCAAGCAGGCAGTGTGACTGGTATCTCTGCCAGCACCTCACACATGTTCTGCTGCTGTTCCAGAATTATCCCCTCCATTGATGGCCTGTGAGGCTCAGCATCTGCGTTCAGCTGAATAATGCATGGAGCAGCCTGCACCCTCTGACAGGGACTCTGATGGTTTCCAGCCTAGCATTTTGAAGGAAGTAGATGAGCGAATTTCATGCACTTTAACCGTAATTTTCCAAACTGCTCTCAATTCTAGTTTGGAAAGTTGTAAGTGTAGTTTTGTCATTTTAGCAAGGTGAGGTGGAACTAACAGTAAATTATAGACCGGTTAGTCTAATATCTATTGGGGGAAAGTTATTAAAATGTATAATTAGGAGCAGAGTGGAGAAGAACTTGAAATATGAACTTATTAGGGAGAGTCAACGTGTGTAAAGGATAAGTCATGCCTAGCAAACCCAATTGATTTTTTTTTTAAAGTAACTAAAGGTTACTTTAGGAACTAAAAGGTAAAAAGTAACTAAAGTGCAAAGTAAACAAAGGTGAAAATCCTGGAATGCTACACCACACCAGTTTTGACATAAGGGAACAAGTGCTGGACGATAAGTGAAACAATGCAGGGAAGAATTGAGGCTGCAAAGTGGTGGCTTTTGAAGCTGTCTTGGGCAAATCACACGACCAAGGAAGATGTGCTTGGAAAATCTGAGACCAAAAAGAACTCTGCTGACCAAGATCAGGAAGAGAGAGTTGGAATTTCTTGGGCACCTCATAAGAAATCCTGATTTAGAAAATCTGATGCCAGTGGAAAGATCGATGGTTAAAGAAATTGAGACAGACAAAGAAAAGAGCCTTGCAAACTGGATGAAGGTGCCGAGGCTGATCCACACCTCCAGAGCAAGATTAACATGGAGTTCCACAGTTGCTAATACCCTCTTAGGGCATGGTATCTGAAGAGAGAGAGAGAGAACTAAAGTAGCAGGTAGGAAAATGTCGATGAATGTAATTTTTATGGACTTTCAGAAGGCATTCAATAACATTCCACATGCAAGACTGGCAGCTAAAGTTACTGCTCAGGAAATTAAAGGCAAATTATTGACCTGGTAGGTGACAGAGAGTAAGGATAATGAGTATGTATGCAAATTGGAAGGAAATGACCAAGATTCTGTACTGAGACCTCAGCTATTCGTTTTATTTATTAAAGACTTAGAAAACACAATAGAGGGACACATATCTAAAATTACAAAGGGTACAGTGATAGATTAAGTGAGTGGGAAAAACTGTTGTCTGTGGAATGAGTGTACGGCAATTTTGGACCAAAGAGGTGGAGTGTAAAGGTCTTGCATAGAAAGGGTTTATGTGGCACTGGATACAATACCACCCACACTGTGATGCAAAGAAAAACATAACCAAGTCTTGAGGACAGTCTTGTACTGGACAGAGACATGTGTAAATAGCCTCCAGCTTAGACCTGATACTGTACAGATGTATACAGTTACAATTGTTTATAAATATTTACTGTTAAACTATACAAGACTCTGAAGCCCTTCATGAGACCAACCAACAGCATCTTCCGACAGAAGGGATCGATCAAAGTATTATTTGAATAGTGAAAAGCTAGGAACCGTGGCAGTTCAAAGAGGTTTAGGGGTCCACGAACATGCATAGATCATTAAATTGTAGGTTTTATAATGAGACAGTTAAAATACAAAGGATAAGAAGTTTTGTCACAGCTGTACAAAGCTCTAGTTAAGCCACATCTAGACACTGCACCATAGAAAAGGTATATTGTCCTTGGAAGGAGTGCAGTTACAGATTCATTATAATTCTATCAGGACTACGAGGTTATATTATGAGGTTTATTGCATAAATGAGGCTTGGTATTCTCTTGAATATAGATGGAAAATAGATAGTTTGATTAAGATTTTTTGGTTTTTGATAACGTAGATGAAGAGATTTTTGCTGGTATGAATAAAGTATGGAACTCTCTCCCTCAGGAAAAACATTCAATGCTATATTTATGTCTGGGATTGATATATTTTTGTTCGCCAAGGGTATTAAGAGATATGGAGCCAAGGAGGGTTGATAGGGTTTGGATACAGATCAGTCAAGATCTTATTGAATAGTGAACAGGCTCAAGGCGCTGAATGACCTACTCATAGTTCCTACGTTTTTAGGACAACAGCAAATAAATGTAGATGCACTGTCTAACTAGAATCTCTTGGTAGAAAGGTACTCAGATATTCATTTACTGATTTATATTGAAATTGACAATATAATCATCCCCATTATTATTATTTTATTAAATTTTTGGACTTTTTCAGCTGAATTATATTGTTTCTGAAGAACAAGCCTTGAAATGCTTATAAATGTTATTCTGTAATTTTACCAGGATCATTCAGACAATCCTCTTGGAGCAGCAGTAACGATGGCCCACGAACTGGGCCACAACTTTGGCATGAACCATGATACTCCTGAGCGTGGCTGTACCTGCAAGGCCTCATCTGAGAAAGGAGGCTGCATAATGACACCATCCACAGGGTGAGCAGAATTACAGTGAAGCATCACAGTGAATGTGTTTGTCCGCCTTTAGCACTGAAGCTTGGACCATATCCAAGGAAATGTTCCAAAGCTGAGGTTTTAGAAAAAAAACAAGAATACAAGAATTATTAACTGAGAGAAACAAAAATGTATATTTATCCATAAGATTCTCCAAACACACAGTGAGCACAAACTAACCCCCCCCCCCCCACCCTCCACCCCCAAAGAACTATCTTATTTGGTGCCCTCTCAGGTCACTTGAGTTCACCATCACCTTCTCGGGGGCAATTAGGGATGGTGAATAAATGCTGGCCCAGCCAACGATGCCCACATCTTGTGAAAGAATAATTTTTTTAAATGTACTTCATCAATTCTGTTTGTTGGGCTTGGCCAAGATATTATCTCGCGACACTATTTGTCAACAACCATTATATTCGATATTAAACAGCTTGTAATCATAAGTTCCAAACAACCAGCTGTGCGCTGCGGACTTGATAAAATTATCCCGAAATAGCAAGGAGTGAATACACATCTCATAGCAGCAGATGCTTTATTCAGAGACCATTCAGAATATATATATATATATATATGACTATAAAATTTATGATGGCCCAACATTATTTGAGACAGTGAAAAGCTACACTGTATCTCTGTGAGCTCAGAGTTCCAATAAAACTTTGATGATTGTGGCCCTTCTTCAGACTTTGTTCAAAAATTAAAAATTTTTTCAGCCTTTTGACCAGGCAAAGTAAAATAGGTTGCCACAAAGGCAATGATTAACCGGCCCCATGGTGCTATTGTTGTATTTTCTTCCCTTCACTTGGCGTCCCCCTTCTGGGTAACTGTTCCCAAAGTTCTGTTCTAACCGTTCTACAAATAATTGCTGAGTGATGGACAAAACCAGAGCAGGATGAATCTGTCTCTGGCTGTCTCTTTCACCTCCTGCAAAGACACTGACCCCTGTTTATCACCTCCCATTGGTGCCACAGCGAAGGCAGTAAATTTATTGGAAAAAGACAAAAGACTGCTTTCGTACCACAAGATGTAACAAGTTGCTAATGTACTGTGTTTAAGAGAGTTTAGGATTGGGATTGTGGTGCATTTATGTCGAATTATTTTCAAAAGGTTAATTCAGGAGAGTAGAATCCATAATGGGGGTGGATTGACTGCGGACTGTTCTTTGAGCAGTAATTTGGGTTGGGTTGCACAAGGCATCTGCAATTTCTTTGGAAATACTAATCATTTTTATCATGGAATTCATGATGCATTTACCATCTTGCTGCACATTAATTTTAACCTAACTCGCCAGGCGGGAAACGATGGGTCAACCATCTGAGTTATATCCTCTCTGATTTTGCTGGGTTTAAAATGGGTGGTTGACACAAATCCATCCAGGTTAAAGTGACCCCCATGGTGAGCAGAGCAAATCTTTATGCATTAATAGAGAAAAGTGGACTTTATTCTGTGTCTACTCTTGTCTATCTATTCCTGATTGTTTCATTCACGATGTGGAGATGCCGGCGTTGGACTGGGGTGAACACAGTAAGAAGTCTCACAACACCAGGTTAAAGTCCAACAGGTTTATTTGGTAGCAAATACCATAAGCTTTCGGAGCGTTCCTCCTTCGTCAGATTTCCACTCCATCTGACGAAGGAGCAGCGCTCTGAAAGCTTATGGTATTTGCTACCAAATAAACCTGTTGGACTTTAACCTGGTGTTGTGAGACTTCTTACTGTGTTTCATTCACAGCATTGATACCTCTGACCTTAGCAACTGAAAAATAAATTATCAGGAACAGTTGCAACTAGAATCATACAATGTGAAAGAAGGCCCATCAAGTCAGCACAGAATCTCCGACAGAGTCTCTTCCCCAAGCCCTCTCTCTCATCCTATCCTCATAATCCCACCCCCCCCTAAACATGGTTAATCCATCTAATCTACACATCTTTGGACAGTGGGAGGAAACAGGACCACCCAGAGGAAACCCACACAGACACAGGGAGAATGTGCAAACTCCACACAGACAATTACCCAAGGCTGGATTTGAATCTGGGTCCATGGCACTGTGAAGCAGCAGCTTTAACCACTGTGCCACCCTAGTGTGATGATACTGTGCTATTGATATATTTTATGTTTCTATAGAATGTTTAAAGTTCAGTATTTTCTTCTCAAAGCAGTTGGTATGTCTGGAGGGAATGCAGCAGATGCTGGAAAGCAGGATAATTACTCATTTTAACCCCGTTGTGTTTACTTAGAATGAAGCTCATTGCATTTTATTTATAACTAGAGAGGACTCTTTTTTTTGGTTAAAGTAATGGAAGGGGAGTTAGGTATATTGGGTTATATAGTCATGTGATACTAGAAATGGGAGGAGCTAGGTTTACAGGACAGAAAAACAGCTTTCTGTGTTCAGTTGCTGGCTACTTAAAGGTAGGAGCCTACAAGCAGCTCTCCCTCTCTACAATATCTCTCTGGAACCTTCACGGCTGTTACCACAATTTAAAGCAAGTATGCCTGAGTTTGCTCACTTTATTTAAAGTGGGGTTTAAGTCTATGGGAAGACTGTTACTTTTTTGGAACTGAAATAGTGATAAGTTAGAACTTAAGCATTGTTTCTTTTCATGTTTAAAGATCATTCAACAGTTAAGAGTTGAGAGTTAAACTGCTTCATTTTGTTAAAGAGTTATACTTAAACTGTGTGTTGAATATAGCTTGTTTTGATAAGAGATCCCTAATTTGTCAGCTGAATTAAGCCTGAGTGGAAGGATCCTTTCCTCACATTTATGCCAAAATAGAATAATTGTTGGGATCTAGTCTGGCTTCCTAATATGCCTTGGGGCTTGGACCCAGCACCCTAACACTCGGTAGTAATAAATGAAAGTGGGAAAAACAAAATATTGCAGATGCTGGAATCTGAAATAAGAACAGAAAATGTTGCAAAATCTCAGCAGGTCTGACAGCATCTCTGGGGAGAGAATAGAGTCAACATTTCGAGTCTAGATGACCCTTCATCAGATCATTTTCTATAAATGAAAGTGACCTGTATCCCTTTGGATTGAATGAAGAGTACGACCATGACAAAGTTGTATGTTAGTAGCTTGTACATGTTATCACCAGCTCGCAATAGAAACATTCCAAACGACAGATACTGCTGCCAGCGTTGTTGATATTAGCTTATTATTAAAACTTAGATTATTATTCCAGACTAATGGCCAAGGATTATTGGCTGGAATTTTACTGTCCCGCCCGCCGCTGGACTCGGAGTGGGCGAGGGGCGAACCATGGAAAGGTCCAGTGACCTCGGGCTTTTACGGTTTCTGGGGGAGCGAGGCTGTAAAATCCCCCCTATGGCTCAGCACAGTGATGTCACAGACTTGAAACTACCAAATGGAATTAATTATGTTCTGGCTTCCTATCAGAACCAACTACATCACTTATAGTTTTATTTTGTCACCACACTGCAGTTCCTTATAAAATATCTTAGTCAGTCGAAGAAAATTTGGATTACCGTTTTCCCGGTAAACATTTCACGAATAAAGATCGGCCTCACATTTTGTTGGAGGCACTCATGCTGTGTTTGAAACTGCTTATGAAGAAAATAAGTAGTAAGAGGAACATTGCGCTTAACTTCTCTCTGATATATTGCCTGTGACAAGACCTGTATGGTTTTGCCAGCAGTCCATGACTTGATGTGAAGTACAAGTAGAAACATCAGTTGTACTCAGGAGATTTTCTGCTGTAATGTGTACCCATGGGTCGCTCTTACTTTTCAAAAGTAAGCTGTCCCAATTACTAACATTTGAGCTTGTTTCAACATTTTCTTCCCATTTTTACTGTCCAGAGGATGAGGCTGGTTTTATGCTAAAATCTGCTTTGCTAAACGTGGCCATTTTAATATTTTAAGCACATCTTGAGCATGAGATCTGTGAGCAGGAACAACAAAAACTTGAATTTATATCACACCTTTAAATTACTAAAGCATTCCAAGGCACTTCACAAGAACAATCTGCAGCAAGATTTGACACCGAGCCACACAAGGAGTCATTCAGGCAAATGACCTAAAGATTTAAGGAGCTTCTTAAAGAACAAAGGAGAAGCACACATTTTAGGGAGGAAATTCCAGAGTTTAAGGCCTTCCCTGGCCACCCTTACCCTGTCCGGCCTACGTCTGACTCCAGACCCACAGCAATGTGGGTTGACTCTTAAATGCCCTCTGAGATAACCTAGCAAACCACTCAGTTCAAGGGCAATTAGGGATGGGCAATAAATGCCGGCCCAGCCAGCAACGCCCATATCCCCTGAATGAGCTGAACTCATGAGCATCACTGATGGGGCGATTAAAATCAAGGACACTCAAGAGACCAGAATTCAAGGCATTGATATCTCAGAGGGCTGTAAAGCTGGAAGAGATTGTAGAGACGGGGAGGGTTAGGCCATGGAGGGATTTGAGAACTTGAGGGAGACCCCTTGATATCTACTCATAGACCTACCTAGTGGGACAGGTACTCTGAGACCCTAGAATCTTAGGTCTCAAATCCCCACAGCATCATTCATTATCTGATCTAGCGGTTGTGAGCATGAGTGACAATGGACGGGATTCTCCGATTTCATTTGTGCTGCCACCGCTGCCAGCGAGAATGGAGAATTTGGCACTCAGCCAAACTCCATTCATTGCAGTGGGACTGGAGAAGCCCAGCCGTAGGCGAGGCTGGGGGTTTCCAGCGAATATTTATTTTTCATCACCTTCTTTTTGCTCTTTTACCCCCTTCTCCTCCGCCACTGCCTGACCATGTTGCAGTCTTAGGTATCTATCTCTCGAGAGCATTCCCTTAAAGTGAGAAGGATGCTTGCCACACAACTCCTGGTAAGTGTTTACGCGTGGAGTCTTTAACTTGAGGAAGCTGTTACACTGCAGCTACTATATGGTTCTGGCTGACCAGGGATATATCTCACTTTTCCCACCTGTCACAGTTTTATAGAGGATTTACATGTTGACAATCAACTTGCTTGACCACACCACAAATGCATCTTTTGTGACCAACAAGTCCTGGGTGAGACTTGAACACAGAGCTCTGGCACAGGCATAGAAATGTACCCACTGCACCACAACTCCTCCTGCTCCTGGGTATGTAAAAGGAGAAAGGCACAAAGGGTAGGGTTTTGGTAAGGGAAGGTGGAGAAAGCAAGAGGTGCATGCTTACACCGTCTGCAGTTCTTAACTCCGAGGGGTTTATGAGATGGGAGAAGATGGATTGGGTTTGAGCATAATGTCACTATCAATAGCTTCAGCCTTGTTGCTGATTGCAGACTCAGTCATGATCACTCCAACGATGGTGAGCACTGTACAAGGGTTAAGGACGTACAACTATGTTATGTACCACCTTGTCCTGTAAGAGAGAGGGAAGTGTGTTAAGGAGTGCGGTGTTTGGGTAATGTGACTGTCATGATTGGGTAGCCAGCAGTGTGGCTAAACTGAGATGTATGTGTAAGGCTTACAGCAGTGCTTCATATGTGAGGGTGATGTGAAGCTATGAATGTTATTTATGTATGAGTTGTGATTGATAGAACTTGTTGGCAGGTGTATGCGTGATGAGTATGTGATGCACTGAGCAGCGTGTCAGATTGGTGTTGCATTGGTGGGATTTGACATTTGAAGATGAAGATTCTTGTGAGGTCATTAAACTTCTTACAGTGTTATAAGCTGGTTCTTAGGACTAGAATCATGGTATTGACTGCTACAGTTATCTTCTTTGTGGAGTTAGTCTGGAGGGCCCGACCACGGCTCCCCTTCCCCAACCAACTGCTGGGAATAGAGGACCTCTCTCTTCCTGTCCACCTCCTCGATCAAAACATCCAGTGAAGGTCCAAGGAGCCTTGGAGCACGATCTCCACCCATGTTTTCATCTTCTTCATATTCACTTCTGCAACAAGTCACAGCATCTGCTCCAGCCCAAATGCACGTTTTGGAAGTTTACAGGCTGGCTATAATTGTGCAGATTAGGGGGGGAATTTTCCCGTTCTGCCCGCCATGGAAATTGTAGCGGGCAGGGGGGACGGACCATGCAAAGGTCCCGTCAGGCAGGATTTTCCGGTTTTGGGACAAACATGGCTGGAAAATCCCATCCTAGCAATGTGTAGATTTGGGCCCTCTGCTGAGCATGGCAGCGACACAGAAGCATGTTTATCATGTGCTATATAGAATATTAATTTGTAATGTCACCTGCAGGATTTTATTTTTTTATATAAGAACATTTTGCACTAAACAAAGTATACTGGCCTACAGCAGCTACTAAGTTGCATTTGTGAAGGCCACAAACCATTTTGTGGGGACAGAGTCTATGGAGTTCTCAGAGACAGTAGCTAAGCTAAGCCCCAGGTTGAAACCAGAGGGAGATCACATGGCCCAGCTCTTGAATGGGAAATATACTGGATTTGAACTAATAGTCAGAGATTGCCACAGAGATAGTGGGGGCAGCATCCTTTCCTCCACTCTCTCCGAAGCCTCTCTTAACAAACCTGAGCTCTGTTTGTGGTCTGGAAACCCACCAGGAGACCTCACTGCTGCAAAATTAGCGGAGGATTCCAATTAGTACCACTGTGTTCAAGACAAAAGAATCAACCAGCCATGACTGCAGAGTGACTGCTTCAGTGAGAAACCAAAGTACGGAAAGTGACTCTCTCGCTGTGAAGAGGCATAAAAGCAATCCGTGAATAATTGTTCTGACTTTTTACCTTTTTTCAACTTGGCAAAGTTTTAACTTCTGATACTTCGTAAAGTTTTATTTATTTTGTGTGCATGCCTGGGGAAGTTATGTGTGTGCTTTCTGCACTAGTGGGAAGTTGGATATGCTTGTACATTTTAAACCCTTTTGTTAATAGTTTCTGTATCTTTACCTGAGTGAGTTTAAGTCATAGAACTAACTCCTTACTTGCTAACTCAAGGAACTTGGCTGGCTTAATTCTTACATCGAACTATTCACAGTTAAGTGGATATTGAATTGACAATATCACATCATTTTTAAAATTAAACCTTTGTTATGACCCACCTAAAGTGGGACAAAGAGAGGAAAAGTCAGCAAACCCTTCCTAACCTAGTCATAACTGACTACATGCAGCTATCTTGCAAATCAATGGACAGCATGAAGTTTGCATGCTGCCTGCATTGGAAGCAGCTTAATTACGCATTGCAAATATTTGTGCCCTTCTTCCTGCCCTAGTGGCACAGTGGTTAGCACTGCTGCCTCACAGCGCCAGGGATCCGGGTTCTATTCCGGCCTCAGGTGACTGTCTGTGTGGAGTTTGCATATTCTCCCCATGTCTGTGTGGGTTTCCTCCGGATGCTCCGATTTCCTCCCACAGTCCAAAGATGTGCGGGTTAGGTTGATTGACAATGCTAAATTGCCCCTTAGTGTGTCAGGGGGATTACGGTTACAGCGATAGGACTGGGCGGGACTGTTGTCAGTGCAGGCTCAGTGGGCCAAATGGCCTCCTCCTGCTCTGTAGATTCTATGATTCTATTTAATTTCACAGCCACTGTTTCCTGAATAAATATGTTGAATTTATATTAATAGATACCAACAGTAGCATTTAACACTGCTTCCATGCACCAAACATTTCTGTGAGAATATGGGTAAATAGCATTGCATCTGTCTGTCCCTTCGATGACTTGTAAGGGAACAAATGGGTAGTATCTAGCTTTGAATCTGGTGCAAAAGTCAGTCCTGTCATCTTCAATCCAAGGCCATTGAACGTTGTGTGAACACATACACATGCTTTGAAACTTTAGTGTGTCAGTGCTTTTCTCCATTTATCAACTGCAGGGGATGTAATGTTTCTGTTTACCAAATTTAAACACAGCCAATCTATCTTGTTTTTTTTATCAGTGGGTTTCCTGCAGATGCAGATGTAATTACTTGCCAACACATAACCTTGCTCCAAACTCATCATTCTTTCGCATTAACTCATCTTTCTTGTGCACAAAGGTTTGTAAATTTCCAGCAGCAGGAATAGTGTTGCGTTCAAGCACACAATTTATCCCTTTCACCCGTGTTTCTTCTGTAATTTATTTTACTGCGGAACTGCAAAGGAGAAGAATCGGGAGGAGGGAGATGAGCCAATCGCTTATAAGTTAGAGATGATTACAGCTACTTTACTTGGCTGCCTGATTTCCTCCAGGAAAAACTGGTGTCTGAGTGAAAATCCCAGTGTGGACTGGAGACAGACCCCTCTAGAATAACGCTGTCAGCTTTGATGAATTAGCTCTCAGACTTCACTTTATGCTTGGGCCACAACTTCAAAGCATTACTGTTACATTTGTGAATTTAATATTTTGTGTCAGTCCACCCAGGCCATGTGTCAAATCTCTCTCAGATCACACCAACATTAGATCTTTATTAACATATGTTTTCCTTGTCACAAAAGTATTTTTATGCTTCACAAAAATAATGTTTCACATTGTCTTTCATTATAGATGTTTGGAAATAATGTGGACGTTTAATATCGTAGCAATATTAAAATGATGTTTAGAAGGAGACTTTAAAAAGCAGTGTGGGGTGCGCAGGCAGGAGGTATAGTGCCTGAAGGTTGAATGTCAGAACTTAATCTAAATTTTTTGACTCCAAGCCGCAGCAGGGAGGCCTGTGGCATCAGACCGCAACTGAAGACCTGAGAGCAAATAGGGAGGGAAAGATCATGCATCAGAGGGGGAGTTGGGTGGAGGTTATCCCAGAAAGGTGGGACGGGGTGGATGGGTGGGTGAGGGGGTTGGCGTGATGGTGGTAGGTGAGCATGCATGGCCATCCGATCGCAAGGGGGCTTACTTGTTGGGCCAGGAAAAGCATTCCTGCTCCTCATGGCCCATAGTCAGTGCTAGAAAGGCACTTAATTGTTGGGTCCAGCTTTGGACACTGAGCCTACAAGCACAATATCTGACATGGAGTTAAAATCTGAAGCACATAGCCTCGTTAAAATATTGGTATTAGGGTCCTGCCTCTGGTGGTTAGACCCCTGACCTCCAACTCATCTCTGTTGAAACCAGAGTGTCAAAAATGAGAAAAAAACAGGAGAGAGAAACCAATACCAGGAAAGAAAAATGAAACAGGAAAGATGGGAGAGAGGTTACAATCTGAAATTGAAGAACTCAGTGTCGAGTCGAAAGGCTGTAAAGTGGCGAATTGAAAGATGAGGTCTGGCTCCTCAAGCCTTTCATTGAAACACTGCTGGAAACCGGGGACAGAAAAGTCAGAGTAGGAGCAAGGTGCAGAATTAAAATATCGGGTAATTAAAGTAACAGGTTATTTAATTAGTTAAGACTTTTATTCACTCAACATTTTTAAATTTTATTAATGATTGATTTACCCTAGTTTTAAATTATTTATTCCATAAAGTAACAGTTATATTTTCTATTCAAGAGCAGAAATGTAACACTCACCAACCACTCACTTACCTGCTCTCCTTTAATGTCACTCCTTGATTAGTTTCCACAGTCTCTCCCTCCCTCTCTCGGTCCTCCGGGTGCTCTAGTTTCCTCCCACAGTACAAAAGACGTGCTGGTTAGGTGCACCGGCCATACTAAATTCTCCCTCAATGTACCCGAACAGGTGCCGGAGTGTAGCAACTAGGGGATTTTCACACTAACTTCATTGCAGTGTTAATGTAAGCCTTCTTATGACTAATAAATAAACACCTCCACAGCAGGGATTCTCCAGTGCCGTGCAGTGAATAGAGTTTTGGTGAGCGCCAAATTCTCCAAGGTTGAGATCAGAGAATTCCATCCTCTCTTTCTCTCTCTTTCTTTCTCTCTCTCTCTTTCTCTCTCTCTCTCTTTATCTTCACCTGTTGTTTTCAGTTACTGGTCCCACTCTCACTATGCTCTCAAGCCTCTGGTCCTTTTATCTGTACTGCTATTGGTCACTAGTCCTGCTCCTATTGTGTAGATCACTTAATAGCCATTTCCCTAGACTGGTTTTTGGGATTTTTGAGTGCCTATAGAATGCTTTGCTATTTCTTTTTCATTCCTTGATAAATTAATTTCTCTTTGTTGTGCTATAATGTTTTTATTTACTTCCTAACCTTTCCAGGTTCCTCATGGTCATGCTTTCTTCTGTTATTTATGTACATAGTATATGTCTTTTGCTATAGTTTTAATTATGTCCTTTTTTAATCACCATTACTGGTTAGTTTGCTCTTGCCTTTTAGTGGGCTATGTTCCTTTGGGAACTCGATCACAGCTTTAAATGTTTCCCACTGCTGTTTTGTTTTTGTGTTTGTCAGTATCTTATTCAATCCACTTCCTCGAGTTCCATTCAATTTCACTTCATATCAGCTTTTTCCAATTTATTATTTTGGTCTTTGACCTACTTGTGTTCTTCTCAATACTTATCTTAAATTTTAGTATGTTATGATTGCTGTTGCCTAAATATTTCCATACTCTTTATTCCCTTATCTACTCTGGTTCATTTCCCATTACTAGACCCAACAGTGCTCCCACCCTTGTTGGGATCTTTACGCACTGGGTAACAAAAGAGTCCTGCATGCATTGGAATGTTGAGTGAATAAAAGTCTTAACTAATTAACTAACCTGTTACTTTAATTACCTTTCTCACTAACTCTTCTTGCCAGTTTATCTTCAGGTAGTTAAAAATTTCTATGATAGTTTTTCTACATCTTCTATTCATTTCACATATTACTTACATATTTCTTCCTCCACCACCATTCCACTACCCAATTGTCTGTAGCAATTTTTTATGCATTTACGGGAAGTGGGCTTCGCTGGCTAGGCCAGCATTCATTGCCCATCCTTAGTTGTCCTTGAGAAGGCGGTGATGAGCTGCTTTCTTGAACCCCTGCAGTCTATGTGGTGTAGAGATACCCACAGTTCTGTTAGAGCAGGAGTTCCAGGATTTTGACCCAGGAACAGTGAAGGAGCAGCAATATATTTCCAAGACAGGGTGGTGAATGACTAGTTGGGGAACCTCCAGGTGGTGGTGTTCCCAGGTATTTGCTGCTCTTGTCCTTCGAGATGGTAGCAGTTGTGGGATTGGAAGGTGCTTTTCTAAGGAGCCTTGGTGAGTTCCTGCAGTGCATCTTGTAGATAGTACACACTGCTGCTACTGTGTGTTGGTGATGAAAGAAGTGAATGTTTGTAGAAGGGATGCCAATCAAATGGGCTGCTTTGTCCTAGATGGTGTCCAGCTTCATGAGTGTTGTTAGAGCTGCACTCATCCTGGCAAGGAGAGAGTATTCTGTCACATTCCTGACTTGTACACTGTAAACAAACTCTGGGAAGTCAGGAGGTGAGTCCATCGCTGCAGGATTTCATAGCCTCTGACCTGCTCTTGCAACCACAGTATTTATATGCCAAGTCTAGTCAGTTTCTGGTCAATGGGAACCCCCAGGATGTGGATAGTGGGGGATTCAGCAATGGTCATACCATTGAATGTCAAGGAGCGATGGTTAGATTTTCTCTTGTTGGAGATGGTCATTGCTTGGTACCTGTGAAGGTGCCTGTGTGACACAAATGCTACTTGCCAATTGTTAGCCCACGTCAGGATATTGTCAGGGTCTTGTTGCATTTGGACATGATGACTCACCTGATGAAGGGGCAGCGCTCCGAAAGCTCGTGCTACCAAATAAACCTGTTGGACTTTAACCTGGTGTTGTGAGACTTCTTCCAATTGGACATGAACTGGTTCAGTGTCTGAGGAGTCGCGAATGGTGCTGAATATTGTGCAGTCGGTTGCCCCGTTGCCTGTGTCTGTTGGGGCTGAGGGGAGTTTTGTTTGACCCCCGATTGGGGTACCCTGATCTCTGTAAAGCCGATGTTGCTGGTTCTATCAGGCCCCACCCCACAAGCTTGATGGCGGAAACCACGCCTCCAGATTTTCTGTGCACTGAACACCAGAGAATGTGGAGAGAAAACTCGGCTGTGCAGCTGGAGAACTACACGCCGGTTTTCTCACCCAAGTCAGCATTCTGTGCACAGAGTGTATTGAGTGGAATTTTATCGGTCACGCTCCTTGCCTGATGGTGAAATCGAAAGTGAGTACCATTTTCACTGTCTTGCTTTTTCCTGTTTCCATGATTGTAATTTAAAGTTCTGGCGAGCGTCATGCACGTGAGATTCCATGGTGGGAAAAGCTTTGCAGTGGCGAAGCCCAGTATTGGCTGACAATGCTGCAGGTACAAGCAGGATATAAAAGAGCCTCCTGCTCAAACAGGGAAACTCTGCATTCCGGCCAAAACATTCCTGCCCAACTCCATTGCCATTAACATAAGACATATTGAGAGCACAAAGGTGTTTTCTCAGATTTAAATTTCACATTACATTGGTTTCACTTTATTCATGTGTGTATCATCGTTTCTAAATGTACTGGAGCACCTCACGGTTGGCATGTATTGACGGTTAAGGGGAGTTAGGGACGTTCCCTTTATTGCGGAAGAAACAAGGTGGATATTTTTGGCACACTCTTTCTGAAATGTTCAAGTAAGTGTCCAGTGTTGTACTCACCGCTCTTTGGGACATGGCTGAACTTACAGCCTTATCAAACCCTCCGTTCTGTGCTTTGTCACGGACATGGTCCGAGATCACTTGATGTGTTGTAGGTGAACTCAAGGCCCTATAAGAACTCTGTCTGCCAATACCCACATTTGAACAATAATGACCAATAATGACCCTGCCCTTCAGGCCCTCACTTACTTACCTCAACTGACTGCATAGAATGGAGGGTTTGATAAGGCTGTAAATTCAGCCATGTCCCACAGAGCGGTGAGTACAACACTGGACTACCCCCCCTCCCCCTGCCTGACCTAGGACATCAAGCCCTTTCCACTTCACTCCTCCATGCCCATGACCTCACCCTCTGCCCTTCCTTGGATCTCTCTTCCACTCCTCCATGCAGCCGAACCTCAACCTTTCAACCCCTATCGACCCCTGCTTACCCTTCTTCATCTTTTCTGATCCCGAGCCTCCATTCGCCTGCTCTCATCCCTTGTGCCTCAGCATTTAACTGCTGGCCGTAGACACAACTGCACAAACCCAACTGTCGCATTACATCTTTAAACCAATGTGGACCAGCTGCCATGAGATTCTCGTGTGCCGCTGACTATATCTTGAAGGTAGGATGTAATTTTAAAATTAATACGTATTCATGGGTTGCAAATGTAATGCAAGCACAAAGCTGCCCCTCAGGATGGTGTGAGGCCCGACACGCCACAAACATGTCGCTGACCTCATCTCTGCATCTCAACCTGCCGTTAGGAAATTGGAGTTTACATCCTGCGTAACTCAGTCACCCTGCCGCCACCTTTCCTGCTCCTGTGAGCTCCATAAAATCTCCCCCATAGTGGTCAGGAATAAATCTATTAGCAATAGCAACTTACATTCATATAATGTCGTGTCTTTAACATTGAAAACATCTTAGCGTTATCATCGAGCGTTACATTTCTGCTGGCTAAAAGATTTGTTCTCATGGTTGTCAGTTGTAATTGTAATAAAACACTCAACTTAATTGACCAATACTGTGCCTATCTCCTACAGTTCTAACAATGTGGACTCAATTAGAGGTGTACAAGGATTGACAGGAGGGAATTAGAACGCAATGATACTATTAAGAACAAACTCCAGAAGTGCTGGAAACACTTAGCAGATCAGTCAGCATCTGTGAAAAGATATGGAACCTCCATCAGAAGGAACACAATGGATTATATTTTAAAAGAATGTAGATGAACAACATGGGTGCGGGGGATCTTACTGACCGTTCATGCTCAGCTCCCACTGCAGCGAAGACAGATTTTGGCAACAAACCAAAACTCTGTTCACTGTAGCGGCTTGGGAAAATACCACTGTGAATGGTCAGAACATTCCGGCCAATGTATTTTGGCTGTGAGCGTTGGCATTATGTGATATGTCTTAATTTTCCACTGATGATCATAGTCCAAAGTTCACAAACTATCATGAGTAGTATATATTCTAAGCAAGGTTGAACCTGGAATCTTAGTTTGCAAACCAAGTAAGTTAATTAACCAGACTTTCTTTTTTCTGTTTGCTATTGATGACAGTTGATAGAGAAGGAAGAGGGTATAAGAACACAGTTGCATTGAGTTGATACTGTTTTTCTTTTTCAGGTATCCTTTTCCCACAGTGTTTAGCAGCTGTAGCAAGAAAGACCTGGACAGTAGCCTGGAAAAGGGAGTTGGAATGTGTCTCTTCAACATGCCAGAAGTAAAAGAGCTCTATGGTGGGCAAAAGTGTGGCAATGGATACGTGGAGGAGGGCGAGGAGTGTGACTGCGGTGAACTTGAAGTAAGGACGACCAAGAGAGGCTGAATTTGTTCCTTGTTTCTGTCCAATTTGAAATTCACTCTTTGGGGATTCGTGTCCAGCTTAATTCTGTGCTGAGTTTTTTCACAAAATAAATTATAGAATGGCAATGGTTAGAGCCAACATACTTAATGTAGCTGTACATAATATAAAGCAGTACTATAGTAAATCAGTGGTTGAACAAAAGAAGCTCAAAACCCCATGTGTGTCATCAAAACATTTATACATGAAGTAGTTATAGCACTAACTTCCACAGCTTAAAATCCTGTGGGGCCAACATGCTGCAATAGAACAACATTCTCTGTTACAGTTTTAAAAGAAAGTAGCAGACTGAAATGCCCATTCAGGTTTAACAATAAATATATCACTCATTGACTATTTTGACCCACCCTCTATTTGATATTAGCATGTATGTGACAAATCTGCGATTCAAAGAAGGAAATAATTGTGAATGTTACAATACTAACTACGCTTGCCTTTCAATAAACACTACCAAAGGGGTCGGTTAGCTCAGTTGGCTGGACAGCTGGTTAGGGTTTTTTTTCCTTTCAGTACTTTAATTCTAATCACAAAAGCCAATTCAAATTAAGTCCAAACATGGTCCCCACATGAGGAGCAAACCAGATCTAAGCTGACAAGACGAGACAAAACATCGCATCCCATCTTGGGCTCGATCAAACAAGATCCAAGCTGACAGGATGAGGCATTATAACTCCCCCCCTCGCGGGTTAAATTCCCGTACCGGCTGAGGTTATCCATGAAGGCTCCGCCTTCTCAATCTTGCCTCTTGCCTGAGGTGTAGTGATCCTCAGGTTAAATCATCACCTGTCAGCTCTCCCCCTTAAAGTGATGAGCAGCCTCTTGTCTTGTGGGACCGTGGCGACTTTACTTTTACTAAGCAGTATTGTTGATGATTTGAGAAATCTGTTGCCAAGAAACCATGATGTGGAGATGCCGGCGTTGGACTGGGGTAAACACAGTAAGAAGTTTAACAACACCAGGTTAAAGTCCAACAGGTTTATTTGGTAGCAAAAACCACACAAGCTTTCGGAGCCTTTATGGGGCTCCGAAAGTTTGTGTGGCTTCTGCTACCAAATAAACCTGTTGGACTTTAACCTGGTGTTGTTAAACTTCTTGCCAAGAAACCACACAGAGATGATAGGAAGCTTTTGCTACTGAAAAATCTGAATCATTTACAATGTTTCCAAATAATAACTTTTGGAACAATAATAGGGAGTTCTGTTCTGCAAAGGACGATCCTGTTATCGATGAGTTAATTTTTCTTGGCAGTTGAACTTTAAAAAGCCTTTGATAAAGTTCCACATGAAAGGCTATTGCTTAACTTCAAAGCTGTGAAGATTCAGGGTAAATGCTGGTAACGAATAAAGAAACTGTTTGAAGGGTAGGAAACAGTGAATTGTCATTGGAGGAGTTATGTTGGTGTAGGGGGAGTTACTGGCTGGGATTCTCTGACCTCACCTGTGCCCACCTCACTGCAAGTGAGAGAGGAGAATTTGGCGGTTCCCACCAAAATTCTGTTCACTTTCAGCAGCATCGGAGAATCCCAGCCGCGAGCAAGGACAGAGGCTTTCCGTGACTGAATGGACCCATTGCTATTTCTAATTTATATAAATGTGCATTTTGAAACGTGATACAAAGTGGTCATGTTTGTGGACGATAGCCAAAACGAGGTTGGACTGTGGAGTCACAGGAAAGAGACAGTGGGTGGGATTCTCTAGCCTCCCAGCTGAGTGCTTCTCTGTAGCCGGAGGTGACGCACTGCTTGCCGGCAGTGGGGTCTCCTGGTCCCACCGCTGTCAATGGGATTTCCCATTGATTCCACCCCATGTAACCGGGAAACCTGTCGCAGGGGCGCGCTGTCAGTGGGACCGGAAGAACCTGCCAGCATGAACGGCTGGAGAATTCCAGCTAAAGCTTTTAAATGGGCAGAAAAATGAAATTTAGTGCAGAAGTGTGTAAAGTGTTACACCTGGAAGAAAAAATAGATTGCATGCATAGTCCTTAAATGATGTTGAAATGTTATGAGTGAAGCTGAATATGATTTAGGAGTCTAAATAAACTCAACACTAAATATATCCAACCAATCCAGAGAAACAAGCAACAAAGCCAATAATGTGTTGAAATACATAACTGAAAATACATAGCTATAAAGTAGAGTAAGAGGAAATAATTGTGAAGCTTTGTAGTGTTCTATTCAGACCATACCTTAAATACTCATCCAATCTTAGTTGCCAAGAAGTCAGAGAGGCAATGAAGCACTAGTGCAGAGAAGAGCTACTCATAATCCGCAACACTAAGAATCTAAGGTATGAGAAAGGATTGTAAAAACTTGAGTTTTTTTAGCACAGAAAGGAAATATCTGAGCAGCGATATTACAGATATATATGATTGTTGATATTGTAGAGGAAGTTCATCCAAAATATTACCTTAAATTAAGCCACATAAGTAAAATTAAAGGACAGCAGTTCAAACTTGTTAGAGTTAATTTTAGGACTAATATCTAGAGACTTTGCAAAGAATAATCAACATTAAAATAAGGTTACTGATGAAACAATGGAGACAAATATCCTGCAATCATTGAAGAAAACAGTTGAATGCTGCAAGTAGGGTAATTACGGTTTATCTGACTGAATAGACAAAGATGAACTTCCTCTTGTGAAATAAAGCCAGCAATCTACGCGACTATATCCTACTGATGGCAGCAGCAAGCAAACGTGATGCCTTTGGCCAAATGGCAGTGAGAAAATCTGTGCCAAATTGTCAGCTCTTACACTAGAGAGGTGTTGTACACCCGGAACAAACAAGAACATAAGCTTGCATTGTTTTCGAGGTTTCAGAAGACAGCCAAGTTAGACACATGTTAGCAGGTTTATTGTGGCCTTTAGAAATATTATCAGTTGATCAAATTATCCCATTAATTTTACCTACCCCTGTACCTATGGCATAAATGAATATCTGAATGTAGCACAAAGGATAGCACAGTCGATAATACCAAGCGGTGACTTTAAAACGGCACATAAGTAATTAATTAAGGTTTCAATCTTTTGATGTGTGCCGACAGACTTTTGTGCTTTGTTACCTGACAGTAATTACAAGTCCAAAATGTCTCCTCTTCCAGTAACTGTCTCGTGCTTTGATTTTTGAGTATAAATGTATGGACATAAATAATCCTATCAGTTTGTTTTTCTTTGTTGAGGAATGTACCAATCCGTGCTGTAATGCGAGTACCTGCACTCTGAAGCCTGAAGCAGTGTGTGCACATGGACTTTGTTGCAAAGACTGCAAGGTAACGGAATCCTTCAAGAACTGAGCTTTGTGTTCTCACAAAAACAATAACATATTTTATGTCTGCCATTCTGAAAAAGTCTAATCTTCATAGAAGTGATATTTAGTTTTTGTGGTTTGGAGCCCATCCACTGACTGGAAAACCAGCAACTGCCGTCGCTGCAGCCACTTTCAGGAATTAATGGAAGTAAGTCCCATTCAGCCACTTACCTTCCCATCTTTAGGCTTCCTGACTCATGTGAAGGGAATTTCCCCCCACAAATCCTGTTGCAGGGTGGATAAAGTTGGCACAGTGGGACAGTGGTTAGCACTGCTCGTAAGTTCATAATTTATAGGAGCAGAATTAGGCTATTCGGCCCATCGAGTCCGCTCCACCATTTGATCATGGCTGATATGCTCCTGATCCCCGTAACCCTTCAACCCATTACCAATTAAAAATCTGTCTAACTCCGCCTTAAATTTACTCACTGTCCCAGCATCTACCGCACTTTGGGGTAGTGAATTCCACAGATTCACAATCCTTTGGGAGAAGTAGTTTCTCCTCAATTCTGTTTTAAATTTGCTACCCCTTATCCCAAGACTATGAACCCTCATCTTAGGATGCCCCACCGGCGGAAACATCCACTCCACTTCTACTTTATCCATACCTTTGATCATCTTGTATACCTCAATTTGACCTCCCCTCATTCTTCTAAATTCCAGAGAGTATAGGCCTAAACTGTTCAATCTCTCTTCATACGACAAATCCCTCATCTCTGGAACCTCCTCTGAACTGCCTTCAATGTCACTACATCTTTCCTCAAATAAGGGAACAAAACTGCCTCACAGCTCCAGGGACTCGGGTTCGATTCCAGCCTCGTGTCCTCATGGGTTTCCTTTGGTGCTCCGGTTTCCTCCCACAGTCTAAAGATGTGCAGATGTGAATTGGCCATGCTAAATTGCCCCTTAGTGTCCCAAGATGTGTTGGTTAAGGAGATCAATGGGATAAACATATGGGGATAGAGGGATAGTGTGGTAGAGTGGGCCTGGATAAGATGCTCTGACAGAGAGTCGGTGCAGACTTGATGTGCCAAATGGCCGCCTTGTGCACTGTAGGGATTCTATGGTTCTGTGATATCCTGTCTCTAAGAGTTACCAGCCAATTAGAGCTTGATTACTAGCAGCATCACTAGGAGCTGTGGCCAATGCCAGTTCAGCAGTGTGGCCTAGACAGAGGATCGATGTTGGAGCCTCAGGTATAAGATAAGTGGGGGAAGGAAGTGGAGATGAGGGCTATCAGTTTAAAGATCTGTGAGGGGCAGGGGGTTGGGGGTGGGGTGGGTGGAGGGGGGTGTCTGATTCTGGGCCCCTCCTTTCCTATCAGCAGGTGCCTCCTACACCACATGGACTAGCGGTTCAAGAGGGTTCACCATAGGCAATAAGTCCTAACCTTGTCCAGTGTTGAAAAAATAAATAAATTCCAATTTCCAAATGATCACAGTGGGATTTGAATTCACATTCCCGTGCAGCAACATAATACTGGCATGTGTAGAATCCAGCATTATTGAAGCAATAATGATGAACATATGATGAGGGGAGGGGAGGGGCAATTATCGTGCAGGTTCTCCTCTGCATCCGCCATAATTTCAGTAGAAGACCCAGAGAAACCCTCAAACGGGACAACTGAGAGAACAGGTTCAGAAGTTTACTCCCGTGGTATCATCTATTATTATTGCTTCAGTTAAAAAATGACCACTTCAAATTTGGTTAACATGTTTGAATCAATATTAAACGTTAATATTAACTTTCACTGTACGTTTTTCTGCACCTACAAATGACCATCATTCTATTTGCACAATTTCAAACTGCATAATGTAACTTTCAACCCATTAATTTATTTTCTTTTTTTTGTTAATGTACATTTACAGCTGAAGCCTCCAGGAACCCCTTGCAGAGATTCCAGCAATTCATGTGATCTGCCTGAATTTTGCACTGGAACGAATGCACAGTGTCCAGCCAATGTATATCTACATGATGGTCAACCCTGTCATAAGAAGGATGGTTACTGTTACAATGGGATGTGCCAGACCCATGAACAGCAGTGTATTACTCTCTGGGGACCAGGTATATAATGATTAGCTTAAATCCAACAACACTATAGCACAAAAAATTGCATTATCCGATTATTTTTAGAGAGTATTCAAGGCAAGAAGTTAACATTGCTATTAAGATGCGAGACACTTCTAGTGCCATACTACACATGAGGCATGTCAATTCATTCTCCTTATAATCGTTTTACTTCAATTCTTACACTTGATAATTAGATTGTTATAAATTGAATTTACTATTATTAACCTATTGAATTTACTATTATTAACAAATGGCGGCACGGTAGCACAGTGGGTAGCACTGCTGCTTCACAGCTCCAGGGTCCCGGGTTCGATTCCCGGCTCGGGTCACTGTCTGTGTGGAGTTTGCACATTCTCCTCGTGTCTGCGTGGGTTTCCTCCGGGTGCTCCGGTTTCCTCCCACAGTCCAAAGATGTGCGGGTTAGGTTGATTGGCCAGGTTAAAAATTGCCCCTTAGAGTCCTGAGATGCGTAGGTTAGAGGGATTAGCGGGTAAAATATGTGGGGGTAGGGCCTGGGTGGGATTGTGGTCGGTGCAGACTCGATGGGCCGAATGGCCTCCTTCTGCACTGTAGGGTTTCTATGATTCTATGAACCTGACAGGGAGGGAACTAAGTGAGCTAAATGTCTAGATTTTGGGATTTGCAGCTCTTGAACTAAATGTTAGGAAATGTGCAAAGGGTCACAGGTCAGCCTACCTGTTAATTTTGCTTCACGCTCTACTTCAGTATAAGCATGTCAGCTTTGTAGACCTTTCACAAATCCCAACTGTGAAGGATCAAAGAAACAATCCGTGTTCTACTATATGGTGCTGACTCACCTGATGAAGGAGCAGTGCTCCGAAAGCTTGTGCTACCAAATAAACCTGTTGGACTTTAACCTGGTGTTGTGAAACTTCTTGCTGCTTGGCGCAGCATGAGATATACCTCAGCACCTGCCTTGAAGCTGCTTTCAAGCTATTGTCATAGCTGATTCGATTTCTGATCCAGGATCAGACATTTGCCTGAAGCAGCCTCCACAAAAGTTGAAAAGCACCTACTCCTGAATTTTCCAATGCATAACATTATTATTATAGAGGATCGTTGGAGACATGCTTATTTGATTGACTCCAGAGGCTGCCTGCCAGTAACTCCTTCCTGTCACAGCTGAGTTGAATTTCATCAGTCCTTAATGAAGCTGCTAAATGGAAGCATAGAATCCTACAGTGCAGAAAGAGGCCATCCGGCCCATCGAGTCTGCACCAACCACAATCCCACCCAGGCTCTATCCACATATCCCTACATATTTACCCACTAACCTATGCATCCCGGGACACTAAAGGGCAATTTAGAATGGCCAATCAACCTAGCCCGCACAACTTTGGACTGTGGGAGGAAACAGGAGCACCCGGAGGAAACCCACCCAGACACAGGGGGAATGTGCAAACTCCACACAGACAGCGACCCGAGCTGGGATTCGAACCCAGGTCCCTGGAGCTGTGAAGCAGCAGCGCTAACCACTGTGCTACCGTGCCACCCATTTCTTTCAATAAAGGAATGTTCCACCTTCATGGCTAGCAGACAGTCTTTCTGCACGAGTGTTAGTGAAGTGGCATTAGCTCTAGTGGCAGAGAAGTCTGGAGCATATATTATCTTGGCATGAATTTGAAATGAATGAAGAATAGATGGCTCATGACAAGGATTTGTTTATTATGACCATAGGTTACTCCAGGTAGATTTGAGAAGCTAAACCCTGCCCCCACCCCTCCAGCAACCCAATGTTAGGAAATCCGCTTTTATATTTTATTTAAAAAGTGCTGCTGGATACAAGTATGAGGTGAACACTGTTCTTTTGATTTGGTTTATTATTGTCACATGTATTAGTATACAATGAAAAGTATTGTTTCTTGCACACTCTACAGACAAAGCATGCCATTCATAGAGAAGGAAAGGCGAGAGTGCAGAATGTAGTGTTGCAGTCATAGTTAGGGTATAATTTAATGCAAGGTAGGTTCATTCAAAAGGCTGATGGCAGCAGGGAAGAAGCTTTTTCTTGGGTCGGTTGGTACGTGTCCTCAGACTTTTGTATCTTTTTCCCGATGGAAGAAAGTATGTCCGGGGTGTGTGGGGTCCTTAATTATGCTGCCTACTTTTCCGAGGCAGCGGGAAGTGTAGACAGTGTCCATGGTGGGCGAGTGATGGTTTGAGTGATGGACTGGGCTTCGTTCACAACCCTTTGTAGTTTCTTGCAGTCTTGGGCAGAGCAGGAGCCATACCGAGCTGTGATACAACCAGAAAGAATGCTTTCTATGGTGCATCTTCCACATTGCATCAGTTTGGTACTGTCACTGGTACAAGATCACAAGAAGTTTCATTTCCGGGCACTTTCTTTATTCACCTTAACAAGTACTCATAAAAGTGACTAAAATTGTTCTGACTCTTTTAGGTGCTAAACCTGCCCCTGGAATCTGCTTTGAAAGAGTAAACTCAGCGGGTGACCCATATGGGAATTGTGGGAAGGACTCGACCGGTTTGTTTGCAAAATGTGAGATCAGGTACAGACAATACATCTTCTATCTTCTCAAGACACAAGCAATTTACTTTTCTATCTCATGATTTCTCAACCTGAAAATGTACGGAAGTACAGAAAACCTTTGGTGAACTTTTACAAGGCTGCACTTAACTTTTGTTTTTTGATCACCGTTATAGTATCAAATGCTTATGATTTACTTCCCTATTTAGCGCAAGTAACTGGGTATTTTTGGGTGCGTTTGTTATATTTATCTGTTCCATGAATTGAGGGTATCATATTGGAGTGTTACACTCTCGATTTATGAGAATTTTGGATGAGTACAGACTTAAGTACACTGCAAAGTAACTACCTGTTTTTGTTTAATTTGGAGATGCCGGCGTTGGACTGGGGTGAACACAGTAAGAAGTCTCACAACACCAGGTTAAAGTCCAACAGGTTTATTTGGTAGCAAATACCATAAGCTTTCGGAGCACTGCTCCTTCGTCAGATGGAGTGGAAATGTGCTCTCAAACAGTGCAAACAGACCCTGTTTGCACTGTTTGAGAGCACATTTCCACTCCATCTGACGAAGGAGCAGTGCTCCGAAAGCTTATGGTATTTGCTACCAAATAAACCTGTTGGACTTTAACCTGGTGTTGTGAGACTTCTTACTTTGTTTAATTTATCAGTGATAGCACTGTTCTACCTTCTTTTGTGACTGATCAAGTGTACCTGTAATCTAGAGTAGGCTATTTAACTCTTATATGTCATTTCTTTGGTAATTTCTGGACATAATGGCCCATAGTAAATGATGCTAAGGGTGATTCTCCCAGCCCGCTGATCAACTTTCCTGGCAGGTTATATTGTATTTCCAACAATGATATCAAATTTTGTTAGGAGGCCATATTAAATATTCAATGCGACTATTTCATTTTTCCCAGCGGTTCAGATTAACGCTATGCTCATGCTGCCTATGTTATGGCAATTTGCACTTATAGAACTATTTTTTTTTTGCTGAGCTAGAAAAGGTCACTCTGTCAGCTTCTCAAGGAGGACATTTGTCTTGGAGATATTTTTAATTTAAATTCCGATAACCCTAAGGCCTAAAAATGAGATCATTGCCAAAGTGGGGGATTGATCCAGGTGCAGACAGTGCTGCGTGCACTGCGGGAGGCCATCGACTGGACCACAGCAAATTGTCCCACTAACCCCCTATGTTACTCCCGAGCTGGTGGGTTGGCCGGGGGGGGGGGGGGGTGGCTGGCGAAACAGGGGTCGGATGAGGGAGGGGAGAGTGGGAGAGGGAATGAGAATTGCCTGTTACAGTCCTCGAGGCAGTTTGCCATTTACAGTGAGGGAGTTAAATTCAGCTGGCTGGAACGCCAAGCTTGTCCTTGGCCCTACATCCAGCTTAAGATTTAAACGTGCCTTTTGGATGACGGCCTGCAGCAGAACAGTTAAGCATTGCTGGTTTGACTGCTGAGTACCTGAGACACATGAGTACAGCATGCACAGTGCAAGCTGTGAGCAGTCGCAAACAATCCACACAGAGAAGTCTGAAACTGTTGCTGAACATGGAATTGGGGAGCATTATGCCAGTTTTTGCGGCTGGGGGTGGGGACACACCCTGGACAGGTACAGGGCCCCACAGCCAATATAGCAAGCAGCCCACTTCTGATGCAGAATGAGCACGTACATGCTGCACATCATACATCATTCACACAGAGATATATTTAGTTAGAGTTCATTTAAATTTGAGGCATTTTCATGAAAGGCATGTGTTCCCAGTTGGGCCCAGGTGGCTGAATTCCACAACTAATAGAAAAAACCTTTTGACCAAGGAAATTACTTTTTTGAACAGGCATTGAAGCAGCAACATCTCATTTCATTCCAATTTCAGAAAACGAAGCATCAAACATGATCTTTGTGTGAAAGTACCCCAAGTCAATTCTGGATGGCTATGCATGAATTTATGAAAGTAGCAGCAGGGATACTCTGGAGCTCTCTGTTTTTAAAGATATGTGGAATCATGAAAGTATATTTCAAACCAGATGGGGACATAATGAAGCATTCGGTTTGAGTCGAACCAGAATATTTCAAGCAAAATGCGGTGAACTGACCTTGCTTTCAGTTTTTGGGTTAATGCAGCCTTTGGGTTGACCCTTAATTCCAAACTAGTTTGAACAAGTAGATTCTCGTAGAAAAGTGATTCTGTGCTAAATTATCTAGGAAGCTGAGACTTTACACGCAAGTAACCCTCAGGACCCAGACTGGCAAGGTTCCATTTGATGGACTTTTATGTAAGACCATATTTGAAGGACAAAACTCATTCTTGATATTTCTTAAAGTCACTATATAAATAGGGAATGTGAATTCCTTATTCAATTACCACCCAAAATCCTTAATTTTTAATAAACACTTGTAAATTTTGCATGCCTTGTTCAGTTAGTCATGGAACATTGTATGTTTTGGAGTTCATAAGATATAGGAGCAGAATTAGGCTATTCAGCCTATCAAGTTCACTCCGCCATTCGATCATGGCTGATATGCTCCTCATCTCCATTTTCCTGCCTTCTCCCGATAACCCTTCAACCCATTGCCAAATAAAAATCTGAGTTATTTTGGTGAAAGGCTGAAAATAGATGCTAAATGGATGATGTAGTGAAAAAACATTCCTGTTTGAAAGTCTGGTTTTTGCACACAGTTTTGGACTTATGGCTGATTACCGTACTTTGAAAATGCCTGAACGTCATAAAACAGACACGAGCAGGCCTAGCAATCTCAAGAGCGATATAGTGGACTCCACTCAGCAACTTCTGCTGAAGGCGTGCAGTTTGTTTCAGTGATGGCTCAGGGATTAATTGAGAAGGTACACAGGTTTGTGGTGCTGACACTGGAGCTGGAGGAGATCCCCAGGGACATTCGATACCTGCAGGAGGACAGGAGCTGCTGCTGCTGCTCTGCTTGGCATCATGTCCTCCTCCTGTTCCTCCTGCAGACCAAGGGGTATCCCTGGCGATATGCTTGCAACCAAACACTTCCTTTCTCCTGGTGAATCTCAGAAGGTGCCCAAAAAGTTCTCAGAGATTTTCAGGAATAACTGTGTTGATGAAATCTTGACAAACTGCCCCTGAAAATCTCCTAAGATGTTTCAAAAGTCTTCTTCAAGCCTTCAGCAGCAAATGAACACTAAAAGGTGAAAAAGCTTTAAGTACTGCTCAAGCCCTCGCCAAGTACTCATTTATTCCTAACTGGCTGCTCACTGTTGGGAGATTAGATCAAGTTACTATCCACCCAGATGCTGTACTGCTGTGTTAATGAATGCTAGCAGGAAAACCAAGTGACAAAGAACCCCTTAACAAAGGTCTGGGTGGCCGTTCCTAGCATAAGAATTTTACTGCTTTACTAAATGCTGCCTTACGTTAAAGCTTCAGCTTAAGATTCCAATATTAGCATCTGAGAGCTCTTTAGCGCTAAGGTATTTAGAGAAAATTGCCCCTTGTGTTTTATCGTAGCAGGTTGACAGAAGTTCCAATACCATCTTTGGAACAAAGAGCTGGTGCTATTTTACCAACTCAACAATTCTTTGTTGACATATGAATCATCATAGAATTCCTACAATACAGAAGGAGGCCATTTGGCCCATCGAATCTGTACTGACCACAATCCCACACAGGGCTCTTTTCCTGCACCTCCACGCATTTACCCTGCTAATCTCTCTGACATTAGGATCAATTTACCATGGCCAATCAACCTAACCCGCACATCTTTGGACTGTGGAAGGAAAACGGAGCACCCGGAGGAAACCCACGCAGACATGGGGAGGATGTGCAAATTTGACATGGACAGCCACCCGAGGATGAAATTGAACCAGGGACCCTGGCGCTGTGAGGCCACCGTGCTGCCCTATGAACAGACTAAGTGTCAAATCTGAGATGATCCATAGGAAATCTTGGCCTAGATTTTGTGATTATTGATAGCAAAAATGCCAGCATTTGCCACTCCTCTGGACTTCTGGAGTTTGTACATGTACAGTTAGACCCAGAAATCCAGAAGTTGCTGTCAGTGATTCCTCATTTCTCCATGTCCCCCAAGACTTCGTTATCCATGTCCCCCAAAGAGTGTCATCAATGGAATTCATTGAACTGTGGAAACTCTTACCCCCTTGGTCTTGCTGTTAAAACTCTTGCAAAGGATGCACATTGTTATTTTAACAGAGATCTCAGTTCATAATTACTGATAAACAACTCTGAAAGAGTAATTTCATATTTGTTGAATGTTTAATTTCTCCATTATGTTAAGAAATTCCAAATATCTTTAAAGTATGTTTGATAATGATATTTTAGTTTTTATCTAAATGCCATCTGCATGTCACAAATGTTTGCTTTATTCTTGGTGAAATTAAAAATGAAGAGATTCAGTGTTTTATCTTCTTGGTTTGCTGACTGTGAGAATACTTCAAAGCGATTGGCTGTTTACCCTGCTTGCTGACATCACTGCTGCTGGACCCTGGAGATGCTCTTGACTGGATGCCAGATTCAAACTGATGCAGGAAAAGGGGAGATTCACACCAGCACCTCACCAGGTCTTTGAGGGCAGCTTTCTTCGAAGTCAGCAGCAAGCACCATTGTTTCATTACTCTCTGCAAAATCCAGCCCCTTAAATTTGATCTGCAAATGCATCCATGGATGGATGACACAGACAACTTCTCTTCTTACAAACATAATGGATTATAACTCCTGGCTCCCCGAAGGGTTAACTTCCTTTGGACACTTGTGCTGCACTGAGAACCAAGTGCCAAAAGCCATTTGAAACGTTCATTTCAGATGATTCTGCCAGTTTTACACATAACAATTATTCCAAGAGAAGAAGGAGGAAAAAAGGACACTTCTAACTTCAGAGTAACTTTTTAAACACCCAGGCTGAATCCCACATGGAACACCCCCTCCACACGCCCAAACTGCTACCCCACCCCACCCAATGTCCGGATCACCCGTCCCAAGTCTGGATCCCACTGCCAATTTTCGAACTCCCACATCCCATTCACTTACCTTGCAAAGGGACCTTTAAACGCCCCTGCTCTATGGCAGCCAATGCCAGGGTGCTCCGCTCCTTTTACACTTCACCCCTGGCGCTGTGGATGTGTTTGGTTTCTTCAGTCTCACCCGGCCTGAGTCAGGATGGGTAAGACAAGCACTTTTCAATTTAAGCGCAGGTAAGTCCCTGCAGAGTGGCAACCTGTCACTGATTGCCACTCTGAGGAAGTTAGGGGCCAAAAATATTTAAAACGGTCTGATGATTAGCACACTCACCATGATTTGAAACTTGGTCACATGGGTTAGTGGCCATCTTTGTTCTCTGCTAAAAGATATAGCAGAAAATACGAACGGGTTGCAGACAGAATTCCATCAGAGCAAGAGAATCCGACAAGCAACTGACTGCTTCAAACAACTAAGCAGCTAAAGTGCCTAATCCCAGCACCTTGAAAGAGAACAAGGGACTCTCTGTCCTCTAACCTGTTCCATCTTCAAGCTCACCTGAAAAATTAACCCCCAGGAATATCAGCCAGAGGAACCATTGTGAAGAAATCTCTGCATTTTCAAGACCTTTTCAAGATTTCAGCGAGCACAACTCAACTGAGAAGTATCAGGCCTGCACTGAATTAGAGACGGAGTTAAATTTGATCTTTATAATTACTGTTTTACCTTCATCTGTATCTAATTCTTGTGTTTGTGTGGAAGTGTGGGTGAGTCATGTGAGATTCCATTAACCTCCAGGCCAAGTGAGAAATAAAGTAACCGTTTTCGTTTAAGATACACAAAAACATTCTGCTGGTTTATGAAAAGTGACTCAATCACTCCGAGGGTAAGGAAATGCGTCCATCCACTTACTGATGTGTTTAATCGGGGAAAATAAACACCTAAAAATTCTCCATGATTGAAGGCAAAATAAATTCCTCCAGCAGAATACTGATACGTACCTGAATCTCCTCAGCAAAATTATTTTCCACACGTGCAAGAACAAGTCCGCTTTATGCCTAATCATTTATACAGTGCACAGGAGCCTCATCATTTATTTATTGCCCAGTAAATTTGGCAGCTAAGGCTATGCATTACTGAAGTGAACTGCAAGTTGTAAGTTTTCCAAAGATGTAAGCTAAGCTGAATGAGGTCGATTTGTAACTTAGTCAGTCAAAACAGCCAGACTCAGGAGTTGTGAAGAATAATGTTAGACTGAAGGAGAACCCTCTGGTGGTTGCACGAACAATTGTTAGCTCAAATTAAAAACCTTTTATGGGTATTGAGATTATCACACGTTAAAAATTAATCTGAATTTCTCTACAGGTATTCTTCTTCTGTTAATGTGCTTTGCAATGTGTTACATCAATAAAAACCAGAAAATTCTTCATGTGATTGTGTGATCTGGTTATCGAGTGGCGATTTTGGGAGTAATTGAAAGACCTTCAGTGCTTAACAGGTTCACTTATTTGTAATTCCTGAAGTTAGCTGAGTACATTGGTGTACATTGATTACATTGTCTCCAGACTTTTTACCTAATCAACTGAAGTTTAATTATCCTGTGGAGTACAGTGTATCGTTTGTAGCCATTGTCTTTCCACTCCAACTGAAGGTCTACACCGTTTGTCTCTTTTTCTTAACAGAGATGCCCAGTGTGGAAAAATCCAATGTCAGGGAGGAGCGAGCCGCCCCGTTATTGGAACAAATGCAGTCTCCATAGAAACTAACATCCCCTTGCAAGAAGGTGGCAAAATCTTGTGTCGTGGCACACATGTTTATCTAGGAGATGATATGCCTGACCCGGGACTTGTGTTAACCGGCACCAAATGTGGCGAGGGGAAGGTAGGAATAAGTCATAATCAAAATTCTGTTGAACATTGATTCAAATAAATATGCAGATGTTCTCTTTAGATAGGATTTCATCTTGTTATATGCAAGTGGAATGATATTCCGTTGCATCAGGAACGCTAACAGCTCTATTAGGAGATTAATACTTAGGAACAAATTGATAAAATTGAACAGTTTAATTTTATTTATTAGTGTCACAAATAAGCTTACATTAACTCTGCAATGAAGTTACTGTGAAAATCCCCGAGTCGCCACACTCCAGTGTTCGGGTACACTGAGGGAGAATTTAACATGGCCAGCACACCTAACCAGGAAGTCTTTCGGACTGTGGGAGGAAACCAGAGCACCGGAGGAAACCCACGCAGACACAGGGAGAATGTGCAAACTCCACACAGTGATCCAAGCCGAGAATCGAACCCGGGTCCCTGATGCTGTGAGGCAGCAGTGCTAACCACTGTGCCACCGCGCTGCCATTAACAATTGTGTCAGCAGCAGAGATCTGACATTTACCATGATTTGTTAATGTAATAATTTGTTCCTTAGCACTCACTGGTTTCCTAGGATAATAATTGTGATCTAATAAAATATATTGGGGTAGATTTGTGTGGTCCCTTTAAGGACCAATCTGCAGAGTAAGGGTCACATGACCCAGGGAATCAATTGGGGATCAGGGTGGAAGGTCACCCTGGTAAGCATAGCCTTCTGTACTCATAGAATCCTACAGTGCAGAAGGAGGCCATTCAACCGATCGAGTCTGCACCGACCACAATCCCACCTAGACCCTATCCCCATAACCCCACACATTTAGCCTAGCGAGTCCCCCTGACACTAAGGGGCAATTTAGCACTGCCAATCTATCTAAACCGCACATCTTTGGACTGTGGGAGGAAACCGGAGCACCTGGAGGAAACCCACGCAGACACGGGGAGAATGTGCAAACTCCACACAGACAGTGACCCAAGCCAGGAATTGAACCCGAGTCCCTGGTGCTGTGAGGCAGCAGTGCTAACCACTGTGCTACCGTGCCGCCCGGTGTCAGAGTCATCTTGGGAGCTGATTGCAGCCACAAGACTGCAAGCCTCTGAATAGTTTAACCTGTAAATAAGTGAGTTGTGTTTTCCCTAAACTGGTGAATGAGCATCTTTATATTTAGCGACAAAGATTTAAAAAACGATCTTCGGATTGTGAGTATCCAGTTTACACTGAAGGTGAGTGAAGTTGAGAGGAAAAAAGAGTACTCACCAAGATGCGCCTCTTTGGACAGATAGATCCATTTGACTCCTCCACAAAGGCCTGGACACAATACGTAGAATGTCTTGGGTATTCTAGCGAACAAAATGGGGGAGGAGATGAAGCGCAAGGCAAACATATAATCTGATTCAGTCTCACAGCCCCAAGTGCACGCGACTCCAAATCACTCAGTGAACTTGTAGAATTGGTAAAGTCAAATTTCCAGCCTAAACCATCAGACATACTCCAGAGATTCAAGTTTAATTCAAGGGGGAGAGCGCCAGGCAAATCAATTACGAATTATATCACTAAATTGAAACAGATATTGGAGGCACGGTGGCACAGTGATTACATCTAAGCCCAAATCATTTTTGGGAATGGTAAGTTACTATGGGCATTTTTTAACAAGCTTCTCGACGTTATTGGCCCTCTTGCATATTCTGCTAAAGAAACACCAGCGTTGGTCTTGGAAGGCTCTCCAGAAAGAAGCTTTCAACAAATTAAAACAATTTATGTGTTCTTCGAACTTGTGAGGACATTTCAACCCGACTAAAGAGCTGGTGTTGACTTGCGATGCCTCTCCATGAAGCGTTGATGTGGATGATGGATCTGAAAGGCCAATAGGCTATGTCCCAAGAACTGTTTCAGAGACTGAAAAAGGCAACTCACAAATTGAGAAAGAAGCATTATCAATAATTTTTGGTGTCATGAAATTCCACCAGTCCATGTATGATCAGCACTTTACCATCATTTCTGACCACCAGTCACTTTTGGGTGTTCTAACAAAGCCAAGGCTATTCCGCCAATCGCATCGGCAAGAATTCAGCATTGGGCGTTAATTCTGTTCACCTACGAACATACATTCAAGCACTGGAAAACACATACTGAATGTGGATGTTCATAGCCACCTACCTTTACAAGAAAGTGTCCCAGCTGCTCCAGTAGCACAGGGAGTTGTCATGGGGGTTGGAGTTTTGGGCAGGTTGCCAGTCTCAGCAAAGCAAACTGGACCAATTGGCATCCATTTCAGCCCAAAGTGAGACACAGGATACTTACAGGTTAGGCCAATTAGCCTGTTTCTTGAAGAAATGAAACCACTTGTTACCCTCAAGGATGGCAGGATGACATCATACTCAGGGGAGCAAAAGTAGTCATCCCTGTACCAGGCAGAGAGCCGCTTCTAATGGAATAGTGCTCATTGGGCATCTCAAAGATGAAGATGCCTGCCAGATGTTGTGTGGTGGCCTGGCTGTCAACATCAACAGCTTGGTGAAACACTAAGTACCAATTGCAACAAAGGTTGCCTGCTGCAGTCCCACTACACTCTTGGGAATTGTCTGGTCAGCCATGGGTATGAGTTCATATTGATTATGTTGGCCGTTCATGGGCACAATGTTTCTGCTCATTGTTGATGCCCACTCTGAGTGCATGGATGTTTTTGAGGTGAAGTCTCCTACATCACACGCTGCCATTGAAAGATTACACCACTATTTTTCCACACACAGCATACCTGAAGTCATGGTGTCGGACAATGGAACAGTAACTGCTGAGTTTCAAAACTTTACCACCCTCTATAGTATAAATCACATTAGAACTGCACCTTAACATCCAGCATCAATGGATTAGCTGAACAAGCCATCAGACCTTTAGGTCTGGCCTAAAGAAGCAGTCATGAGGAAGCCCAGAGACCAGAATCTCACGCTTCCTTTTGGCTATCAGATCACTCCACATGTAACAATGAGAATCCTGTCAGCTGAGCTGTTAATGAACTGTCGTCTCAGAACAAGATGGAGCCTCGTGTTTCCAAATTTGCCGGGGAGGGTGGAGGTCTGCCGAAGCAATCAGGAGGCAAGTCATGATTCATGTCTGTCCACACGGTCGTTTATGGTGGATGATGCCATGTATGTGAGGAGTTTTGGTCGTGGTTTGAGTTGGGTCCCTGGAATCGTTGTCTCTAAAACTGGAGCCCTGTCTTATCAAGTGGACGGAGAAGGAAGGATCGTCTGAAAACACTTAAACCACTTGAGAAAAGGAGAGATGTCTCAACGTCCAGTTTTGCCATCAGGAAGTACCTTGCCATCAGGAAATGTTGCCGACTGTTTCAGCACTGAAGTACCTTATCATCCCACAATCGGCCTCCCAGTGTTTTCCGCCTATCCTCTCGTGGAATTTCCCTGAGGGTCCTGTGCCAGTGAGCCCAACATTGATGACTTTGCCCAGGGGAGCTGTACATACTGGTGTGAACAGCCCTCGCACAACTGATGTCTCCATGGAAACAGATAGGGTTAAACCGCCTGTGCCTGAAGAGGCACCTGTCATTATGGTTACGGCTGGCAGCAATCCTGTGGAAACGCCCCAGACAGAGGAGTGCTCTACAAGGATTCGGAAACCCCCGAAAGACTTAATTTATAATTGACTAAATTCATGTGCTAAATGTTTAATTAACTGGGACAGTGTAAATTGAGTATTGACATTTGTGTAAAGGGACTTAGAGGGAGGCTTCTGTCATCTGGGGAGTGATTGCAAGCCTCTGCATGGTTTAAGCTGTAAATAAATGAGTTGTATTTTCCCTAAACTGGTGAACTTTACAACGTGGTTTTGAGGAGCAAGCACGCACCTGAATGCAAAGATTGACAGAAGTTGTTCCTTGAACCACTTCAGCACACTCAGCTTGATCTGCAAGGGCTGTTCACACCAGTATGTACAGCTCCCCTGGGAAAAGGCATCAATGTTGCGCTCACCGGCACAGGACCCTCAGGGAAATTCCACGAGAGAGGATAGGCGGAAAACACTGGGGGAGGCCGATTGGGGCTGCTGTCGTGTCAGAGGAGCACTTCTGCTCCTCCTGACTTCACAGGGTTTTTCTAAAAATAATTTTTAAATTTGTAAAATTTCTATCCGTCATTGGCAGATGCCAATTATTGTTCATAAATTTTGAAAACTGGTCCTTAAACCCATTCAAGGACATAATGCTCAGGCATCTTTAAAAGAAGGGCCCCCAAGCTTACCATTTCACTGTTAAATTAGTATCCTTTGCACCCATCTTACTGCCCATGAATTAATTTCTACTCTACTTACTGTTGGTCTGAGTCTTCAGTCATGGCTATCATTAGTAAAGTAAAATTATAAAGAGCTTGCATTTACTTAGCATCTTTTACAATATACCCAGCCATCCCAACGTGTCTCACAGTCAATGAATTGACTTTGAAAGAATAGTTACTCCTGGAAAATGATAAAATACAACCGTCAGGTTATACACAAGATCTCACAAACAGTAATAATTTTTTTTATTCATACGTGGGACATGGGCATCGCTGGCTGGCCAGCATTTATTGTAAGAAGTTTAACAACACCAGTTTAAAGTCCTGTTGGACTTTAACCTGGTGTTGTTAAACTTCTTACTGTGTTTACCCCAGTCCAACGCCGGCATCTCCACAACAGCATTTATTGCCCATCCCTAGTTGCCCTTGGAGGGCAGTTCAGAGTCAACCAGATTGCTGTGGCTCTGGAGTCACATGTAGGCCAGACCAGGTAAGGACAGCAGATTTTCTTCCCTGAAGGACATTAGTGAACCTAATAGATTTTTCCCACAATCGACAATGGTTTCATGGTCATCAGTAGATTCTTAATTCCAGATACTTTTTATTGAATTGAAATTCCACCATTTGCCGTGGCGGGAATTGAACCCAGGTCCTCAGAACATTAACTGAGTTTCTGAATTAATAGTCTTGCGATAACACCACGAGGCCATTGCCTCCCATTGGCGAGTGACTATAAATGACCAGGTTAGTGTTAATGAGGATGGTTGAGGGATAAACGTTGGCCTGTACACCAGGAGAGCTCCCCTGCTCACCTTTGAATAATGCCCTGGGACTTTTATATCTGCCTGAGAGGAAATGACTGAATCTCTACATAATGGGCTTGATTTTACCATTTTGAGCCTAAGTGCCAAATCCGGGCATCAAATAGATCCGCGCCAGGAATCCTCTTTGCAGTGCGCCCATACGCGTTTTGCCGGCTCCGGTCCGATTCGTGGCTGTGGGCGGGGCTTAGCGCTGGCGGACCAATCGGAGCTCTGAACTGTGCATGCGCAGTTTGAAAAAAGTCTGACAGCGCGCCCGGGCACGAAAAAAAAAGCAGAAAGCGGAGAGAGCGGCTCTCTGACGGTCATCCTCTGGTCGGGGGGGGGGGCGGGGTGGGGGAGGAGGAGGGGCGGCGGGACTCAGATCATCCTCTGGTTGGCGGGGGGGGGGGTCCGCTGCCAGTCTGCGGCCAATCCCTCCTCCCGGAGTGGACGTGCGGCCATGCCATCCCACAAAACCTTCAGGATGAAGCGATTCCTCGCTAAGAAGATGAAGCAGAACCGGCCGATTCCACAGTGGATCCGCATGAAAACCGGCAACAAGATCAGTACAACTCCAAGAGGAGACATTAGAGAAAGACCAAGCTGGGCCTGTAAAGGGATACACCATCACTGGTACACTACCAGCCACAGATTACTCTTCCCTGCAGGGGCAAGAGCGCGGGAGAGATGGCTATGGCTGGTGGTGTACCAGTGATGGTGTATCCCTTTACAGGCCCAGCTTGGTCCTTCTCCAGTGTCTCCTCTTGGACTTGTACTGATCTTGTAGCCGGTTTTCATGCGGATCCACTGTGGAATCGGCCGGTTCTGCTTCATCTTCTTAGCGAGGAATCGCTTCATCCTGAAGGTTTTGTGGGATGGCATGGCCGCATGTCCACTCCAGCAGGAGGGATTCGTTCCTCCGGTGGGGAGGAAGGATCACCCACAGAGTGGCGGCAGACCCCCCTGCCTCCTCCCTCCCCACCGATCGGCCGCAGACTGGCAGCGGAAACCCCCCCCACCCCCAACCAGAGGATGACCTGGGTCAGAGAGCCATTGGAGGCTCTGACCCCGCTCTTCGGAAGCTGCAGCGACGACTTCAGACTTTTATTTTGCAGGTCGGTAACAGCGCAGATGCGGAACAGGCCAGAAGACGGTAAAGTGGGATTTGGCAATAGGATTGGGCGCGCGGTTCATTTAGTCAATTTAAATGCATGCAAATGCATTTAACTCGTCGGGCCGCCCGATTCAGGTGCAGGCCAGACCTGCGCCCGAATCAGGTGTCGCTAAAGCCGCGATCTGCTCAGAATCGGGTGCAGATCGTGGTATAGGCCCGACGCCCAACTTTACCGCGATTTCACGCCTGTTTTCGGGCGCGAAGTTTTGGTAAAATCGGGCCCAATGTTTCGCCTGAAAGACAGCACTTTCTATCATTCCTAGTACCACACTGTGCTCAGGTTCTTAGGTAGGGCTTGCTACAACATTCTGACTCGGGTGAGAATGCTGCCACAGGGACATAGGGATATTTAGTACAAGTTTTCTGTATAAGCAAAATGAAAGTATCATCACATCTGACCCTAGCCCAAAATTCAGAGCTTATAACATCAGCACTAACACCTATTTTACAATGGTTAAACTAATTTCTATTGCACAATGGGGTTTGTACTTGTAATCCCTTACATAGTGAATTTCTCACCTCAATATTGTTATGGGGAGGCACCATGGAGAACTTAGCCATATGGAGGAAACTCATTTCAGGAGTGACTGATCTTGGACCAGTTTTGTCCATCCTTTTGTAGACATTTGAGGTGGAATGTAATTCCTCCCTCCACTTACGGCCTCATTCCACTACTGGTTTTTGATTTGATTTATTATTGTTACATGTAATGGTATACAGTGAAAAGTATTGTTTCTTGCACGCTATACAGGCAAAGCATACCATTCATAGAGTACTTGGGGAGAAGGAAAGGAGAGGGTGCAGAATGTAGTGTTACAGTCATAGCTTGGATGTAGAGAAAGATCAACTTGATATAAGGTAGGTCCATTCAAAAGTCTGACAGCAGCAGGGAAGAAGCTGTTCTTGAGTTGGTTGGTACATGACCTCAGACTTTTGTATGTTTTTCCTGATGGAAGAAGGTAGAAGAGAGAATGTCCAGGGTGCGTGGGGTCCTCGATTATGCTGACTGCTTTTCCGAGGTAGCTGGAAGCGTAGATGGAGTCAATGGATGGGAGGCTGGTTTGCGTGATGAACCGGGCTACGTTCGCAATCGTTTGTAACTTCTTGCGGTCTTGGGCAGAGCAGGAGCCATACCAAGCTGTGATACAACCAGAAAGAATGCTTTCTACGGTGCATCTGTAAAAGTTGGTGAGAGTCATAGCTGACATGCCGAATTTCCTGAGCCTCCTGAGAAAGTAGAGGCGTTGGTGGGCTTTCTTAACTATAGCATCAGCATAGTGTAAACTCAGTGTTGGGCAGGGGCATTCCCCATGCTGGGAGCACGACCAGCAAACCTATGTGGTGTTGTTTGAGGCTCGCGGGAGAGGGGGTGAGGGCCTCGCTCAGAGGCACTCAGTGCCAAATTGAGGGAGCTGACATCAGCTGAGTGCCACACTCCTCCACTTGCTGCTGATGACCACCATCCCCCTGCATGTAACCCCCCCCCCCCCCCCACCCATCATCACTCACCAGTGGCCACAGATCTACAGGTGGATGTCACCCAGTGGCAACAACCACCTCCACGGAGGCCTCTGATTTGACCTGTAGCTTTTAACAGGCAGGACTTCCTCCCCCCAGGATCTTTGATCCGAGGGAAGGCTCGCTGCTGAACGTTAAGTGCCTGAGTGGTATTCATTCCTATCCTGTCTGGAGACAATACACGTCTCTTTAACCTGTGCTTAATTCTCCCTCCACCCACATTGTCTGTATCTTTAAGATCTGGCTGGCTGTAGGGATTCGCATTCTAATCAGTATTCTGTAACTTGATTTTGTGTCTCTGTGCCCTGTTTGAGAGCACATTTCCACTCCATTTGACGAAGGAGCAGCGCTCCGAAAGCTGATGGTATTTGCTACCAAATAAACCTATTGGACTTTAACCTGGTGTTGTTAAAACTCTTACTGGTATTCATACACCAGGCCTTCCCCAAAAGAGGCAACGGGGGGCTGTCACCAGTTCTTCAGCTGGCATTCCAAGACCCCATTACGACCATTAAATCAGCCTGTTGTGCAGCTTGACATAGCAGACCCCATCTCCAATATATCCCTTAGATTGCATAGGGGGTGGGAGGGGGCAATGTTCTTTCTAAGCTACGCAGGTACATGACCATGTAGCAATCAGAAATGTGCTGCTGTAAGATACATGCACGCGCGGCCGTGCATCAATCCTACTGTTGACCTTTACAGAGAGAGGACTTGAGTATAAGAATAGTGATGTTTTACTGCAATTGTATAGGGTGTTGGTGAGGCCACACCTGGAGTATTGTGTGCAGTTTTGGTGTCCTTAGCTGAGGAAGGATATCCTTGCTATAGAGAGAGTGCAGCAGAGGTTTACCAGGCTGATTCCTGGGATAGCAGGTCTGTCATATGAGGAGAGACTAAGTTGGTTCGGATTATATTTACTGGAGTTTAGAAGAGTGAGAGGGCATTTCATAGAAACAGAGTTAGACAGAGTAGATTCAGAAAGAATGTTCCCAATGGTGGGGGAGTCCAGAACTAGGGGTCATAGTTTGAGGATAAGGGGTAAATCTTTTAGGACTGAGGTGAGGAGAAATTTCTTCACCCAGAGGGTGGTGAATGTGTGGAATTTGCTACCACAGAAAGTAGTTGAGGCCAAAACCTTGTCTGATTTCAAGAAGAAATTAGATAAAGCTCTTGGGGCTAAAGGAATTAAGGATACAGGGGTGAAGGGGGGATCAGGAAATTGAATTCAATGATCAGCCATGATCAAAATGAATGGCGGAGCAGGCTCGAAGGGCCAAATGGTTTACTCCTGCTTCTAGTTTCTATATTTCTACTGGGCTGCACGTGCAACATGGTGACCACACACAGCAAAGAAAAGTTAGAGGGAACATTGATGGGTGGGAAGAAAATACTAAGATTAATGACAAACAGATAATGAGGTTTTTGATGCAAAAGCTTACACTTTTGTCACAGGTGGGCAAATATGATTGTGTTTTATCTGTTTTGTATTTGTCACTTTAGTATTTTTATTCTGCACTGCTAACATTCTCTTTCCCATCTACATGAAGATTCAAAACATAGATGGAGCTTTATGGCTCTGGTGGAGACGGGGGCAGGGACGGGGCTGTAAAAGTCCAGCGAGACCAGGTGATCCTGCTGGCGAATGGGGCTGTAAAATTCCGCCCCATATTTCAACTGTTTTACTGTGCTAAACTTTTGCTAATAAATTTATTTGATCAAAGAAGGAGAAAATTGACTTTGAGTGTAAAATTTGCAGTTAAATCCTGATCATTGACATGCACACTGTGCACCGCCGCTCCTTCAGCTCCTTTTAGCATTTGTGTGTGCAGTAGGTGAATTTCCATGGCTGGGTGCAAGGACTGGATGCACAAGACCATTCAACAATGCCACTCAACTTTTAAACACCAGTTGTACAACTGTGTTTGGTGGAAAATTCAGTCCTAAAATTGTTTAGTTGAACATTTTAATTTCAATTCTTCAAACCTCACAAGTATGAGACATTCCTCATGTGAACCTTTAATTGCATCATTTGTGTCCGATACACCCATCAGGTGTTAACATTGTTGGAGTTTTAAAAGATGGAACTGCAGACATTTTTTTTCATTTCCATTTTAATTCGTAGGATGCATTTAGAATTACTGATTTTCTGGCACAAAAACAGGCCATTCAGCTCAACTGATTTATGTTCCAAACCAGCCTCAATCATAAAGTGCAAGCTAATTCAATTAATACTGCATTAGATGAGGATGTGAATCTGAATTTCAGCTGTGACACTGTAACCGCAATTCGGCTTCATTATTGTGCATTTGTGACGAGTGAGTCTTTACCCAGCGACAGAGTCTCATAATTGTTGCTCCATAGTCTCTATCTTATTTTAAAAGTTTAAAGCTTATTTATTAGTGTCAGAAGAAGGCCCACATTAACACTGCAATGAAGCCACTGTGAAAATCCCCAAGTCGCCACACTCCAATGCCTGTTTGGGTACACTGAGGGAGAATTTAGCATGGTCAGTGCACCTAACCAGCACGTCTTTCGGACTGTGGGAGGAAACCGGAGCACCCGGAGGAAACGCACGCAGAATAGGGAGAATGTGCAAACTCCACACAGACTGTGAGCCAAGCCGGGAATCGAACCCAGGTCCCTGGTGCTGTGAGGCAGCAGTGCTAACCACTGTGCCACCTATCTTTGACTGGATTTCTGACCTGTATTGGCAGCATCAGCTCTCCGAGCTCTGTCACATATCAGATTTAACCTACATCCCCTGTCATCCCCTACCTGTATCAATGCATCAATAGAACCAGAATCCTTTTTATCCTCAGCACCTTTGACTGAGTTTCCTTGTTCTTAATTGCATTTTTACTTTTATTAAAAATGAAAGACAAATCAAATAATTGATACAATTCCTGATTTAATGAAAGCAAATAAAAATTCAGAAAAAAATCAAAGCTGCAGAAAGATTTGCCGTTAGTGTTTCGGGAGGTTTCAGTCATGTGTCCTATCCTACATCAAGTCCTGTTCACCCACCCTCCACTGCTTGCTAACCTTATATTGTCTCCAGGTCCCCCCCACATCTCAAATTTAAAACTTTCATCCTTGTGTTTTAGATCCCATCATGGGCTCACCTTCCCAATCTCTGCAACTTCTTCAAGCACATTAATCCGCTCACCCTCATCCCATCCGCAAATTCTCTGTCCTGCTGACTCTGGGATCTTGTGCTTGCCCTTGCTTTGCCCCACCATTGATTTCAGCTGCCTTGGTACGACCTAAAACTCCAAGATTCCTTCTGCCTTCCACTTCTCTTTAAAACCCTTCTTAAAAGTTCAACTCTTTGATCATGCCGTGATCCCATTCCCTTCTTTTACACTGGCTCACTGTTTATTTCTGACTACACTTCAATGAAAGATTTTACATTGTTTTCCACATCACAGCGACAATACAAATGAAAGTTGTAATTATTCCAGTTCCTTAAACAGAGACCCCTGCGGACTCAATATTACTTTAACTAGTACTATAAGGGGGAAAAAACTGTACTCCATACAAAGTAATTCAAAGGTTGAAGAAAGGCACCACTCTTGTTTACTTGTTCATGTACATTTAGATTAACACAAATATTTGTGTTTTTCCAGATTTGTCTAAACCGACAGTGCCAGAACATAAGTGTCTTTCAAGTGGTAGAATGTGCATCTAAATGTCATGGGCAAGGGGTAAGTTTGTTCAGTGTTACTGGTAAAATGCGTGTGATAAAATATTCCCACAAACAATGCAAGGAGTAACTATATGTGCTTTTGCATGTGAAAGTTGGCTGCTTTCCTTGGTTAGATAGAGGTTCCTTAAGATCAATGCAGATAAGATCACATCCGACTCAAAATAAAAATGCTTCAATGTACAAAGCAAGTTCAGATTTCATAAAATTATAGAATCTACAGTGCAGAAGGAGGCCATTCGGTCCATCGAATCTGCACCGACCACATTCCCACCCAAGCCGTATTCCCGCAACCCCACATATTTACCCTGCTAATCCCCCTGACACTGGGATTATTTTAGCATAGCCAATCAACCTAACCCACACATCTTTGGACTGTGGGAGGAAACTGGAGCACTCGGAAGGAAACCCACGCAGACACGGGGAGAACTTGCAAACTCCACACAGATAGTGACCCAAGACCGGAATTGAACTTGGGTCCCTGGCGCTGTGAGGCAGCAGTGCTATCCACCGTGCCGCCCCAATTTAATGAACAACAATCAGTTCTAGATCTAAACTAATTATTTAAAATGTATAGCTGTCAGAAACTGCTTTTAATCTCGACTGACAACATTAACCAAATCTCAATGCAAATGGGAGACTTTTCTACGTTATAAATTAAGTATTATCTCATTGTTAACATTAGCAAAGAAAATTTGAAAATGCCAAGCCTTATGGTGTTGGGAATGGAACTTACAAATTAGCAGGGCAAAGGCCCAGAGTGACAATGAAAAGCATTTTCCTCAACAGTGCCGCTAGGCTGAAGGGTCCCTGTGATGTGCTTCAGGGGAAAGATATGATTAAGTAAGATAGCAAGTCTCATTCTCTATGAATATTTTATGGGAAAATTTGTCCCAAATTTACAAAGGTAATTTTGGGTAGTGTGTTGATTTTTATATTAACCTAGAATCTACATAGAAGAATAACAAGCACTGAATAGGACCTCTGCCCCATGGTGTGTTGGAACATGGGACCAAGCAAAGCCAATTCAAGCAAGACTGCTCACTCCATTTTCCAAGTGGTGTTAACTAATCTGACTATTTTGCATTGATTTTCTATCATAAAATCTCATTCCTGCACTCCCAAATGATCCAAGAATCAATCTATCTCCCCTCTGGACACGTCAATAGATTTTATATTTTCTCTACCGAGGTGACAGTTTGTTCCTTAAGTTAATGACACTTGTGAGAGAGTTTAGCTGAATTCAGTTTGTTGTTTCTGTAGATTTTAATCATGGCCATTGGTTCTTTTATTAGTTCTTTCTCAAGTGCCTTCATGGTAGAGTGGGGGATATGCCAGGCCGTGAGCTTACAGGTTGTGGTTGAGGAAAATGCTGCTGCTGCTGATGGATCTCAGTGCTTCATGGATGCATAGTCTTCGATTGCTAGATCTGTTTGAAGACTATCCCATTTAGCATTGTGGTGGCACCACACTACACAATTGGGGGGATATCCCCAATGTGAAGATGGGACTTTGTCTCCATGTTGGAACTCCTACTCATGCTGTCATGGACAGATGCATTTGCAGCAGGCGAGTTGGTGAGGATGAGGTTAAGTATGTTTTTCCCTCTTGTTGGTTCTCTCGCCACCTGCTCCTGACCCAGTCTGGCTGCTTTCTCCTTCAGGACCCATCCAGCTCAGCCAATAGTGGTGCTACCGGGTAACCTTGGTGATGCTGGCTATCCTGCGGTGAGCAACTTCACTCCTGCCTCTCCAAAGGCTTTCCATTTATTAGACACAAGTCAGGAAAGTGATGGGATAATCTCCATTTACCTGGATGAGTACCTTTCCAACGCAATCCATATAATCCTTACAGTGCAGAAGGAGGCCATTCAGTCCATCGAGTCTGCACCAACTCTCCAACAGAGCATCTTACCCAGGCCCTATCCCCTGCCCTAACCCCATAACCCCGCATATTTACCTCGCTAATCCCCTAACCTACACATCTTTGGATACTCGGGCAACTTACCACGGCCAATCCATTTAACCGGCATATCTTTGGACGGTGGGAGGAAACCAGAGCGCCCAGAGAAAACTCACACAGACATGGGGAGAACGTGCAAATTCCACACAGTCACCCAAGGTTGGAATTGAACCCAGGTCCCTGGCGCTGTGAGACAGCAGTGCTAACCACTATGCCACTGTGTTGCCATTGAGAAGAAGCTCAACACCATTAAGGATAAATTACCTTAATTCATTGGCACCTCATAGAAACATGGAAGATAGGAGCAGGAGGAGGCCATTCGGCCCTTCGAGCCTATTCCGCCATTCATCACGATCATGGTTGATCGTCCAACTCAATCACCCACCACCTTAAACACTCACTATCTCCACCAACATGGCAGCAGTATGTGCCAGCAACTCATTCAGATTTCTCCAACAACATCTTCCAATCCTGAAAGCTCTCCCGCCTAGAAGAACAAAAGCTACAGATGCATGGGAACCACCGCCACCAAGTTCCCTTCCAAGTCACACATTTGGAAATAAATCTCTGCTGTTCCTTCATTGTCGCTGGGTCAAAATACCGAAACAGTGTCCCTGGCAACACGGCAGGGATATCTTCACCATACGGACTTCTGAAGTTCAAGAACGTGGCTCATCACCAGCTTCTCAAAGGCACTTAGGCACTTGGACAAAGAGTGCTGGCTTGGCTAGCGACGACTCCAGCCCCTGAAGGAATAAAAAATCTCCAATCTCATTATCAGATCAGCATATGCCTGACTGAGGCCTAGGCTCTGGCATCTTAAGGTGATCCAGTCAACCGCCTGCCTTTTAACTAGATCATTGCTTGGAATGCACTGTGGTATGGTCTAGAATAGCTGAACCTTTGTGGAAGTGTGCGGCTTCTAATAAGTAGCTAATCTTGAATACCTACTGCATTCACCAGTGAGACCTGTACTACAGTGGACCAATATCGCTCATACTGATGCCATACTCATCTTTGCTGACCTCAAGAGGCCACTGAGCCTTTTGTGGCAATGGCACCAGGTCCTGTTCACAACATCAACACTGTTGACCTTGTTGGCCACCTCCTCATATGCAACACGAGTCTGCCTGGGCTTCCTCCTCTTCCCAGCGCTCAGAATTATCTATCCTCAACTGCACTCAGGAGGACACCAAGGGTGGTCTCACTGAATCTGGGACACCTTTGCCCTTTTTGGAGGGCCTCTCTCCATGCTCCGATAGCGCAGCTATCTGTGCATGGAAATATGACATTAATGTACAACTCCTTATTGTCTAAAGGTGGGAGACTGGTGATTTATGAAAATTTCACCACCTATGAAGATTGGGCTGGTTGGCAGATATGGGCTCAAATTAAAATGGACTTACCCGAATAGACTGCAAAACTCAGAAATCTTCATATTTCACACTTGCTCTTCTTCAGTGAACATAGGTTGAGTCACCCGACTCTGGCCCATGCTAGGGGACTCTTTAAAGAGTAGCCATGACCTTGTTCTGGCTCACAGCCTGCAGCTTCCTAGGTCAGATATGCTGCCTTCCAACACACATTGATGCTCTGTAAGCCACCCTGTAACCTGCTGCTAATTGGCAGATGGTAGTGGTTGTGAGTTTGGAAAGTGAGTTCCAGCAGTGAATCTTGTAGATGGTATGCACAGCTGCTATTGTTCATCAGTCATGGAGGGATTGAATGTTTGTGGAGGGGGTAGCAGTCAAGTGGGCTGCTTTGTCAAGCTTTTTGAGTGTTGTTGGAGCTGCATCCATCCAGGCAAGTAGAGGGTATTCCATCACACGCCTGACTTTTGCCTTGTAGATGGTGGACAGGCTTTGGGGAGTCAGGAAGGGAGTTACTCACCGTTGGATTCCCAGCCTCTGACCCGCTCTTGTAGTGACAGTAGTTATATGGCTAGTTCAGTTCTAACCCCCAGGATATTGATAGTGGGAGATTCAGCGACCCTCCCCACAGATTACACCACCATGGCCACCCCTCCCACTGACCACAAATGACCTGTCTCGGGGGCAGGGAATTCAGATGGTGTTCGTAAAGCAGAAGTGGAAATGAATAGGGTTGGGAAGCATTTTCTGATCAGGGCCAGTGTGATCTCCTGGACTCGTTTCGATCGCCTCAGGGGGTCGGAGAGGAATTTCCCAGATTTTTTTTCCCCATATTGGCCCTGGGGTTTTCACTCTGAGTTTTCGCCTCTCCCTGGAGATCACATGGTCTGGAATGGGGGGGTGGGGGTGAGTTAATAGGTTGTGATGAACAAAGCATCGTAGCTGTGAGGGACAGCTCGGTGGATAGGATATTAGGATGTAGATAGGTTGGAAAATTGGGCGGGGATCCTGGATTCAGGATTCAATCCTGGACCGGGGAGCGGCGCGGGCTTGGAGGGCCGAAGGGCCTGTTCCTGTGCTGTATTGTTCTTTGTTCTTTGACCACTGTCTCCCCACTGAATTAACACCTCGATTGGCCACCCTACCCCATCTCCACCACCCCACCACACCCCTCCCACAACCCCAATCCTACCCTCTTGCCTTCCAAATTTCCCTCCTCCCTGGCTTCTGAAAGTGGCAGGGTAATAAATGCGGAGGGTCGAGTGGTCAGTTCAGAAGGTCAGGTGGTTGGTGATGGGGGTCAGGTGGTCGATGAAAGCGGTCAGGTGGTCAGTGGGGGGTGTTGTCAGTACAAAGGTCACTGGGGGGGTGTCAGGAGGGGAAAGAAAAAGGAATGAAAGTGAATGGATCAGTTGGCATTGACCTAGGCATTGACCTAGGCCCCATCTACAAACGGCAAAGCCAGCTCCGTTACCTGTTTCTGATACATAGGGGACATGGTTCTGTACCTCCAACTCAGCTGCACCTTGGAAACCTTCTGCAGTATGCTTTTTTCACCTGGCCCTAGTCAGAAGGTCAAATGAGAAAGGTGAGGCTTCATTTGTGGGTAGGTGACTAGGAACGGAGTGGTCTGAATGCCACCCCATGGAAGTTAGTGCCCACAGAGTCACTTCCTTCCTATTCGAATACATATCCATTCTCCCAACTGTGTCTTCCACCACCAAACCAATCTCCTAATCAGGTCAATTCTAGAATGCTGTTTTAGACACATTATCAAGTTATTTTTCATATCCTGGAAAAATGAAAATTTCCAATTAACAATATTTTAAATAAAGCAGCACCAAGACTCACAATTATAGTACATTTACACACCAATGAACAGCCAGAGTATTTGACAGAAAATGCCCTGTGTTACATTCATTCTATGTCTTATGAATAAATGACTAGATAAAACTGTGTGCATCTTGTTCGTAGACTTGTTAGGTTCTATTAAACCAATGTGACAATGTTTTAGATAATAGATTCACCTTCTGTGATTCAGTTAGAAAAGGCCATTTGGAAAAAGCTAATGGAATTCCAAGCCTTATCACAAGGGGTATGTTATAAAAAGCCAAGAGACAATGTTGAGCTTCTGTGAAACCCTAATGAGACCTCAGTTCGCTATATTGCTTCACATTATCGGAAGAAATTTGAGGCTTTAGAGATGGTAGCACATCGATTCACTTGGATGATGTTCAGTATGAGGGAATACAAAGTATGAAGAAAGATTTGAAAAAAATTATTCTTTTTCCTGAAGATAACAGATTATAAAATGATATGATAAAAGTATTTAAATTTATGAAAAATATAATAGGCTAGCAGATTTTGTGAGAGACCACAGATAAAAGATTAAATGTAAGGCATTTAGAATGGAAGTCATGAAGAACTGAAATTCACTTCCATGTTTTGTGACTGAGGCAGTAACAATAGGTACAATTTAATGTTCCTCCCAGAGAAAGAGGCAGGTCTTTTGATTGAGGAGGAGAGTGCAGTCTGCAGACCCCATCAACTTCCCAACTCCCCCCAATCAAGCTCCAGGGGGGAAGGATAGATGGCAGCACAATTTCCACTGAAGGGCCTCTACCAGCAGTGGACAGAGGACTCACCGTGTGGGTCAACTGCACAGCAAACCCTAATGGGTTTCTGTCTGGCCAACAGAGAGATGGGGGGGGGGTCCCTCACTGTCAGGTACTATGCCTGATCTATGGACCCTGAATTGGGATGGGGGAGGATGCAGGCCTGAGAGAAGCCATCCTCGCCCCTGCCCTTGCTCAACCCACCTTCCACCAACTCACCACACCACCACTCCCTTCCCCCCCCCCACCCCCGGCATTCCCATCCCACTCCACTTGCCTCGCTCCAGGGTCCCATTTGTAGTCCCCGATGAAGATCTGAGTACAGTTCCAATACTAGTCACCACTCCCAGTGGTACTCCTGGTACTGTAGAGCTGCCAACCCTGATTGAACAGCAGCTATGCGGAGGCGTAATTGAGCAGGAGGCCCACCACTGTGCCCAGCCCACCATGACAATTAAATTCTACCCAGTGTGAAGATTCAATGTTAAATTGGGCAAGCAGAGCAAGAAAAAGGTTTGGGGAAATATGATTGCAACTATTTTCTCATGTAGAGAGTAAACACCCCTGCGGATTGGTTGGGCTGAATTGCCTGCTACCCTGCTGTATGAGTTTCAGACAAAATAATTCAAAAAAGCTATACTGACTTCAAAAACACCCAATTGTGACATCTCTTGGTGCTCTGTGTTACTACAAGAATGGAAATACTGAAGTTAAAGAGATGGGTAACCTTTACTTAACAATTATTTGTAACATGTTTTTTATCTTTTGGCATTTTCGACATTTGGTTTCTGATTATCATGCAACACCAGAATGTTTCTGTAGTTGATGTTTCCTGGATCTGAAAGAACTCTGTCATTATCTGATAATGATACACAGCCAACGGAGCTTTTGTGCTGTTACAGAATTGCAACTTGATTCCCTTTGGATTAATATAAAAGAGGACACAGTGACCTCAAAATTCAGATTGGCAATGCTGTAAAAGAGAATGGAAACCTTTTGATTTCCTATTTTTTGAGCCAACTTGTCCAGATAGGACCTTTTTGCATTATTCAACTGATTCAAGGAGGGGGGGGAGGGGGGCGGGGGGGCATTGAAAATTATTTTTAAAATCATGACTCAACATCAGGCAACGAGGTGGTGCAGTATGTCAGAGCGCTAAAGTGCATTAAGCTGCATGATTTCCACACACACTCGGTGTCTAATTCTTGCAGTATCGCTGTGGGAGTGGAGGCTCCTTCTCTGTAACTTCTAATGACTAGTTCAGTTAGATCGGTAAGAGTAGGCTTCTCATCTTTTTATTAGACAGGGTGTAGGTTGGCAAGATTGAGGGGAAAAAAATGAGAAAAATAGAGTATGTGTCTAATCAAATGAAAAATAACTTTTTAAGAAGTCGTTAAAAATGTGGTGACTCTTTCCAATTTATAATTGGACACAAGTAAATTATCACATCAGGAACAAAGGTAGTTTTTATTGAATAGGACAGTATCATGATTTGGGATTGTACTTATTCAGAAATAAAATAGTCTGTAATTATTTTGGTTTGCAGTGTCTAGTAAAGGGGTAAGATGCAATTGTTCACAGCTCACTCATCATCAAAACTGCATTCCTAATCCCATCATCTCACTTTGCAAAGTTTTATGTTTAAAATCAGTGAAAATTGTTTTTTCATTTTTGAGAGGCTTTATTTACCATTATAAAAATGCAACACATTACCTAAAGAAAGCAGTTTTATGGGTTTTGGTGAAAATTTGGCACCAACCATATTATTATGGGTGGCACGGTGGCACAGTGGTTAGCACTGCTGCCTCACAGTGCCAGAGACCCAGCTTCAGTTCCTGGCTTGGGTCACTGTCTGTGCAGAGTCTGCACGTTCTCCCTGGATTTCCTCCAAGTGCTCCAGTTTCCTCCCACAGTCTGAAAGACATGGTGGTTAGGTACATTGGCCATGCTAAATTCTCCATCAGTGTATCCGAACAGGTGCCGGAGTGTGGCAACGAGGGGATTTTCACAGTAACTTCATTGTAGAGTTAATGTAAGCCTACTAGTGACACTAATAAATAAACTAAACTAAAACTATTAGCATTTTTGTGTGCAACATTCTCACTCTAGCATTTTTCTTCATGAGATTTTAATAAATATAATTGCTGTACATGCATTTCTCATAGATTCTTATGTCAATAAACCCTTATTAAATCCTATTTTTAAAAGTACATTGAATTAGTCCACTTCTACAATAGAAGCATGAATTATTTTGAATTTTGTTTAGTGTTTGCTAGTGTTTTGCCATATTCCAATAGTTAGCAAGAAACACAACGTTGATTACAAAATACAGGGTTCATACCTAAATAGATTCTTCAAAATGTTGAGATCTGATTTGATTCAAACATAAAATTCTTAAGGATTTGACAGGGGTAGATGCTAAGAGGATGTTCCCCCTGGCTGCAGGAACCTAGAACAAGGTGTCACAGTCTCAGAATAAGGGGTCAACCATTAGGACAGAGATGAGGAGACATTTCAACACTGGAGCTATCTGACCCAGCCAGTTCTATGCTCCAACAACCAGTTGTAAATTAACTCCATTAATTTTCCCTGTAAAATCTGGAGGAAAAGACAGCCCATTATTTTATTATGACAATGTACAATTATCAAGTCTTAACAATTCCAATAAATCCTTTTTTTTTTAAACAAGTCAAGTCTGTAGAAGCAGCTTCACAAGCTGTGTAAAGTACTTTTCAGACGTTCAAGGGGCTCTATTAATGGACTACATAAAGAGCCATTTCTCATTATTGATTAGATCATTTGCAGCACTAAAACTGATAGTCACGATTTTGCTTGTTCAAAGAATTAATTTTCGATGAGCTTTTTAATCAGCAAATTGGGCCATCAGTGGGTTCCAGATTCTAAGGTATTTCTACAATATGGAACATTTTAATCTCACTTTGAAGAGGAATGAATAGTTTTTTCTGAATCCCACAAATTCAGTTTCAGGTAACCAGTGAGCACTTTTCATTTCCTTTTGCAGACTCCATCCATTTAGAAACGTTTTAGTTTACTGGATATAAATGTTGTAGAATTGACAAAATTGTATTTTTGAAGCCAAGAACATGATCACTGGTTGTGAGCTGTACTTCATTTTAAAAAAAATATTTCTGATCTGCACTTATGTGCAATGTCAGAGATTTAGATTTAACAACTCTGCCACCCTTTAAAGATTACAGTTTCTGAAATAAATGGGGAAATTCAATGTTCCTGTGCTTCTTGCATTGATCTGTGCTCAAAACTTCATGCTCCCAGTGGGTAACTTTAGTCCAGCACCAATACCTATCAAATACTTGCTGGCACCACATATGATTTTCCAACCACTTTGAACGAGATTGGAAAATTATGCACAGTTTGCAGTAGAATTTCAGAAACGCATTGCCAGCAACTAAGGCCTCCCACCAGGAACATAAAGACATAAAATCCCTTTAGTGTTCCTGGAATAGGGAATCAAAGGTTGGTATGTGAAAGAAGCCATGATAGAACAATGATGCATTGGTTCAGGATGGATCAGGCCTTTTCCTATACTCAATTTCCATATGTATTCATACTTGCTGCTTTTTTTACCACTTGAAATTGCCCTTAGATAACGTTACGTGACTGAGGCAACAGGGACATAACCAGCAACCAACTCTTTGTCTATACGGCTCTTGATTAGGCCACTAGGAAATAGATGTGCTGGATTAACTGTGCATGATTCAGTCACCAATCACCTTATCCTTTTTTTTACATCATTCACTCAATGCGAGTATTAGAATCATAGAACCCCCACAGTGCAGAAGGAGGCCACTTGGCCCATCGAGCCTGCACCAACAACAATCCCACCCAGGCCCTATCCTTGTAACCCTGCTAATCCTCCTGACACTAAGGGGCAATTGAGCATGGTCAATCCACCAAACCCAGACCTCTTTGGACTGTGGGAGGAAACCGGAGCACCCGGAGAAAACCCATGCAGACATGGGGAGAATGTGCAGACTCCACACAGACAGTCATCCGAGGTTGGAGTTGTACCCAGGTCTCTGGCACTGTGAGATAGCAATGCTAACCACTGTGCCACCGTGCCAGCATTTATTGCCCATCCTGACATTTTTGATTTGATTTAATTTGATTTATTATTGTCACATGTATTAGTATACAGTGAAAAGTATTGTTTCTTGCACGCTATACAGACAGAACACACCATTCATAGAAAAGGAAACAAGAGAGTGCAGACTGTAGTGTTACAGTCATAGCTGGGTGTAGAGAAAGATCAACTTAATGCAAGGTTGGTCCATTCAAAAGTCTGACAGCAGCAGGGAAGAAGCTATTCTTGAGTTGGTTTGTACGTGACCTCAGGCTTTTGTATCTTTTTCTCGATGGAAGCAGGTGGAAGAGAGAATGTCAGGGTGCGTGCGTGTCCTTAATTATGCTGGCTGCTTTTCTGAGGCAGCGGGAAGTGTAGACAGAGTCAATGAATGGGAGGCTGGTTTGCGTGATGGATTGGGCTACATTCACAACCTTTTGTAGTTCCTTGCGGTCTTGGGCAGAGCAGGAGCCATACCAAGCTGTGATACAACCAGAAAGAATGCTTTCTATGGTGCATCTGTAAAAGTTGTCCTTGAGAAGATGTGCCTAACCATAACCTATATACAAAGTTTTAGAAGTAATTGTGTAATATTTGTAATCCTCTGTCCCACACCTGTCAGTTGCAGTACAATTCATGTTGTGTAGTATATGTACTCATAAATAAATGTCTATACACTGTCCACTGAGCTAAATAAGGTAATTCGTACTAAATGTTCTGGTAGTTTCAAGTCATGAGGCCATTGTCAGTTGTAATTATTGTTACAGAATTAGAATTTAGCCCATGATCATATATTTTCTCTTCTCTCCTCCACACTTACTAATGCTCCATCAGTTCATGGTTATCAGTGGTTATCATTGATGCCTCACAGCTCCAGGGACCCAGGTTCAATTCCGGCCTCGGGTGACTGCCTGCGTGGAGTTTGCACGTTCCCTCCATGTCTGCGTGGGTTTCCTCGGGGTGCTCTGGTTTCCTCCCACATTCCAAAGATATGCAGATTAGGTTGATTGGCCATGCTAAATTGTCCGTCAGTGTCAGGGAGATTAGCACGCTAAATATGTGGGGTTACGGGCATAGGGCTAGGCTATTTAACTACACGGCGGGGGAGGGGGGCGGTGGTCAGTACAGGTGGATTTCTCCTGCCCTCAGCTGATATCTGCAACAATTCCAGGCAAAAGTCAGCGGATAACATTCAGGAAAGAGAACCCTGAATGGTTTTTCACTCCCTGGATAGGAATATACATTGGCGCTGCCAACATGGAACAGTTGATTATGCACAATCCAGGAATTGAATCTAGGGTGCTCTAGGTACAAGGCAGAGTGCCATGCCAAATGGTGCATTTATCAATCAAGCTATCAAGATAAGATATATTTGTTATTAACCCTCAATGTAAGATCTGAAACATTGGGTGGGGTTTTCTGGTCTTGCCTGCCCTCAAGACCGGAAATTCCAGCCCGAGATCAACGGACATTTAAATGGTCCACCAAATTTTCCCATCCTGCGCGCAATGATTCCCACAGTGGGTGGGACCAGAAATTTTACCCCATTGAATGTGCAACTTTTATTAAGTTGGTTAGCTTTTTCTACTTAGTGTGTATGGCATATAAATTGACATGTAAAGCAGAAAAATAAAGACTGTTCTTCTTTTAAACATGTTAACAATTGCTCACTTATTATTTTACATGTTAATAGGTTTGTAACAACAATAAAAACTGCCACTGTGACCATGACTGGGCTCCTCCATATTGTGACAAACCTGGTTTAGGGGGAAGTGTAGACAGTGGACCCATGAGGCTTGAAGGTGAGGAATGACTGTATATTTTTCTACCAGCAATGCATTACATTCACATACACAAAGTGGCATTAGCTTCTTCTACATATGTATGTCAGCATTTTTCTTGCGTATTTGTAATAAAACATGATTTGGAAACTAGTCTATGTAGCGTAAATAATATATCATGTTGGAAACCAATACCTGTTCCCTATGTAAGAATGTGCAGACAGAATCAAAATGTTAACCTAGCCCGTATGCAGCACTGTATGCTGCAGTTGCAACTTCAAACAAACTCATTTCACTCAAGGTACCTTTAACATGAGTTCTTCATGAATAAATAATAGTCTGTTACTAAAGTACAAGGATGTGCCCCAAATTTGGTCTCTGGAAATTTACTTGTCGGGGGTAGCTTGCTGATCAACCACCGTAACTTTGCCAGAAAGCCCATTTATGTGAATGCTCCAGTTAGAGCAGCCAATGGAGAAAACCCTTGGGATAATTCCTGGAACCAAAACTTGCGGAATAAATAACGAGATTCATTTCTTGATTAAACTTTTATACAACTTGACAGAAGTTATTTTAAAGGCAATGTTGCTGTCAAAACTGATTCTGTATTCATGCCTTTTGTTTCAGAAAGCAATAGCCTGTTTGTGGGTATACTAGTTACCATCTTGAGTCTTATCACCGCGGGGCTGATAATGTGTTTCAAAAGGAAGACATTGCTCCAACTTGTCTTCTCACATAAAATGACCACAGTTGAAAAATTAAGGTAAGGACTTTCTAACAATAAATATTTCCTGGAAGTTGCCATTGACCTGAAACTGAACTGGACTAGCCATATAAATATGGCTACCAGAACAGGTCAGAGGCTCGGAATCCTGCAGCGAGTAACTCACTTCCTGACTCCCCAAAACCTGTCCACCATCTCCAAGGCACAAGTCAGGAGTGTGATGGTATACTTTTCTCTTGTCTGGATGAGTGCAACTCCAACAACACTCAAGAAGCTTGACACCATCCAGGACAAAGCATGCCACTTGATTGGCACCCCATCCACAAAGATCCACTCCCCCACCACCAACACACTGTGGCTGCATTATGTACCATCTACATGATGCGCTGCGTTGCAGGAACTCATCAAGGTTCCTCAGGCATCACTTTCCGTACTCAGAACTGATGCTATTTGGAAGGGCAAGGACAGCAGATGCATGGGAACGCCATCATCTGGAAATTCCGCTCTGAGCCGCACACCATCCTGACTTGGAAATGTATTGCCATTCCTTCATTGTCACTGGGTCAAAATCCTGGAATTCCCTCCCTTATAGCTACACCACATGGACTGCAGCAGTTCAAGAAGGCAGTTCACCACCACCTTCTCAAGGGCAACTAGGGATGGTCAATAAATACTGGTCAGCCAGCAATGCCCACATCCTATGAATGAATTTTTTAAATCCTCTAGTCTTTGAAATGGGGACTTTTGAAGATGTTTTTTTACTTTGTTGATGAGAATGCAATGTTAGAACCTGACGGAGAGGTAGTATCTAGATACCCTACTTCCCTAATTACTGATAAAGAATCCAGATACTATTGACATCCAAACTATATTTCAAAAAGCAGAGGGAAGGCATTTGCCTTTCTCTATCATGTGGATATTTTCATGTATATTGTATGAAATGATCCAAAATGGTGGGCCAACTTTTCATTTGGCTGCAGAGGCAGGACCACCATTGGCCAGCATGCCAAGCTCCCGCCACCGTCGCACCCCTAGGCAAATTCCATGGAGGTAGGAATGGGGGAATGAGAGTTGATGGCTATCTGGCCACAGGCAGCGAGAGGATGAGACTCCTCGAGGCAACCACTTAATTGACCCTCTTCTCAAAAATTGCCCTCTGGGTCCTGGCTTTGGCAACAGCAGGATTGGGACCTGCAAACAGAAATTTCCTAATTTTAACTTGCCATTATACTTTATCAAAATTCTTGCAGTATGCTCCCTCTTACAATATTTTGGGCAAGATTCTCTGGCCTCCCCTCAGCGTTTTTCTCAGTGGCAAGGGGTCAGCGAGATCTTCTGCTCCCGCCGCTGTCAATGGGAATTCCTACTGAAGCCACCCCATGCCGCCAGGAAACCCGCAGCGAGACCAGAGAATTCCGCCAGCGTGAATGGCTGGAGAATGCTGGCCTTTATTTCATTCACCGTCCAGTATGTAGGTTTTAGTAGTCCATCTGGTTCTGTGGTTACCATGGAAAATGGCACTGCTTTAGAGATACAATACTGCTGCTCTGGACCCTAAATATTAGGCCTTTCAGAAGGAAGGAGATTTTCAATTAAAGAATTGGTTTTGGATTTGAAACCAGCTACCAGTGCGAGAAGACAGAGTCCCAATTCACTGCTTGATCTTGTTTCACATCTTTCATTTCAACTCCAGCAAATGAATGGAATACCACTTCCAAACTTTTTCTATCCTTGCAAATATTAGTCAACAATTTGCCCCAGTCTTGAAAAATACAGTTGCCAGGAGTAAAGAGGAATTGAAAAAGAAAAGCAGCTTATTTCCAAATTTGAGTTTGATAACAATAAGACAAGTTTAACTCCGCAGTGGTTTTAGGTTAATAGACTGCACAACATTGTAAAGGGACACTCTACTCAGAAAGTGAGCACTTTGATTCCAGTCTGCCCTCCGTTAACTGACCGCACAACCAGCTAGCTGCAGAGATGTAAATTGGTCTTGGTTTTCCCAGGGTAAATAGGAGGAACTTTATCCAAGGATCCTGCTTTGGTTGTCATCTAGTGACTCCTGCTGGTAATTTCATGTAGAAAGATGTCAGATAAGGGTGGGACTAAACTTGCTTGTGATGCTGTCCATGATCAAATAGTTTGTCAACTAAACTCACTGTCCAGCCAGAAAAATAATAATCTCTTGGACAAGATGTCACAGGGCTATTGGTGCATACGGAATGGGCACATTCCTATTGGGGTTAAAATTAGAAGATGTTTGAGGGAAGAACAGCTTGGAATAAATTACAACTGGTAAAGATTTGACCCCATGAAAATTGTTCTGAAATGTATATTTATTGTCTTTGATTTCATAAACTGTAATCGTAATTGAATATATAAAACCTGTATACATTAACTGGACTAAGATCTTTCCTTTTTCGATTTCTAGGACTGTAGGTCCAACTAGATCTTCAACAACAAGCCAATCTAGCACAACCTACACAACTCCCATCAAAAGACAAGGCAACATATATAAGGTACGTCATCAGAAATACATTACTGGGTGAAGCTTTTGATTGGGCCTGTGACTAGGTGCAGGTTAGGGTGATGTGTGATTGCCCCACAGGAACTTTGTGCTGTTTGATAATCTTTGAGTACCTTATGTGCTGCTGAGTGGCTGCACAACCAGCAGGGGACCCAGGTTCATGCAAGACTAATGCCAATTAAAGCTAATCTGCACCTCTTAAAGGGAAGTCTGGCCATATTTGGATCCTGGAAGTGGCTGGGGAAGAGCCTCTGATAGAAACAAACAGGGGGCTAGGGGAAGGCTTGTAGGTTCCCAGATACAGTGCTTGAAGCATCAGTGTAGGATACAGAAAAGAGGAGAGAGCATGTCCATCTGGAGGAGGGCCGGAGGCCCTCAGATACATACTGTGAATGCAATGGAAGCAAACAGCTAGGGAGGACCATTCCTGGAGTCTGGCTCCAAAAACTTGGATACACTGCCAGAAAAACATCAGCGATCTCTCACAAATGATCAAGGTCAATGAATTCATTGTCAAATGCTATATCTTATCCATTGCACCATGAAGCTCTGACACTGCTCAATGCACCACAGCCCACATTGCTCAACCATCAGCAACCTCCAACAATCAGGACTTGTGTCTAACGTTCATATGCTCCACCTCACCCTTACACACCACAGCTGCAAGCTTCACACTCACATTTCGCAGCTTCCACATACTTTCAGCAATGACAGGCACGTCATCCAAACACATTGATACACGCGCACTGACACTCTTGATTTTTATCACAAGAAGGTGGCAGATGACAGGAGGAGCAGCAGAGAACCAGCAGGGGATAGGCACAGCTGCGTGTCCTCGCCTCCTTGGGGAAGATGGAGCTCAGCATTATTGGTGGAGTCTCCACTTCAGCCATTACAACCACCAACACTGAAACCATCCACATTCCTACCTTATGCCTCTTTCCACTTCACTATCATTCTGCAGTCTGGGATGATGTACAGATTTCAGATAATGTAACCATGCACGTCCTACTTTACACCCAACTGCCTATCCTCACCCCAGTACTGTGATTTATATAAATGATCTGGAAGAAGGAGTAACTGGGGTGATCAGTAAGTTTGCGGACGACACAAAACTGGCAGGACTTGCAGATAGTGAGGAACATTGTCAGAGGCTACAGAAGGATATAGATAGGCTGGAAATTTGGGCAAGGAAATGGCAGATGGAGTTCAATCCTGATAAATGCGAAGTGATGCATTTTGGTGGGAATAATGTAGGGAGGAGCTACACGATAAATGGAAGAACCATAAAGGGTGTAGAGACGCAGAGGGACCTGGGTGTGCAAGTCCACAGATCTTTGAAGGTGACGTCACAGGTGGAGAAGGTGGTGAAGAAGTCATATGGCATGCTTGCCTTTATAGGACGGGGCATAGAGTATAAGAGTTGGGGTCTGATGTTGCAGATGTATAGAACGTTGGTTCGGCCGCATTTGGAATACTGCGTCCAGTTCTGGTCGCCACACTACCAGAAGAACGTGGAGGCTTTGGAGAGAGTACAGAGGAGGTTTACCAGGATGTTGCCTGGTATGGAGGGGCTTGGTTATGAGGAGAGATTGGGGAAACTGGGGTTGTTCTCCTTGGAAAGACGGAGGATGAGGGGAGACTTAATAGAGGTGTATAAAATTATGAAAGGCATAGATAGGGTGAACGGTGGGAAGCTTTTCCCCGGGTCGGTGGTGACGTTCACGAGGGGTCATAGGTTCAAGGTGAAGGGGGGGAGGTTTAACACAGATATCAGAAGGACATATTTTACACAGAGGGTCGTGGGGGCCTGGAATGTGTTGCCGGGCAAGGTGGTGGAGGCGGACACACTGGGAACGTTTAAGACTTATCTAGACAGCTATATGAACGGAGTGGGAATGGAGGGATACAAAAGAGTGGTCTAGTTTGGACCAGGGAGCGGCGCGGGCTAATTGTTCCTTGTTTCTCGTTTCAAGGCTTCATTCTATGATCATCTTGCTGGTGCCAGTACAGAGCGAGACTGCGGATAGTTGGGAACCTGTCTCGGGGGCAGGGAATTCATATGGTGTTCGTGGAAGTGGAAATGACTAGGGTTGGGAAGCATTTTCCGATCAGGGCCAGTGTGATCTCCTGGACTCGTTTCGATCGCCTCAGGGGGTCGGAGAGGAATTTCCCAGATTTTTTTTCCCCATATTGGCCCTGGGGTTTTCACTCTGGGTTTTCGCCTCTCCCTGGAGATCACATGTTCTGAAATGGGGGGGTGGGGGATAGTTAATAGGTTGTGATGAACAAAGCATCGTAGCTGTGAGGGACAGCTCGGTGGATAGGATATTAGTATGTAGATAGGCTGGAAAATTGGGCAGGGATCCTGGATTCAGGATTCAATCCTGGACCGGGGAGCGGCGCGGGCTTGGAGGGCCGAAGGGCCTGTTCCTGTGCTGTATTGTTCTTTGTTCTTTGTTTGTACTCTCCTTCTGCATTCATGCTTCCATCGACCCAGAACCTGCTGCCTAGCCAGCTAGCAGTGCCTGAGGATGAAGGCCCAGAGAAAGAACAGACCTCGGAGCAATTGTCACTTGATCCAACACTTGCAGTCAGTAGTTCAGACACTGGCATTCTTGAGTATACACAGTAGGAGTTTTAACAACACGAGGTTAAAGTCCAACAGGTTTATTTGGTAGCAAATGCCATGAGAATGTGAATCTCTACAGCCAATCAGGTTGGTTGTAGACCTGGTTGGCTGTAGAGCTTCACATTCTAATCAGTATTCTGTAACTTGATTTTGTGTCTCTGTGCCCTGTTTGAGAGCAGATTTCCACTCCATCTGACGAAGAAGCAGCGCTCCAAAAGCTAATGGCATTTGCTACCAAATAAACCTGTTGGACTTTAACCTGGTGTTGTTAAAGCTCCTACTGTGTTTACCCCAATCCAACGCTGGCATCCCCACATCATTCCTGAGTATCTGAGAGGATAGTAAAGAGATCTCCACATGGTGAGTTACTGAGCTCGAGTGAGCTGCAGTCAGGCCAGAGTGAAAGAGTAGTTCCACTTCCCTGAGAAGTGAGGTCAAGGATGCATTCTGCTGTAGAGGACTCAAATTTGAACTTTGATTTGGCTTCTGGAGGCATACGTCATACTGCTTGATGTATTGGCAGAGTAGCCTGTTGTCACCATAAGGAGCATGGAGGAACCGAGCTCCAACTTGGCACAAGGTTTGCACAGAGCCCTCACTTTCTGCACAGAAATGGTGACCAACTCCCTGACAATACCTGTGGACCCAGCTATGATGCAGCATCTGCTGGCTAATGTCTCAGCTTCCATTGCAGAACAGGCAGAAACCAGCCATTGTCTGAGTGCTGAGGTCAAAGCTCAGACTGAAGTCCTGCGATCCCTGCTTGTTGTAGTGCAAACCCAGCTTGGGTCAATGCAGGCTCAGGCTGCTGCTATCATGGCTGCACATACCGGTGTGCAAAGGGACATGCAGGGTCAGACAGCACTCCAGCAATTTGTCCTCCAGTAATTACTAGGATTGCTGAGATGTCACCCCATGGGAGGAGCAGTGACTCTGTGTACAACAGAGCTGTCAACCTCTCTCCAAATGATAGTGTGTATATATACAGGGCCTCAGTGACCAGCAGAATGTAGCGATGCATGGCAAACTCAGATATGTCGGTGATGTCACTTGTTCCAAACTGGAAGGAGCAATTGGTGTAGAAGGTGTGGGCACCAGTGACCTTGACGGCTACTAGCAATGCCATTCTCACCCTGATGTGTGGATGTAAGTCCGGTTCAAGGAAGTGGCAATGTTCTGTGACCACCTCATTGATGAAGCACAGACATTACTGCTGGCTGAGGTCCAGGTAGAAGTAGTTTCTGAGGAATTAGGTGGGTATGGTCTCCTGGTAAGACCCTACCTCTTTCTGTCTTTGTTAAAAGCTGCCTCAGCTCCATATCCCAGTCACACTGCACTCAAGATGAACCATATCCCGCATGACTGGAAGCAACTGATTCACCCAGATGTCTTTCAAAAGCAAGCAAGACTGTGTCATTGCACCGCCTCTTTTCTCCATTTTCCTCATTGCAATACTGCACCTCGCCTCCAGTAGATTACACACAGGCGCGAAGAAGGGAAATTGTTCAATCTACACTGCCTTCAATCCAAAACCAAATCTTCTCCAATCTCGGTCATGGAGCTTCAATATGCAGATGATGCAGAGTGTCAGCACTCACTCATAAACTAAGCCCCAGGTCATTGTCGACTTCTTCTCCAAAACATAGGAGCAAGTGGGCTTTTCAGTAAACACCCAAAAACTACAGTCAGCTTTCAACCGACTCCCACAGCAAGATCCTGGAAAATGCAGACTAATTTCCTTAACTTGGGAGCCACCTCTTGAAAAAGGGCGACTAAGGTGACAGCTCAGCCTTTGGTCGAATAAGGAACAGACTATTTGAGGACCAGGATCTCAAACATGAGACCGAGATCTTGGTTTACCAGGCAGAAGTGATCCCTGCCCTCCTAAACACTTCTGAGACATGGACATCCTATAGCAGACACTTTAAAGCACTTCACAAGATCCTCCAAATCCAGTGGAAAGACAGGTAGTCCAACAGCAACATTCTCTCTCAGGTCAACATGGCCAGATGTTAATCATCTAAAACTAGCCCTACTGGGTGGGAAATGTAGTTCTCATGCCTGACTCCTAAAGCAACTGCTCGACTCGCAACTCGGTCATGGCAGGAGACTTTCAGAAGGGCAGCGGAACACAAATGGATGTCCTCAAATCATCCCTGAAGAGATCAAGCAAACCCATCGACTCATGGGAATCCTCAGCTTGTGACCGACTGAAATGGAAAAGGTTTATTCAGGAAAACACCAAGACTTCATTGGGAGCATACAGAGGCAAAGTCGAGATGGGGAAGAATATGCACAAACTCCAACCACCCTAACTCTTTAAGCACCATCTACCCCATGTGAAACAAGTAAAGTAAAGTTTATTTATTTGTCACAAGTAAGGCTTACATTAACACTGCAATGAAGTTACTGTGAGATTCCCCTAGTCGCCACATTCCGGTGCCTGTACGGGTCATTGCACCTAATCAGCATGTCTTTCAGATTGTGGGAGGAAACCGGAGCACCCAGAGGAAACCCACGCAGAACACTGGGAGAATGTGCAAACTCCGCACAGTGACCCAAGCTGGGAATTGAACCCGGGTCCCTGGCGTTGTGAGGCAGCAGTGCTAATTGCACATTGAATTGATCAGGCGTCTCAAAACCATCAAACCAGAGTGGAAGCAAGTCATCCTCAATCCAGAGGGACTGCTTAAAAAGAACAAACAGCACTTCCTACTGACTGAAAGAACATCTGTCAACTCCTCCAACCACACAACACCAAGTACTTCTACTAACTCAGCAGCAGCAAAAATAAGTCAAAAGTACCTGGTCTGAAAGTTAAATGTTGATGTCTTTAAATAATATTGACTGGAGTGTGTCCTTTTATTCAGCTGTCCATGTTTGGGAGAGGGCGTTAACAGAACCAACAATATCCAAAATGATATATTGGGTAGATCAGTGCTAGACACTGATTGACGTCACGATCTGTCAGCTTGTCTGCTTTTGGAACATGCGCAGGATTCCTGCACCATTGCCCTTCAAAAGATGGCGGACAGCATGCGTCACCCCAGAAGTCACTGGGAGCAGACCACCAACATTGTTTTCATCCCCTGGCTCCTGTTATGCCCAAACCAATGGGGCTATAGAGCTGAACTTTGCAACTGTTATTTTATTAACCGCTGGTGAGTGTTTATTTTTATCAAAAATATGTAGTAGCTGTGGTTCAGTTGGTAGCACTCTCGCCTCTAAATCACAGGATTCCAGGTTCAAACTCCACTCCAGGGCTTGAACGCAATGGTCAAGACCGAGCTTCCAGTGCAGTACTGAGGGAGTGCTGTGCTGTCTTTCAGATGAGACATAGGCTGGAATTTTACTGGCACGCCCACCCCAATTCCAGGGGCAGGCAGGGCTTGGAGAACGGCATTCTCCGTTGGCCTCGGGTGGAATCGTACAAACCTCAGGCGGACGTGCAGGTAAAATTCTGCCCATTATGAGGCCATATCCTCCTGATTGGGTGGATTTAAACGATTCCATGTCACTATTTGACAAAGAGTGGAGGAGCCCTGACGTCCAAGTCAATATTTACCCCTCAATCAAAATCACAAGAAGCAGATTATCTGGTCACTATGACATTGGTGTTTGTGGGAGATTGCTGAGAGTATATTAGTCACTGTGTTTCCTCTATTGCAACAGTGACAACACTCCAGAAAGTACTTAATTAACTATTGAGATTTCAAAGAACAAAGAAAATTACAGCACAGGAACAGGCCCTTCGGCCCTCCAAGCCTGCACCGACCATGCTGCCCGACTTAACTAAAACCCCCTACCCTTCCGGGGACCATATCCCTCTATTTCCATCCTATTCATGTACTTGTCAAGACGCCCCCTTAAAAGTCACTACCGTATCCGCTTCCACTACCTCCCCCGGCAACAGGTTCCAGGCACCCACTACTCTCTGTGTAAAAAATCTGCCTCATACATCTCCTTTAAACCTTGCCCCCTCGCACCTTAAACCTATGCCCCCTAGTAATTGACTCTTCCATCCTGGGAAAAAGCTTCTGACTATCCACTCTGACCATGCCTCTCATAATCTTGTAGACTTCTATCAGGTCTCTCCTCAACCTCCGTTGCTCCTGTAGTCTTTTTTTCTTTCTCTATTAATGATTTAGTCAACACCTAATTGATAATTCCTTATGAAAAGTTTCATATGAGCAGTATTCCATGAGTACTAACTAATATGTCCTCAGCAAAAGTTTATTATAGTTCAGTTTTGTTGTGTGTTTGTCTCAGCAGGCGGGCAATCTGAAGTCAGCCAGCCCATTCGCAGCTCCGAATGAGCGAGATCAAGCTGTGCGAGGGCCACCCCGCTATCAACCAGTTCACATCAGTAACCCACTGCCAAATTCAATCGGAAGAGCAAATTTGCACTTTTCCCTGACACCTCAACGGGTCCTGCCGCCACTGAACCACAACATGGAGTCTAATTCATCAGGAGCACCAGGCAGACCATTGCCAGCCAAACCTTCCTTCAGAAATCCACAGGTTTGCATATGTTCAATGTACTGCAGAGGTCTAAAATGGTACCACATGCTGAAAAATTCAAGAGAAATATCAACAGCTTGAAAAGGGTCATCTCTCAGATCTTTCTGCAACCTCTTGACCGTTTTTACAGTAATTTGTAACAATTCAGACTATTAGTATAAACGAAGAACAATTTTAAGAAAGAGAGGATAAAATTATCCTCATTGTTCCAGTTGCTCACTTTTTCATTCTGCAGCAAAGGCTATTATTACTCTTCATTTATGGCAGCAAAGCCAATTCTTAAACTTCATTAAATATCCACCCTCCAAAGATGTGCGTGTTAGGTGGATTGGCCAGGCTAAATTGTCCATTAGTGTGTGGGGGATTAACAAGGTAAATATGTGGGATTATGGGGATAGGGCCTAGGTGGGATTGTTGTCGGTGCAGACTCGATGGGCTGAATGAACTCCTTCTGCACCATAGGAATTCTATGATCTGAATACTGACAGACAAATCGTTGTGTTAGAATTTACCACATGAGCTATCTTCCAAATATTCTAGGACAACATTAAATATTTGTAAAACACCATTTCCGAGAGTTTCAATCTGGTTTATAGTTATTTCTAATCAAATAGATTTTATCAAACCTTCTTGAGAGAATAGTGGCTCTGGGCATTGAGGTTTTCTGCTAAAGTCCTACTAAAGTTATAGGGATGGAACAGGGAAACTCTCAAAGAATTTCCTCCCACTTCCACCCCGCTCCCAAGATCTCCAGCTCCTACCACCTTTGTTTTGGCGGAGCACACATGGACATGGGTGCACTGTTTTCACTCCAACATGACAAATCAAAATTTTACATAATGTTTTTGTTACACGCTTTGAGCGATGGTGATGTTCAAGGGAAGCTGAGATAAAAGCTTGAAGAAAGTAGAAAATAAGCTGCTTATTTCTGAGGATGTGTTGAAATGCTGAAATATTTATCTGTCTGTACAAGGGAAGGAAGATAATGCAGGATAAAAGGTTGCTGAAATTGCTTATACAATGACCAGCTGTGCTTCCTTTCCTCGAGAGGAGATCTAGAATTCAAATTCCGATTAGATTAGGTCAGCATGGTTGCACAGTGGTTAGCAATGCTGCCTCACAGCGCCGGGGACCCGGGTTTAATTCCAGCCTTGGGTGGACTGTGTGTGGAGTCTGCACATTCTCTTCGTGTCTGCATGGGTTTCCTCTGGATGCTCTGGTTTCCTCCCACAGTCCAAAGGTGTGCAGTTTAGGTGGATTGGCCATGCTAAATTGCCCCTTAGCATCTCAAGATGTGTAGTTTAGGGGAATTAACCGTGGTAAATGTGTGGGAATGCAGGGATAGGGTCTGAGTAAGATACTCTATCAGAGAGTTGGTGCAGACTCAATGAGCCAAATGGCTTCTTCTTTATGACTTAAAATTGACTTTCAGAGTGATCAAGTGCAACTCTGGTTTTTAAGGGATTGTTTTGCTATTTTAGGGAATTTCAGTAAGTTGCAGTGAGGCTCATCCCTGTAAACAGCTTCTTCACCTGCTCCCAAGCTCTGTGTGTAACCCGAAGATACATTTATTTGGATTTATTAAACTAGTTAGGGTTTTAGGAGACTGCAAGACCCTTGGGTGTGTAAAGGCACCACTAAGGCAACATAGAAGCATAGGACAGAATGGTGCTGGTTTTTCTTAATTAATTCAAGGGATGTGCATGTAGCTCTTTCCTAAATGCCTCTGAGAAAGTGGTGGTGAGCTGCTTTCTTGAATCTATCTGAATTACTTGCTAGACCATCTTTGCGTCTGGAGCAACGTGTAGGGAAGACTGGATAAGGACAGCACATCAACTTTCATAGAATCATAGAATTCCTACAGTGCAGAAGGAGACCATTCGGCCCATCGAGTCTGCACCAACAACAATCCCACCCAGGCCCTACACCCCGTCACCCTACATATTTACCCCACTAATCCCTCTAACCTACATATCCCGGGACACTAGGGACAATTTAGCATGGCCAATCAACCTATCCCGCACATCTTTGGAGTGTGGGAGGAAACTGGAGCACCCGGAGGAAACCCACGCAGACACAGGAAGAGCATGCAAACTTCAGACAGACAGTGACTCAATCCGGAAATCGAACCCAAGTCCCTGGAGATGTGAGGCAGCAGTGCTAACCACTGTGTCACCATGCCGCTCGAAATATTCCTCAAAAATATTAGTGAATCAGATGGGGTTTTGCACCAATCTGGTCATTTTTTGGTTACTATTACTGATGGTAGCTTGTTGATCCAGATTTAGTTCATTGAATTGAAATCTCCCAACTGTTATGGGATTTGAACTCATGGGCAGAATTTTACCCGGCCCTGGATGGGGAGTTGGGAGGCATCCCTGCACACTCCCGACAAAAGTGGGAATTTTCCCAGTGACGGACAATCAGTTAACATAATTAAAGGCTCTGTTAAGGGCAGTTTTAGGGAACAGCATCCCCCCAGTGAATGAAATGCTGCTAGTTCATGCCTCCCTGTGGCTCCATGCACCAAAGAGGGACTGCCCCTCCACCCCCCTGCCCCCGCCCCCCCACTCCCACCCCACTCCACTCCCAGGGGTTCCCCCTCCCTCACTCAATCCCCTGAAATTTCTATATATTTTTTAGTCTTTATCTGGAAGGCCCCTGAAGTCTCCTAGCTTGCCTGAGCAGTGCCCCCTCTCTGAGTGGCAAAGGTTTCAGAATGGAGCAGCAGCATCAGGAGCCCCACCCTCTGTCCTTAGTTGAATGATGGGCCTGTTGGCACCCGATTCGGAAACTGCCTGTGGTAAAATTGACGGGCTGGTGTTGCTGCCGCCAAGTGCAGGCTCAGAACTCAACTGTTCTGCCTGCAGTTAGGTTCAGCCTATGCTTCTGAATCATTAACCCAAGTGTCTGGATTATAAATGCACTAGTATAACCATTAATCTGCCAATGTAGGGACGATTAGTCCACTCTCTGTCATGCTGGCCTTGGCATGATGTATGATTTTAAGAATGCTCTTGTATCATGAGTGAGTAACAGGATGACACGATTGCGTCTCTAACTTTGTCATTCCTTTGCCTTCCACACACAGATATCATTAAAGATCTTGCACGCCATATTACCATGGCAACAGCAGACTTTTGACTTGTTTAGAGCTCCGTTTAAATTTTCATTTACTTAATTAGTTATTTGAACATGTTCAAAAAGGCCCAAGGTGATTTGGGTCATTTAAAAAGAAAGAAACACAGCAAATGCTGGAAATTGGAAATAAAAACAGAAAGTGCTGGATAAAAAGAAAGAAAATAAACAGTTAACATTGACTTACTTGCCCACAAAATGGCAACCGATCTTTTCTCTTTGGTCAGATTCTGAGAGATCTGTTAATCAAATTTTTATTTATATTACAGTTAATGTAATTAGAACATAGCATTGGGTTTTATTATATTTTGTGTGAGGGAGGGCGGAAGGAAATGGTTTGTGGTCTTTTACATGCAATTACTATTTTTTTTCTTGTATGAACATGTTAAATCTCTTCCGATTAAACCAAATTCGTAAAAGGTTATTATTTACCATAATGAATGTGGCAATTATTGTTATTAAGTATGTTGGCACTTTGTAAATGAACGGCAAACAGAGCATTTTACAGATTGCAAGTAATTTACACTCCCAATTATAGTCATTAGTCAGCAGAAGACCCATTATTATCCTCCATTTGTATTAGTGGCAGCAAACCACATCTGATTCCAAGAACATAATATATCTGGAACTGTCACCATTTGGCAAACAAAATAATTCTACAGCAGAAAATCACATTTATAATTTAAAAAGTAAAAAAGCACAAACTCTCTACAACACTGCAGCTAAAATATTCAGTTGGCACGTTTAAAATAACGTGAATATTGTTCTATTAATTAATGTAAGCATTTTCACATAAAATACAATGTGAATGCAGCATAAATTCTCTGTAGCCACTGATTCTGACCTCTTGCTGGTCTCTGTCTCGGATTGAATCTGATTGTTTGCAATCTCAGTGTCCTATCTGACTCTAAACTGACTCCTACCCCACATTCTTTCCATCACAATGACCACCCACTTCCACCTGTCTTCTCTCTTGCTTCAACCCGTCTGCTGCTGAAATCCTCGTGGATGCTTTTGTTACCATCAGACTTGGTTATTCCATTACTATGACGGCCATCCTCCCACCTTCGACCTTTTATAAACTTGGGCTCATCCAAAACCCTGCTGCCCATATTCTAATTCACACCAGGTTCAGCTCACCCATCATCCAGTGTTCGCTTTGGTTCCAGCTCGCCAAAAGATTAGTAAATTACAAGATTCTTAACTTCATTTTCAATTCCCTCCATGGCCTTGTCCCTCCCTGTTTTGGAACCTCCTCCAACACATCATGCCTCCCCCAACTTGTTTCTCCATCTTTGTCCTCCTGTACTACCCTCACTTCCAAAAGTAGCAAGAAATTCCTGCACTTCTGCATCTGTACATTTATGAAGTATATGGGAGTTTATTTGTTTTTCTCCCTGGTTACCCTACTCTACTCAAATCTCAAGCAACTGCCGCTATTTTGTTCATGTTGATTGCAGGGTCCTTCGATGCGTAGTCCTCCACAGAAACCTCTGCCAGCAAATCCCATAAACCGGCCATCTCACCTGAATGCTCCCTCTGTGCAGCGCCCTGAGATCCAGATTAAGCCTGTCAGGTGAGTTACTTACACGACTGAGCCTTTACTCGACTGCAAGTGAAATAAACTCATGAAAGACCAGCTACACTGATGTACACTTGGTGATGGAGAGCATAAACATCCTGTATGTTTCTGAACCATACTCACAAGCAGTGTAGACCATAAGATGTAAAAGCAGAAGTAGGCCATTCGGCCCATCAAGCCTGCTCCCACTATAGATTTATTGCACTTGAAAACCAAGACAATATTCATGAGCTTGTGTATGACATTTCAATCTTCAAATGCTTCTCCATCTACTGAACCCATCATACTATCTGTGGTATATATGAAGCACAGTGGAATGGATTCACACCGGAATCCAAAATTCATTAGCTGATCAAAGTCAGTGGTGTTATATATCACCCCTGACCCCCCCAGACATTATAGAAATTCTGTTATACAGCTGTATACATTATATTTATTTATTTATCATTCATTAGTGTCACAAGTAGGCCCACATTAACACTGCCATGAAGTCACTGTGAAAATCCCTGTGTCGTCACACTCCAGCGCCTGTTCGGGTACACTGAGGGAGAATTTAGCATGGCCAAGCATGTCTTTCGGACTGTGGGAGGAAACCAGAGCACCCGGAGGGAACCCACGCAGACACAGGGAGAATGTGCAAACTCCACATAGACAGTGACTCAAGCCGGGAATCGAACCCAGGTCCCTGGCGCTGCAAGGCAGCAGTGCTAACCACTGTGCCGACAATAAATTGTCACTTTACCAGCTTGTAGATCAAGCTGCCTGCTTTTTGGGGATCTGACTCTGTTGGAAGTGTTTTCTTTTTAAAGACTGGTTTCTGTCTATGTGTGATGTTTACTAGATGTTAATATGGTTTGGGGTTTTTTTTCTCTCTCTCCCCTCCCATCTTGGATCTCCTACTACCTCCAATCATTCTCCAGTCAAGAGGCTTATAATCATTCTGCTCCTATGTCTTATGGTCTTATGGTCTTATCTGCCAGTACTGCTTTTTAGCTTCCAGCTGGGAGGCTCATTAAAGTTGACTTTCCTGTCAGTTTTGCATTACCTCCTGTGAAGAAGCATGTCGACTTTGCTTGACATCTGCTTGACATAACGAAAATTAAGAATTTGTATTGCAGGCATCAACCTGTGCCTTGCTGCTGTATGGTACAGCAGACTGGAACAGCAACCTGCTTCTATGTTTTAAAAGGTCATTTTTAATTAAAGCTCGATACCAATGCATTTCAATGACGAATTAGAAACATTTATTGAAGTTCCGGATTGATTCAGCCTTAATGGGCATTGTAGTTCAACAGAAACAAAAGACAAAATAATTGGATGCACGAGCAGAAAATAATAATTAATTCGCGCGTCACAGAAAGATCTTTTTTTTGACATCAGTTACCGCCTCCATCTATTTTCTGTGTAAGGCAGAAAATCCAAAGCAACCTTGAGTGTTGATCGTGCTATTAATTTTAAAATTGATATTTGAAATCTGAAGATACAGTTTGTATTCTGGAGACAGATGCAGAATGTCACGTTATTATTGAGTAGCTCTACCTCAATCTGTGCTATTCAATGCATTTTAATTTGACAACAAAAGCAGGTTATTTCATTTATTCTGAAGGACTGCAACTTACATCCATGTTGCTAAGATACTAATAATTCAATGTAACTATGATAAACTTTGTGTTATCCAGCATTCTAGCAACCAGAATACTCTACTAACCAGAATTGCTGATGTTCCCTCAGTACGGATTGTCACTTTACCAACTGGAAGCAATTGTGAAGTTATCTGGAACCCAAAAATATCTCCGGTCACCACAGAATGGTTAGGAAAGCTTCCAGTAGAGGCGTTGCTAGTCCTCCTTCTTTGCAGCCACCATTATCATTTTTACTTTTTCTGTTATGTGAATTATGAACCCCATCCTGTGATTGGGACATCCAATAAACCAGGGAAAAGCCAAGATGAGAAGCGTAAAAGAGTTGTGTTGACACAAAAGCAGAAAATTGAGATCTATAGAGGTATTGAAAAGGGCAAGAATTGGAAGGTTTCGATGAAAGAATATAATAATGGCTCATCCATGATGTATGATATCAGGGGTTGTCAAAGAGAACAGTTGCTGAAGATTTTCACCAGTTGCGAATCAAATAAAGCTGTTGAAGGACACCGTACTAAACATGCTACTAAGTTAGAGTTGCTAGACAGTGTTTCATATGGATGGCTTCCTTTGTCCCTAGCTCCAACCCATTATTTGTTGCAAAGGCAAAAAATATCATGAGGGAAAGAAATGGACTGATCCATATACATTTTCCAGTGGATGGTTTTCATGTTTTAAATCCTACATCACTGCATTGAAAGGTTAGATGTATCTGGTGCACAAAAATCCACTGACCATGAAGCTGCATGACCATGAAAATACTCCGAGTTTTCTAACAAATTAATTGCCGCTCATAATCTATCCCTTGATCACATTTATAATGTCAGGTGCTTTAGCCATGCTAACTTCTCCCTCAGTGTACCTGAACAGGCGCCAGGGTGTGGCGACTAGGGGATTTTCCACAGTAACTTCATTGCAGTGTTAATGTAAGCCTACATGTGACACTAATAAATAAACTTTAAACTTTAATGCAGACAAAACTGGCTTATGTTGACGACATTTGCCGAATTCTGCCCTGGCAAGTGTGAGTGTATTTGATTCTACTGGTCTGAAGCAGAATAAAGATTGAATTACAGGCTTGCGGGTGCAAATGCTGCAGGCTCATATAAAACAAATCTTTTGGTGGTTAGAAAATATAAGTGTCCTAGGTCATTTAAAGGTGTTGCACAGTGACCTATAGTTTACCATATGCAGAGTAACGCATGGATGGCCAAAGAGATTTTTCAAGAATGGTTCCATCCACAGTGAAGGGACATATCAGGTGAAGAGACAAGGCTGAAGATAGCAAAGCTATTCTATTGCTAGACAATTGTCAAGCTCGCCCTCATGAATCTGAGTTACATAATTGACTCACCTGATGAAGGAGCAGCGCTCCAAAAGCCCGTGATTCCAAATAAACCTGTTGGACTTTAACCTGGTGTTGTGAGACTTCTTACTGTGCCCACCCCAGTCCAGCGTCGGCATCTCTACATCATGAATCTGAGTTAGTGAGTGGTAAGATTTACCAACATAACCTCATTAATTCAACTGATGGGCCAGGGTGTCATCCAGAATAAGAAATGTTATTACAGAAGAGATTTCATGAGAAAGTTAATCAATCATGCGGGCACTTTACAGAACTTTCAATCCTTAAGAGCATAAAACTTGCAATATTTAGTGTGGCCTGTGCCTGAAAATCAGTGAAAAGTACAACTTGAAGGGTTTGGAGAAAATTGTTATGTCTGATGAAAGAGATGTTGGAGGATTTAATATAAGGCCTGAGACTATCTCAAATAATGGGAATGGTGATGGATACTCCTACACACACAATCTGCAAACTTCGCCAAAGTAAGATAGGAGAGTGGCTTGAAGCTGACAAGGAGGCTGAAGTGACACGTACTATTCATGATGCAGAAATCATAGAGTGTGTTGCAAATCCTCAATAGCCAAAGGAGACTGAAAAAGGCTGTGAAGAAGATTATAATGAAGAGAAGAAAATAACTTGAGCAAATGCTGTTTCAGCTTTTGTTAAATTTGATCACATTGGGTAAATTGGCTGAAAGGCAGACTTGTTACTTGTTACATAAGAGGTTATGCAGTTGTACATTCGGCACTCTGCTTTCATGCAGAAAAAGGCAGACGGCAAATAGGCAAGCTAACATCAGGGATTTATTCATTGCAGCATCCAGGGCTTGGAAAAGGGCACAATCTCCCACGCCAGTTGTAAAATATGCTGAAGATTAATTCTCTTGAGTACCTGGTATATTGTATTACTTTATATCTTAATTTATTTTAATGTACTCTTGAAGATTAGAAGTAAAAAGAATGCTGTTCTTTACATATTAGTTTATGCTACAAATATTGCAGTGTATCCATTGGTAACTGGAACTCTCCATTAACTAGCAATTTTGCTTAACCGGCACCCCTCTTGTGTTGGATAATAAAGATTTGACTCTATCATGGTCACACTTCTCCTGATAACATTACAACCCCCAAAAAACTGCATTCTTCCAACCTGGATCTCTTGTGCACTTCTACCACTTCTTCCTCTCCGCCCCACTATTTTCAGCCTTGCCTTCAGCCATTGAGGGCGGGAGGCCTGAAATTCCCTCCCAAAACATCGCCACCTCTGACTCCTCCTTTAAATTGCTCTTTAAAGTCTACCTCACTGACCAAGTTTTTTGCTCACCCGTCCAATGGTCCAAATGTTGTTTTCAAAATAATGATAAAGCTAAAGCTTTATCACCTTTTATGTCACCGCACTTGATGCAGGACTTTTAAGTAAGGGGCAGCTTTGTGAATACCTAGAAGTTTCCGTCCAAATTGCACGTTTCTGCACTTAACTGTGTGAAAGCATTATCTCACTGTCTGCCTCATTGATGATGTGGAGATGCCGGCGTTGGACTGGGGTAAACACAGTAAGAAGTTTAACAACACCAGGTTAAAGTCCAACAGGTTTATTTGGTACCAAACTACCAAATAAACCTGTTGGACTTTAACCTGGTGTTGTTAAACTTCTTACTGTGCCTCACTGATGACATGCATTGAATGGTGTGACATTGTGTTTGTGTGGTATATCCAAACTCAACTCACTGCAGAATGCAGATATATGCAGATAAGTCTTGTCGTTTCAATGACATGATAAGTGTTGATGTGTTAATTACTACAATCAACCTCTCTGTCACTGAATATTCACTAGCACAGGTGTGAATTCACATTTTTTTAAGTATTAATTGTCGCTGGAGAGTTTAAAAATGTAAAATTTTGAATAAAAAAGTACTTTTTCTGTTTCTTTTCCCTCTCTTCCTTTTTTATTTCTCTTTCTGAGCCTGAGTTGACACGGATTCTAATTTACACTTCCCACTCAGACCCTGCAGTTTATTCAGAAACCTTCAGCCTGATTGATTACAGAGCCACAATTGCTTTTTCTGTTCACTCAGGTCCCTCTGTTATCAGCTCACAAGTACAACAACTTGCCACCCAAAAAACTTCAAAACCTAAGCATACAAGGCCAAGTCTAACTAATGGTAGATGCTGTTAGATGACCTGCTACAGCAAAATCTTTGGCACCGTATCAACTTTAGTCAGAATCCCCTCTTCCACAGTAGGATGGGGTGGTTTACTATGTTAAAAATAATACATAAATGCAGGGTGTTGTTGATGAAAACTTAGTTTTTATAGATTATTCATTCATAATTTTAGCCAAATATATTTATCTTGGCCAGAATCTTCTGGCCATTCACGGTGGCACAATTCTCTGGTCCAGCTGACGGCGCAACCTCAGCCACGGGTGTCCAGGCAACGTGGGGTGGCTTCAAAGAGAGTTCCCATGGATTCAAGAGTCAATGTTGAGGAATTCCATGACCAATCTCACCTGACTATATATTACTGTGCCCTACAATATTGGGGATCTGAACTGCTGTGGGACAGGACATGCCCAATGATTTTAAAATGCTCATCTTTATGTTCAAGTCATGGCCTCACCCCTCCCTCTCCATGTAATCTGCTTAGCTGGACAACTCTCTGGAGGACTCAGTGTTCCTCTGACTCTGGCCTTTTGCACATTCCCCATTTCCTTCATCTCGCCACCGATGGCTGTGCCCTCAGTCATCTGAGCCCAACATTCTGGAATTCCCTCCATAAACCTTTCAACCCTACTCTTTTCTTCTGAGATGCTCCTTACTATCTACATCTTTGACCAAGTTTTTCATTATTTGACCTAATATTTCCTTTTTTGGTTGTGTCATTTTTTGCCTGATTACACTCTTGTGCATTGCCTTACGACATTTAACTGCATGAAAAAGACTATGCAAGTTATTGTTCTTGATGGCATCACTAACCCATTAAAGTGGATTAAGATTTATGCTAAAAGAGCAGAAAGACTAAAGTCAAACAAATAGTAGTATTCAATATCAAACCTTCAGGAACAAACAAATACATAAAAACATTGTGATTAACTTCAGCAAGAATTGATTATTGTCTTCTTTTTTTTTCAGACCAGCGCCCAAGAAGCCTCAGCAATATAGTAAAATTAACCAACGTTGTTGATATCAAATGATGGATGAACTTTACCTGCCAGCAACTGACCAAACATGTTTGCACTATGTGAAAATTCTAAATGGACGGTATCCTCTTATTAACCAGCATTGCGAGCAGGAATGGTTTTGCTACATATCCATAATCTGCGTCAGCATTTCTTGACTGGCATGGGCAAAGGATGGCAAGGAGTAGATGACTGCCAAGCTATTCCTTTCCCCGTAACTAGACGAGGAAATAATTTTTATGTGTATATAGTTGGGAGATGCTGATACATAGAATATCAATGTTTTATACAATGAAAGTGGCCCTGCTAACCCACTATCAATAATCTCTCCTGGTACCACAAAGAATCTTAGCAACATGCTGTAGTGGCTTGATTGTACCATATCACTGGCTGTTTTTTGGTGTAACGTCTGCTTCCACCCTAAAAATGCATTTAGTTCCATTTTTTTAAACTAATATGTCATCAGAGCAAATTACTTAAGGCAGTAAAAGCACCAAAATATACGAGTGCCTTCACTGTATAAACAAGACACCACATGGACATAATGCCCTCGTGTATTATGTAATCAGATCCACTCATTGTAGAAGTGTTGGACGACAGCAGGACATATATTGCAGTCATAAAATCAATCAAATCTCTGTGTGACTTATGAAACCACATGGTTAGGCATTTTAATTTAATAGGAGTGTTGCATGTCTTGATAGTGATTGACCAATTTGAAAAGCATCCTTATACTGTAAGAGGTAAGCTCACACCACCAAAGTTGTGGTCAAATTAGTTGGTGCTTAACATATTTTGTGTACTATAATAGAACTGATAGGTAAAGGGATTCTGAGCTCCTGTTTTTGGTGCTGTGGCTCCTTATGGTGCTGTGTACTTGCTCAGGTACGTGTAAATTATTAATTTATGTTGAATATTTATTGCAATGCAGTGCACTGTGGTAGACACTTTTACAGTAGCTGAATTTTCTTAAAGGAAAAATTCTCTTGAGTGTCATAATTGTGATCATTTTCAGTGAAAAACATTCTGCCTAATTGCAACTAAGCAGAATAAATGTATTTGCTCTAAAGTTACTAGGGCACCAATAAACACAATGTGCTATTATTCTTAAGCAGCAGGAATTTTAAAAAGAAAATCAGATTCGGATGAGGAATTCAGCACAGATTGGATTGATTCACAGAATTCACCCAAATCAAATCACTGCATTGTTTCCTTTTCAGGTCAAACATTTTGTAAAATGATTTTTAAAAATTCCAGACTTGTTATTAGTATCTGATGTAGTTTATTGATTAAACTATACCCACATTTTTGTAGCATTTACATATACTAGAAGGTCAGCTAGCCACTCAGAGCTCTTATTTTTAAATGAAATGTATGTAACATTCCATTTAAGCTTGTTCAAGCTTGTTGTATGTTTTAGGTTTGACGGGGAAACACTTCCGCAGTTCGTTTTCCTCCGCCGTTGATTCAAGATTATGCTTGTGAACTGTCCATTATTCACTAAACTCAGTGTTCAAATACTTCCGTTGTGTCGCTAGTTATTTTGTACATCAGTGAACTTTAATTCTTTGAGATCACACTAGCAACTTTATACCAAAATAAAGAACAGAATTTCGTTTATTTGGTTATGTGTGAAATTATAACAGCATTAGCTAGAAAAGATGGACTGGAAGAATCTCTTTTCCATGCATGTGTTTTAACTATGAAATATTGATTAACATTTCTACTTATCACATACTGGTGAAAAATTGATGTCTACCACATATTGTTTCGTAAAGAGCATTTAGAATAACCCTGTGAGTCAGGGAAATATGCCAACTTTCCTTACACACAGCAACCTACTTAATAAATAGCTGCAAGAAGAGGTTGTTACTCAGAAGCTAACTCTTTATTTTGACTTTCAAACAACCTTATAAATCTAACACTGGATAAAAGCAAATTACTGCGGATGCTGGAATCTGAAACCAAAAGAGAATAAAATGCTGGAAAATCTCAGCAGGTCTGACAGCATCTGTAAGGAGAGAAAAGAGCTGATGTATCGAGTCCAGCTGATCCTTTGTCAAAGCAGCACGGTAGCACAGTGGTTAGCACTGCTGCTTCACAGCTCCAGGGTCCTGGGTTCGATTCCTGGCTTGGGTCACTGTCTGTGTGGAGTTTGCACATTCTCCTCGTGTCTGTGTGGGTTTCCTCCGGGTGCTCCGGTTTCCTCCCACAGTCCAAAGATGTGCAGGTTAGGTTGATTGGCCAGGTTAAAAATTGCCCCTTAGAGTCCTGAGATGCGTAGGTTAGAGGGATTAGCGGGTAAATATGTGGGGGTAGGGCCTGGGTGGGATTGTGGTCGGTGCAGACTCGATGGGCCAAATGGCCTCCTTCTGCACTGTAGGGTTTCTATGATTTCTAAAAGGCACAGAAAGTGGGAGATATTTATACTGCAGGGTGAGGGAATGAAAGATGAGTCATAGCCACAGAAACCAGAGGAAAAGACTGCTAGTAACTGTCCCCAGAGAGAGTAAAGGGTGTGAATGGCCAAACGGCAGAGAAGCTGTAAGCTGTGACAGATGGAGATGGTGGGGGGGAATGGAACAGAGGTAAAATGTAGAAAAGGGTAAGCAGGGGGGGAGAAATGGTAAGGGAAGGAGGATGAAGTAGGGAGAAGGAAAGAGGTGGGGGGGAAGAAAAATGAAGAAAAACCATAAAGAAATAAAAGGTAGACAACAGTAAAAAAATTAAATAAAATAGAATGAAAACAAAGGGGGCCGAGGTGGGGTACAGCAAATCATCTGAAGTTGTTGAATTTGATGTTGAGACCGGAAGGCTGTAATGTGCTTAGCCAGAAGATGGTACACCAACATCAACACCAACATCGAATTCAACAACTTCAGATGATTTGCTCTACCCCACCTCAGCCCCCTTTGTTTTCATTCTATTTTATTTAATTTTTTTACTGTTCTCTACCTTTTATTTCTTTATAGTTTTTATTCATTTTTCTTCCCCCCTCCCTCTTTCCTTCCCCCTACTTCATCCTCCTTCCCTTACCTTTTCTCCCCCCCTCCCCGCTTACCCTTTTCTGTGGCTATGACTCATCTTTCATTCCCTCCCCCTGCAGTATAAATATCTCCCACTTTCTATGCCTTTTAGCTTTGACAAAGGGTCATATGGAATCGAAACGTCAGCTCTTTTCTCTCCTTACAGATGCTGCCAGACCTCCTGAGATTTTCCAACTTTTTCTCTTTTGCTCATAAATCTAACAGCGGAATTCGGTAACTAAACCAATATCATGACCTATTGCAGTACAATCCACTATTGGGAAACAAGACATTCTGAATTATAACAACTTTAGTTGCAATCTCTATTTACAGCTTTTAGATAAAGTATCGGGAATATGTACACTAATGTCCGTGACAATAATAAGTCAAATCAAATCGGGAAGGTGTGCAGGTAAAGCACGTAGCTTTTCACGTCTCCAAAGGGTGGCACATTGGCACAGTGGTTAGCACTGCTGCCTCACAGTACCAGGTTCAATTCCGGCCTCAAGTAACTGTGTGGAGTTTGCACGTTCTCCCTTTGTGTTTCCTCCGGGTGCTCCGGTTTCCTCCCCGTCCAAAGATGTGCAGGTTAGGTTGATTGGTTGTGCTAAATTGCCCCTTAGTGTCAGGGTAAATACGTGGGGTTGCAGGGATAGGGCCTGGATGGGATTGTTGCTGGTACAGGCTCAATGGACCAAATTCTTCTGCACTGTAAGGATTCTATGAACAAACCTGCTGCAAAACAAATTCAGCCCTTTATGCTCAGCATATCAAATCATGATTAGGAAAAGATGTTCTATCTACTCTTTTAGTCTCCTGTATACTGAATTCTAAAGTAATTTTCTCTTTCTGAATCTTATGTACAGAACCTTGATTAAAAAGTAAAAATAAAAAAGCAAACAATGAATGATGCAAAAATGAAATACAAACAGAATATGTTGGAAATGCACATTAAGTCAATTAACACACTAAAGCTGAGAGATCATGAGTCCACGGATATGTATCATTAAAAACTGGATCATATTGTCACCAAATCCACTCAGTATGAAATGTCCTATTTATTTGAAATTATGTTTACATTTGTGTCCATTTCTCTGTCAACAGATGATCTGCTCTGTGCTGCATTCTTAAATAAAGTGATCTCTAACATTATTTTCTACTTCCTACCAAAATCCAGAAGCCAATCCTTTATTTTACAAGATTAAATTTTTTTTAATATAATGCATCACAACTCTCTGAGAGGTGCCCTGTTTATTATGGTTAAAAGCTACTGGTGCCCGATGTTGGAACATTAACTGAAGGGATAGTTGGAGGCAGATGTAGTCCAGGCAACCGAATTCAAAGTAAGCACTGGCAGAAACACGGCAGTCCCATCTAACGCCTCTTGGATTTACTGACATGTAGCCAAACAGACCAATGGACAAATAAAGGATCTTGCACCCTCGCAAGAAAATACAGGGAATCCTGAAAAATATTCAGACATGTTAACACACATAATTTATTGCCAGTAAGATTTCCAACTTGAGAAGCACAATTTAGTCAGTGAGTAAAAAGTGATTGGGGTGAAACATGAATACAAGAGCAGAACACTGGGCATCCGAGACCAAATAATGCTGAAAATACTCTGTAGATTAGGCAGCATTTGTGGTTAGAAATAGAGTTAATACTCAGGTCGAGACGTCATCGCGACCTGAAATGTTAACTCTCGTTCCTCTCCACAAATGCTGCCTGACCTGTTGAGTGTTTCCAGCACTCCCAGTGATTGGGATAAGTTTGCCTGTGACCTCGGCAATCTCTGTATTTCCTGAATCTTCCTTCATCTTGGAAATTTTCATCGTCTCCCATGGTCTTCCAGCAGACTGATCACATTCTGTAGAATAGAACATAAACAATACATCGTCAGATAACAGTCAAAATTAATTATTCTGTAAATAAAATATTGATCCATCACTGAATCCATAAAATTGATCACGACGGTGTAAAATACCTCTGTGCTAAAGGACTTGGCCATGTCTAGGATACTTGTCCCATACTGGAATCAAACAGAGAGAGATGTAAGAATCTGCAGGTCTAAAAACTCACTCATGTTGACATCTTTTTCTACAAATGCCATTCTTAAACTACTCTATTAACATACATTATGCAACCAATTCAGATCTTGGGGAATATGTACATTGGCTACACCTTTCTAAAAAACTGTATTGATGTTTTTGAGTATTATGAAAAATACTGATTATATATTTCAAATACATACAACACTGGTTAGCACTGCTGCTTCACAGCTCCAGGGTCCCGGGTTCGATTCCCGGCTCGGGTCACTGTCTGTGTGGAGTTTGCACATTCTCCTCGTGACTGCGTGGGTTTCCTCCGGGTGCTCCGGTTTCCTCCCACAGTCCAAAGATGTGCGGGTTAGGTTGATTGGCCAGGTTAAAAATTGCCCCTTAGAGTCCTGGGATGCGTAGGTTAGAGGGATTAGTGGGTAAATATGTGGGGGTAGGGCCTGGGTGGGATTGTGGTCGGTGCAGACTCGATGGGCCAAATGGCCTCCTTCTGCACTGTAGGGTTTCTATGATTCTATGGAACACAAATAACATTTTGATAAAAGTGTGCGTAAAGCTGATTGATTGAATTCAATTCCTGGCTGAGGAAAGTTTAGTTGATTATTTATTTTGTGTCACATCGGAATGCAGTCACAAGCAAAGGGTAAGGAATGTGTATTTCCACTTTCTTTTGAGGAGAGATTAACCGACTTAACGGATGGTGGTATAAGGCAAAAGGAAGTGGTAATTAGACAAGTAAAGGAACTAAAGACCTCGGACTAGAGGAGGTATAAATGGGAATATCAGAATCAACACCAACAGCTGCCTGAGTAAACATAGAAATTAGAAGCAGGAATAAGTCATTCGGCCCTTCGAGCCTGCTCCGCCATTCATTTTGATCATGGGTGATCATTGAATTCAATATCCTGATTTTCACCCCCCCCCCCCCCCCCCCCGCTCCTTTCCTCCCATATCCCTTGATCCCTTTAGCCCCAAGAGTTTTATCTAATTTCTTGAAAACAGACAACGTTTTGGCCTCAATTACATTCTATGGTAGTGAATTCCACACATTCACCACTTTCTGGGTGAAGAAATTTCTCCTCACCTCAGATCTAAAAGGTCTACCCCGTATCCTCAAACTATGACCCCTAGTTCTGGACTCCCCCCACCATTGGGAACATTCTTTCTGAATCTACCCTGTCTAATCCTGTTAGAACTGTATAGGTTTCTATGAGATCCCTTCTCACCCTTCTAAACTCCAGTGAATATAATCCTAACTGACTTAGTCTCTCCTCATATGACAGACCTGCCATCCCAGGAATCAGCCTGGTAAACCTTCGCCGTACTCCCTCTATAGCAAGGACATTGTTGCTCAGATAAGGGCACTAAACCGCACACAATACTCCAGGTGTGGCCTCACCAACACCCTATACAATTGGGGCAAAACGTCCCTATTCCTATACTCAAATCCTCTCACTATGAAGGCCAACCTACATCTTTGGCTTGGAGTCTTCCCCCTGCATAGTGGACACTTACCTTCATCTTCAGGATTCTGGTTTCACCTGGATTGCTCCCTGTGACCTCCTGTCCTCTCTGGATCTTTTCATTGAGAACTGTGGGCGTGACATTGACTATCTCAATTTCTCTGCTCCCTTCACTCACTTCAACCTACTTCCCCCTAAAATTGTAGCACTTCATTCTTTCGGGTCCAGCCTAAAATTGTCATCAAACCTGCTGGCACGGGTGGTGTGTTTGGCAAACAAACCATTGTCTGGTGGAGGCTGAGTGCCAAACTCTCTCACACCTCTTCTATCTCCCATGGACCTTGAACCACAAGTGAACATCAAGGCATTACTTCTAAGACAATCTTTGACCTTATACCTTCTGGCACTCCTCTCCCCATGCCTCCAACTTTATAGGCTCCAATTCCACACAGCCTGCATCTATCTCTTTCCGAGGAACCACAAACAAGACTGCCATCAATCAGTTAAGGCCATTTATGCCCCACAAAATGAATATATTATTCTTATTTCAACTTTTTCTTTCCTTGTCAAGTCTCTTCCCACCCACATCTGCAACTCTCCCAATGCATTCCATCATCTGTACAGCTTCCTGGCCCTAACCATCTTCTTTCCATCGTGGATAAATTCCACCTTCCACTTGCTTTCACATGGTCTATTCTGACTCTTCCCTTCCTTCCCTGACTCTTCTGTCTCTGTTTTCTTTTGAGGACAGGCTATTGACCAATATCCACTATCACTCCACCAACTTGCAAAGCTACCTTGACTACACTTCCTCCAACCCGCTTCCTGTAAGGATTTTATTCCATTCTCCCAGTTTCTCTGTCACCAGCGTACCTATTCTGATGATTCCACTTTCCATACCAGTGCTTCCGTTAGGTCTTCCTTTTTCCTCAACTGAGGATTCCACCCTCACTGAGGTTGTCAAGGGCCCCAAACATGTCCATTCCATTTCCCACAATTCTGTTTTCAGCACTTTTCTTCCCTTGCTAGGAAGCACAATAGGATTCCCCTTGTCCACACCTTCCACCCCACCAGCCTTTGCCTTCAATTAGATTGTTCTTGGTTATCTCCTGCATATGCCATCATCAAACACATCTTCTCCTCCCTCCCCTTTCGGCATTCTGACAGGACCACTACCTCAGTTGCTTCTCAATCACCCCCCCTGACAATCCCTTCTTTCCCACAGTCCCTTCCCATGCAAGTGCAGGAGACGCAACACTTGTCCTTTTAATTCCTTCCTTCCCACTGTCTAGGGCCCAAACAATTCTTCCCAGTGAAACAGAGATCTGCATGCACTTCTTCCAGTGTGGCCACCTCTACAGTGGGGAGACTGAATGCAGATTGGAAGACAGCCTTGCAATTCAATCTGATCCATTCAATCAGATAGCGTGATTCCGAGCTTCTAGTAATTTGCCATTTTAATTCTCCAGCCCACTTCTACTCCTTTGGCCTCTTATAGTGTTTCAATAAATTTCAGTGTAAGTTCCAGGAACAGCACCTCACCTTTCAATTAGACACTTTACAGACTCTGGGGTTCAATGCTGAGTTCAAGAATTTCTGGTCATAGCCTCTACCCCCACTTCTGCAAACAGCATCTGTTGGGAGTCATTTACTATTACCATTTACACCTCCTCAATACTCACCTTCTGTTTCTTTACAGAGATTACCTTTAGTTCTTCCCACAACCTCCCTCCATCTCCCCAAATCATCGTACTTGCTGAAAACCTGCAGTTAGTCTCTATGGACGGATGCTGGCCAGCCAGCGTTTTCTGTTTTATATCCACTTCCGGAGTGAATTGTTGAACTCTCAAACAATTTTATGGCGGGGGTGTACTTGAAGGCCCACAGAAATTCAGAGCCTCGATATTCTATCTCATTTCATGTAAAGATCACCAGATAAAAGAAGCTGCCTATTTTAAAGCACGAACGTGGCTCTGTTATAATTACCTCATTTGTTACAGAAGGATCAGCCCCATTCTTCAGCAGTAGGTGGACCAGGGTATCATGGCTGTTGAGCACGGCAATCTACAATTTTAAATACATGGTACATAATGAACCATATGAAACTTCGAATGCCCAGTGTGAAGTGTCAATTTATAGTTAAGGACATGACTGACTGACCGAACCAGATCTCACCATGGCCAAATTTGGTAATGGATGGCCAAACACTAACTGTGGTCAAGACCTCAAACAGGAAGAAATTAAAGTGCATATTGTGCCAGGGGAGTGATGAGGGGAGGAGATTGTGAAGGTTGCTAATCAAAAGGGCACGAAGGATGGCACGGTGGCACAGTGGTTAGCACTGCTGCCTCACAGCTCCAGGGACCTGGGTTTGATTCCTGGCTTGGATCACTGCCTGTGTGGAGTTTGCACATTCTCCCCGTGTCTGCGTAGGTTTCCTCCGGGTGCTCCGGTTTCCTCCTACAGTCCAAAGATGTGCGGGTTAGATGCATTGGCCATGCTAAATTATAAGATATAGGAGCAGAATTAGGCCATTCGGCTCCGCCATTCGATCATGGCATGATATGCTCCTCATCCCCATTTTTCTGCCTTCTCCTCATAACCCTTCAACTCATTACCAGTTAAAAATCTGTCTAACTCCTCCTTAAATTTACTCACTGTCCCAGCATCCACAACCCTTTGGGAGAAGTAATTTCTCCTCAACTCTTGTTTTAAATTTGTTACACCTTATCCTAAAACTATGACCTCTCGTCCTAGAATGCCCCACAAGAGGAAGCATCCACTCCATGTCTACTTCATCATCTTGTATACCTCAATTTGATCTCCCCTCATTCTTCTAAATTCCAGAGAGTATAGGCCTAAACTGTTCAATCTCTCTTCATACGACAAACCCCTCATCTCTGGAATCAATCTAGTGAACCTCCTCTGACAGCCTCCAATGCTACTGCATCTTTCCTCAAATAAGGGGACCAAAACTGTGCACAATACTCCAGGTGCGGCCTCACCAATGCCTTGTATAGTTGCAACAATACTTCCTAATCTTATTCCTTTTACTGTAAATGCCAATATTCCATTTGCTTTCTTTATTATCTGCTGTACCTGCATGTTAGTTTTCTGTGACTCATGAATGAAGACACCCAGATCCCTCTGCACCGGAGCACCCCAGAGTCTCTCCCCATTTAGATAACAAGTTGCCTTCCCATTTTTCCGAACAAAATGCATGACCTCACACTTATCCACATTAAACTCCATCTGCCACATTTTGGCCCACTCTCCTAACCTATCCATATCCATTTGTAAGGTTCTTATTTCCTCATTGCAATTTACTGTCCCACCTATTTTTGTGTCATCTGCAAATTTGGCTATAGAGCCTTCTATCCCTGTATCCAAGTTGTAAATATAGATTGTAAATAGCTGGGGCCAAGGACCGAATCCCACTCGTTACTTCTTGCCATCCAGAAAAAAAAACATTTATCCTGACTCTCTGTCTTCTGTCCATCAGCCAGTCACCTATGCGAGTTAATAAACTACCCCTAATCCGACGTGATCTAATCTTGTGAATTAACCTTTTGTATGGCACCTTATCAAACACCTCCCAGAAGACCAGGTGTACTACATCTACAGGATCCCTATAATCCACTTTCCTTGTTACATTCTCAAAGAACTCTCGCAGATTAGTCAAACATGACTTGCCTTTCATAAAACCATGCTGACTCTGATGGATGGCATTTTGACTTTCCAAATATCCTGATATTGCTTCTTTGATAATTGATTCTAACACTTTCCCAACAACAGATGTTAAAATAACTGGTCTGTAATTTCCTACATTTTGCCTCCCTCCCTTTTTGAATAAAGGCATTATATTAGCATTTTTCCAATCCATTGGAACCTTTCCAGTGTCCAGGGAATTTTGGAATATTATAACCAATGGATCCACTATACACTATCTCCACCACCACTTACTTTAATACCCTAGGATGTCGGCCATCAGCCCGGGGGACTTATCTGCCCTCAATCCTAATAGTTTGCTGAGTACCTTTTCCCTATCAATGTTGATTGTTCTACGTTCTACCCTTTCTATTGCCTCTGACTTGCCCGTTCCTATAGGAATGGTACTCGTATCCTCCACCGTGAAAACTGAGCCAAAGTATTGATTTAGCATCTCTGCCATTTCCGTGTTCCCCCCAATTAACTCTCCGGTTTCATCTTCCAAGGGACCAACATTCACCCTAATGACTCTCTTCCCTTTTATATACCTATAGAAGCTTTTGCTATCCTTCTTGATATTTTGCACTAGTTTTCTTTTGTAATTTACCCTTAGCTCGTTTTATCACTTTTTTAATATCCCTTTGTTTATGTTTGAAAGCTTCTCAATCTTCCAGCCTGCCACTGGCCTTTGCAATATGATATACCTTAGTTTTTGTCTTTATATCGTCCTTGATCTCCTTATTTAGCCATGGATGTTTTTTACCCCTCTTACCATCTTTCTTCCTCACTGGGATATATTTTAGCTGTGAGGACTTGAGTATCTCTTCAAACAACTGCCACAGCTCATCCGCTGTCCTACCTCTACTCGGGCCAAATCTGTCCTCATGCCTATGTAATTTCCTTTGTTTAATTCCAGAACGCGAGTGTGGGACTCCACTTTCTCATTCCCAAACAGAATTTTGAATTCTATCATACTATGGTCACCACTCCCCAGAGGATCCTTAACTATGAGGTCATCAATTAATCCCTCCTCATTACACAATACCAATCCAGAATAGCCTGCTCCCTGGGTGGTTCCACAGCACACTGTTCCAAGAAACAGTCTCTGATACATTCAATGAACTCTGCCTCCAGGCTACCCTTGCCAATTTGATTTTTCCAATCTCTGTGCATATTAAATTCACCATTGCCATACCTTTCTTGCAAGCCCCCAGAATTTCCTGGTTTATACTGTGCCCCACTGCAGAATACTGCTAGGGGACCTATAGATTTCTCCAACCAAGTACTTCATTCCTTTGCTATTTCTTATTTCTACGCAGACTGCTTCCACATCTTTATCTCTCGTTCTTATGTCATTTCTCATTACAGCGCTGATCCCTTCCTTCACCAGCAAAGCTACACCACCTCTTTTTCCTTTCAGTATATCTTTCTGAAATCCTGAGTACCCTGAGATATTCAATTCCCAGACCTGGTCTCCTTGTAACCATGTCTCAGTAACCACCACCAAATTATACCCTTCTGTTTCTACTTGTGCCGTTAACTCATTAATTTTGTTCCGAATGCTTCGTGCATTTAGATACAAAGCTTTTAAATTTGTTCTACTATTAAATTTCCCTGCTCTTTTATAATTCCTTGGTGCATAAAGACATTCACCCGTTCTGTCCCTCTCTTTTATTGTCTGGTAACTATCCGCCACATCGCTAACCTGCACTCTTACCTCCTCCTTCGATCTGGGCTTTCTAATTTCCCCTACAGCTGAACCCTCCCCGCCCCCCTCCATTCAGTTTAATTGCCCCTTAGTGTCCTGGGATGTGTAGGTCAGAGGGATTAGCGAGGTAAATATGTGGGGTTAAGGGGATAGGGCCTAGGTGGGATTGAAGTCAGTGCAGACCCAATGGGCCGAATGGCCTCCTTCTGCACTATAGGGTTTGTATGGTTTCTATGATTCAAAACCCGGACGGTAACATCGCAGCAGATGGATGATCAGGAGAGGGAGATGGAAGTTTGTGTGGATGCTCAGCATTGAACTCTGGATAATTTTCTCTGCAGTTTGGGGCATTCAAGTGGATGTGTGCAGCAAGGCAAACGGAGAAATGTAGAAGGTGGGATTGAGGGAGAACAACAGCAAGCCTATATCAGAAGAGAGAGGGCAGAGGTGATTTAGATGCAGGTCAAAATCACCGAGGCTGAGGAATAATTCAGTACAAAGAATGAGCGAGGAAAAACATGGTGGAAACTTCAACAAGAAGGTCATACTGAGGCTTTAGAAGGTAAAAGATTTTGATGTTGCACAGTTACATCTACTGGGGGCGATTCTCTCCAAAAGTGCTGAATTGGTGGGAAAACTGTTCTAGATTGCGACAGTTCTGACAGGTCAGCTTCTCACCCGAATCTCCGCACTCTGTGCAATGCAGAGGGTCCAGTCGGGAATCTAATTAAAAAGCCGGGGGGAGGCGGGTCCTACTTGCGCCGGATTCTGACAGTTCTGGAGCTCAGCGCATGCGCAGTGGCCTCAAACTGTCAAATTCCCGTTTGCTGGCCAGCCCGATTGCTGGCCAGCCCGGGACCCCCACAGTGCTGCCCCGCCACCCCCCCCCCCTCCCTCCCCACGGCACAACCGCGGCCCCCACTGCAATTCCCGGGCCAGCCTGACCCCCACCCTCCCATCCCGGAGCGTCCCAGTGCCCAGGCCCCACCCCCCCAACAGTGGCGATTCCCCTACCCCTTCACCCCAGCAGACCTCCCCCACCCCAGCTGAGCCTCCCCCGGAGTCAGACCCCCCCCCCCCCCCCGCCCCCACCGGCAGACCCCAGTCCACCCCCACCTCTGCTCTCCCTCCATCCCAGACTGATCATGTCTGCAGAGTGGCAACGGGACCCCCCCCACCCCCACCAATCGCCCCTAGGCCCACCCACAATAGGCACCGCCCCCTTGACACTGCCCAATGCCCAATGGGCAGTGCCAAATAAACCAGCAAAGGGAAAGCAACATCTCAAAGAAACTATTTCTCAGCTTTTCAAAACTGTAGTTGGAACAATTAGCTTTCAGCATTTTATAACACAATCAATCTTCACATTCCTGGAAGCAAAGAACAGCACAGGGAGGGACAAACTACATCCAGAAACATCTGAGAATCTAAAAGGGCAGACAAACCAATTAAACTGCTAATTGTAACATCTTGTTTTGTTCAAATTGTTTACATGTTGCGTTTCATTTACACGTAACTCATTACAAATGTTTATATGCTGCTGGGAAAACGGCAAACCCTGTTAGCGAGTAAGAAATACACTTTATCATTCAAACTTTGATGTGACTTGCGGGTAACAAGGTTAAAACTTGTGGTTCTTTTCCATCATCTTCAGTGAATACTCAGTTATTTTTTTCTGCCTCTGAGGCATTGGGCTATTCTTTGCAGTACTCTCCAATATCAATTCACTCACAGTAATGACTGTGCTGTTGACAGTGTGATTCATAGCCTGAATTAACATGGTACTGAAGGATACATGTGTTCACAAGATTGCAAATTACTTATGGATGAAGAAGGGTATTCAACCCATATTAATAAATCCACCCAGAATAACATTACCGCCCTCTCATTGCTGCATCTGGTTGTTCCTGTTTAATGATTCTAAGGTGCTCATTCTGCTCAGAATTCCATTCCATGCATTGGTCACATTCTGTGTGAAGAAGAACCTGTCTTAAATATAGCTTATGCTTGTTGGCTATGTGTCATCTTGATCTACTTCCAGAGCTTAATTCTGGATTAACATTTTAATGGAGGATCAGTGGACCTTCTGTGTCGTCTCAGGGACTACGGTCACCATTCTCCAGTTGATCACTTGGGTTGGTGGAAGGCAACAAAACCAATCAAATCTGTCAGGCTTTGCCACCCCAGTGTATGTGACCAGGATAGGGAAAGGACATCCAGCAGCCTGAGCTGCTGTGACTGAGGCTGCAAAATTTTGATTGGGCAGAAACTTGGTCGTCACTTTCCCTGCTTGATTGTTCTGGATTTTCTATGCTGCCCGATTTGGGGCGGAATTGCAAATAAAGATCCAGGGCCCGATACTCACCAAAAAAAATTCTAAGTGCTGAATTGGCGGGAAAAATGGTGTAATTCATGACTGTTTTTTCAGTGAGAATTCAGACTTGAATCTCTCCACACTGTGCAATGCAGAGGTTACAATCGTGAATATCATTAAAATCTCAGGTGGGGGACAGGGCCTATTCACGCCAGAATCTGACAGTTCCGGGCCTCTGTGCAGTGGCCCCGATCTGTCAGTCTCCCGTTTCCTGGCCAGATCGATCGCTGGCCAGCCTAGGACCCCCGCACTGCAGCCCCTCTAACCCCCACCCCACCCACAGCCCGATCTCGGCCCCCACGCCATTCCCAAGCCAGCCTCAACACCTCATCCCAGAGCATCCTCTTTGTTGCTTTGGAGAAAGGCAGAAGTGTGACTGGTGACAGGATTTTTGGGGTAAGATTTAATTTAAAGTACTTTTTCACGGGTGTTATTTATTTAATTATTTTTAAATTTTGGCGCGAAACCGGCAGTGGCCGCGGGGTTTACTGAGAAGGGTCTTTTGAGATTTTTTTCGTGCACGGGAGGTTTAAAAGGCAGGCCCCACTATCTAACGGGCAGCGTTGGGAGCGGGCAGCGGAGTGAGAGGGAGCTGAGTGAGAACTGAGGGGCTTTGGCTCATCGGGCTTAGGCAGAAAGGGCGAGCAGGGGTGAGTTTCTTATTTTTTTTTATTTATAATTTACTTTTCTCTGTGTACCTTGGAAGAAAGGGTGAAATATGAGTGTTAAGCCAGTGTGTTGCTCGCAGTGCAGTATGTGGGAGGCCCTGGAGGCACCTGGCCTCCCGGACATCCACATCTGTGAGGGGTGTGTCGAGCTGCGGTTCCTGAGGGCCCGTGTTAGGGAGCTGGAACTGCAGCTTGACGATCTTAGGCAGGTGAGGGAGAATGAGGAGGTGATAGACAAGAGCTATCATCAGGTGATCACACCAGGGCCATGGGAGGAGGCCAAGTGGGTGACAGCCAGGAAGGGTAAAACACGGGTGATTGAGAGCACCCCGGTGGAAGTGCTCCTACATAACAAGTACTCCTGCCTGAGTACTGTTGGGGGGGACAGCCCATCTGGGGGAAGCAGCAGTGGCCGTGTCTCCGGGGTGGAGTCCGGCCCTGTAACTCAGAGGGCTAAGGAAAGGAGGAGGAAGGCGGTATTAATCGGGGACTCAACAGTCAGGGGGACGGACAGGCGATTTTGCGGAGGCAGGCGGGAGTCTCGCATGGTGGTCTGCCTCCCTGGGGCTGGGATCCAGGATGTCGCTGGGCGAGTCCCAGAAATCCTGAGGTGCGAGGAAGAGGAACCGGAGGTAGCGGTACATATTGGTACCGCTGATGTGGGTAAGAAGGGGGAAGGGAACATGAAAAAAGAATATAGGGAATTAGGGAGACAGCTGAGAAGGAGGAAAGCAAAGGTAGTAATCTCGGGATTGCTGCCTGTGCCACGGGAAGGTGAGGAAAGGAATGGAGTGAGGTGGAGGATGAATGTGTGGCTGAGGGAATGGTGCAGGGGGCAGGGATTCAGGTTCCTGGACCATTGGGACCTCTTCAGGGGCAGGTGTGACCTGTATACTAAAAACGGGTGGCACTTGAATCCCAGGGGGACCAATATCCTGGCAGGAAGGTTGGCTAAGGCTACTGGGGAGAGTTTAAACTAGATAGGTTGGGGGGAGGGGATCAAAGTGACGTGACTGAGAGTGAGGAAGGTAGCTCGCAAACAGAGAAGGGTTATAGGCAGTGCAAGAGGGCAGGTGGACTGGGAACAGAGAAGGGGAGAGGTCAGACCATAGGATTGAGATGTGTCTACTCTAATGCCAGGAGTATAGTGAATAAACAACTAGCTAAAGGAGGAGAGGGCTTGGGAGATGTTAGTAGCGCTTCAACAAACCGGGTCCAGATAAAGGCTGGCATAAAGACACTTTGCCTGAATGCACGAAGCATTCGAAACAAAGTAAATGAGTTGATGGCACAAATCCATACAAATGAATATGATCTAGTGTCCATCACAGAAACGTGGTTGCAGGGTGACCGGGACTGGGAACTGAATATACAGGGTTATCAGGCATTTAGGAAGGATAGACAGGTAGAAAAAGGAGGTGGGGTAGCTTTGTTAATAAAGGATAATATCAGGACGGTAGTGAGAGACGACATAGGCTCTAAGGAGCAAAATGTGGAATCGTTGTGGGTGGAGATAAGGAATAGTAGGGGGAGAAAGACACTGGTAGGCGTGGTCTATAGGCCCCCAAATAATAACTTAGAGGTGGGGAGGGCTATAAACAAGCAAATAATGGATGCGTGCAAAAGTGGAACGGCAATAATCATGGGGGATTTTAACCTACATATTGATTGGTCGACTCAAATTGGACATGGAGGGCTTGAGGAAGAGTTCTTGGAATGCTGTCGGGATTGTTTCATTGAACAGTATGTTACAGAACCTACGAGAGAGCGAGCTATCTTGGATCTGGTTCTGTGCAATGAGACAGGTAGGATTAAGGATCTTCTTGTGAAGGATCCTCTTGGGATGAGTGATCATAATATGGTGGAATTTCTGATACAGATGGAGGGTGAGAAAGTAGGGTCCCAAACCAGTGTCCTCTGCTTGAACAGAGGGGAGTACGATAGGATGAGGGTGGAATTGGCTAATGTAGACTGGGCGAGCAGACTGGTAGGTAGGACAGCTGAGGAACAGTGGAGGATTTTTAAGGAGATTTTTTAAAGTACTCAGCAAAACTATATTCCGGTGATAAAGAAGGACTATAAGAAAAAGGATAACCGGACGTGGATAACGAAGGAAATAAAGGAGAGTATTAAAATAAAATCAGATGCGTACAGAGTGGCCAAAAATAGTGGAGAATTAGTGGATTGGGAAAGCTTTAAAGAAAAACAAAGAACGACTAAGAAAGCGATTAAGAAAGGAAAGATAGATTATGAAACTAAACGAGCTCAAAATATAAAAAATGATAGTAAAAGTTTTTACAAGTATATAAAAAGGAATAGAGTGGCTAGAGTGAATGTTGGACCCTTGGAAGATGAGAGGAGGGATTTAATAGTGGAAAACGAGGAAATGGCTGAGACTTTAAATAAGTTCTTTGTGTCGGTCTTCACGGTGGAAGACACAAATAGTTTGCCGAATATTAGAGATCGAGAGTTGGTGGGAGGGGAGGTCCTTAATACAATTACTGTTACTAAGGAGGTGGTGCTTGGTAGACTAATAGGACTGAAGGTAGACAAGTCCCCGGGCCCGGATGGAATGCATCCCAGGGTACTGAAAGAAATGGCTGAGGTAATAGCAGATGCATTAGTAGTAATTTATCAAAATTCGCTGGACTCTGGGGTAGTGCCGGCTGACTGGAAAACAGCTACTGTTATGCCGCTGTTTAAAAAAGGAAGTAGACAAAAGGCGGGTAACTACAGGCCGGTTAGCTTAACGTCCGTAGTTGGGAAGATGCTAGAGTCCATTATTAAAGAGGAAATAACAGAGCACCTGAATAAGAATGGTTCGATCAAGCAGACGCAGCATGGATTCATGAAGGGAAAGTCATGTTTGACGAATCTACTGGACTTTTATGAAGATGTCATTAGTGCGGTTGACAGAGGGGAACCGGTGGATGTGGTGCTTTTAGATTTCCAGAAGGTGTTCGATAAGGTGCCTCACAAAAGGTTGCTGCAGAAGATTGGGGTACACGGAGTTAGGGGTAAGGTGTTGGCGTGGATTGGTGATTGGCTATCTAACAGGAAGCAGAGAGTTGGGATAAATAGGTGCTTTTCTGGTTGGCAGTTGGTGACCAGTGGCGTGCCGCAGGGATCGGTGCTGGGGCCTCAATTGTTTACCATTTACATAGATGATCTGGTGGAGGGTATTCAAGTTTGCTGATGACACGAAGGTGAGTGGGAAAGCGAATTGCGTGGAGGACGCGGAAAGTCTGCAGAGAGATTTGGATAGGCTGAGCGAGTGGGCGAGGATCTGGCAGATGGAATATAACGTTAGTCAACATGGTTTTGTGAGAGGGAGGTCATGCCTCACGAACCTGGTGGTGTTTTTTGAAGAAGTGACCAAAATGGTTGACGAAGGAAGGGCCGTGGATGTTGTCTATATGGACTTTAGTAAAGCATTTGACAAAGTCCCTCATGGTAGGCTAGTGAAAAAGGTTGGATCCCATGGGATAAAGGGGGAGGTGGCTAGATGGGTGGAGAACTGGCTTGGTCATAGAAGACAGAGGGTGGTAGTGGAAGGGTCTTTTTCCGGCTGGAGGCCTGTGACTAGTGGTGTACCGCAGGGCTCTGTATTGGGACCTCTGCTGTTTGTGATTTATATAAATGATCTGGAAGAAGGAGTAACTGGGGTGATCAGTAAGTTTGCGGACGACACAAAACTGGCAGGACTTGCAGATAGTGAGGAACATTGTCAGAGGCTACAGAAGGATATAGATAGGCTGGAAATTTGGGCAAGGAAATGGCAGATGGAGTTCAATCCTGATAAATGCGAAGTGATGCATTTTGGTGGGAATAATGTAGGGAGGAGCTACACGATAAATGGAAGAACCATAAAGGGTGTAGAGACGCAGAGGGACCTGGGTGTGCAAGTCCACAGATCTTTGAAGGTGACGTCACAGGTGGAGAAGGTGGTGAAGAAGGCATATGGCATGCTTGCCTTTATAGGACGGGGCATAGAGTATAAGAGTTGGGGTCTGATGTTGCAGATGTATAGAACGTTGGTTCGGCCGCATTTGGAATACTGCGTCCAGTTCTGGTCGCCACACTACCAGAAGGACGTGGAGGCTTTGGAGAGAGTACAGAGGAGGTTTACCAGGATGTTGCCTGGTATGGAGGGGCTTGGTTATGAGGAGAGATTGGGGAAACTGGGGTTGTTCTCCTTGGAAAGACGGAGGATGAGGGGAGACTTAATAGAGGTGTATAAAATTATGAAAGGCATAGATAGGGTGAACGGTGGGAAGCTTTTCCCCGGGTCGGTGGTGACGTTCACGAGGGGTCATAGGTTCAAGGTGAAGGGGGGGAGGTTTAACACAGATATCAGAAGGACATATTTCACACAGAGGGTCGTGGGGGCCTGGAATGTGTTGCCGGGCAAGGTGGTGGAGGCGGACACACTGGGAACGTTTAAGACTTATCTAGACAGCTATATGAACGGAGTGGGAATGGAGGGATACAAAAGAGTGGTCTAGTTTGGACCAGGGAGCGGCGCGGGCTAATTGTTCCTGGTTTCTCGTTTCAAGGCTTCATTCTACGATCATCTTGCTGGTGCCAGTACAGAGTGAGACTGCGGATAGTTGGGAACCTGTCTCGGGGGCAGGGAATTCATATGGTGTTCGTGGAAGTGGAAATGACTAGGGTTGGGAAGCATTTTCCGATCGGGGCCATTGTGATCTCCTGGACTCGTTTCGATCGCCTCAGGGGGTCGGAGAGGAATTTCCCAGATTTTTTTTTCCCCATATTGGCCCTGGGGTTTTTCACTCTGGGTTTTCGCCTCTCCCTGGAGATCACATGGTCTGGAATGGGGGGGTGGGGGTAAGTTAATAGGTTGTAATGAACAAAGCATCGTAGCTGTGAGGGACAGCTCGGTGGATAGGATATTGGTATGTAGATAGGCTGGAAAATTGGGCGGGGATCCTGGATTCAGGATTCAATCCTGGACCGGGGAGCGGCGCGGGCTTGGAGGGCCGAAGGGCCTGTTCCTGTGCTGTATTGTTCTTTGTTCTTTGTTCTTTGTTAGCAAATGTGAGGTTATCCACTTTGGAAGAAATAATAGTAAATTGGAATATTATTTAAACGGAGAAAAATTACATCGTGTGACTGTGCAGAGGGACCTGGGGGTCCTTGTGCACGAATCGCAAAAACTCAGTCTGCAGGTGCAGCAGGTGATCAAGAAGGCGAATGGAATGTTGGCCTTTATCGCGAGGGGGATAGAATATAAAAGCAGGGAGGTCTTGCTGCAACTGTACAAGGCACTGGTGAGGCCGCAACTGGAGTACTGTGTGCAGTTTTGGTCCCCTTATTTGCGAAAGGATATATTGGCCTTGGAGGGAGTGCAGAGAAGGTTCACCAGGTTGATACCGGAGATGAGGGGTGTAGCTTATGAGGAGAGATTAAACAGATTGGGTCTGTACTCGTTGGAGTTTAGAAGGATGAGGGGTGATCTTATAGAGACATATAAGATAATGAAGGGGCTGGATAGGGTAGAGGTGGAGAGATTCTTTCCACTTAGAAGGGAAACCAGAACTAGAGGGCACAGCCTCAAAATAAGGGGGGGCCGGTTTAGAACAGAATTGAGGAGGAACTTCTTCTCTCAGAGGGTAGTGAATCTCTGGAATTCTCTGCCCATTGAAGTGACGGAGGCTTCCTCGTTGAATATGTTTAAATCACGGGTGGATAGTTTTCTGATCGATAAGGGAATTAGGGGTTATGGGGAGCAGGCGGGTAAGTGGAACTGATTCGCTTCAGATCAGCCATGATCTTGTTGAATGGCGGGGCAGGCTCGAAGGGCCAGATGGCCTACTCCTGCTCCTATTTCTTATGTTCTTATCCCGATCTCCAGCACCCTCCCCACAATGACGATCCCCCTCCAGCCCGGCAGACCCCCCGCACTCTGGCAGAACCCCCCCACGGAAGGCAGACCACCCCACAGGAAGCAAACCCCCCCCCAGCAGACCAACCCCCCCGGCCTGCCCCGATCACTGGCCTGCCTCCAGCCCCAACCGATCTCCATGCAGAGTGGCAGCGGGCCCCTCACCCCCACCAGTCACCCCTAAGCCCTGCCCACAATAGAGCCCTCTCCCTTTGGCACTGCCCAATGGACAGTGCAAAGGTGTCCCTTGGGCATGGGCACTTTGTCCCTTGGGCAGTGCTAGGGGCACAGGCTGGCACTGCCAGGGTGCCCATGCCCAGGGGGCACCAACCCCGGCCGCCCGACCCCCTGAGAACCTACTCTAAACCCCGCTGGAGTGAAATACTCCTGGCGTGTGGGAGATGCTATCAGGCCCGGGGAATTCAGTCCCGATAATGACATTTAAATTACATTACAAAAAGATTAAAATCACATACCTCGTCTTCCCACCAGTTTCCAGCGTGATCTCGACCGCACATGCTCCCGGGGGTGGGAGGTACGCATACGTCAGGAACACATGCGCGAATCCCGCGAAATGGCCGACACACACATCTCCCAACCCAATGCACCAAAAAATGAGCGCATCACGATGGGGGAATTGGGCCCCCAGGTCTAGGATCTCTGACACAACGATATTGTAGTCAATGTATTACTTTCTTGGTGAATGAGGCACATACTGCCATTATGCATCTGGATAGAAACAGTCTTGTTACAGAGTTTTCTTATTGAGAGCTCAGTTTCAAATCAGTTTGTGGTGTACCAGCCAGGATAATGGTGGCAATGGGAGGAAAGATAGCAGGAATCTTGAACTCGTATGAAAGTCTCTGATGAGATATTACGCATCAAGCTCTGTATACCAACAGTCTAGTGGCACAGTACATAGTGTCCCTACCTCTGAGCTGGTAGCTCTGGGTTCGTAGTCCCACCCCAGGACTTGATGGTCAAGGTGATGACAGGCTAGCAACCTGTCCCACAATATTCTAGCTATGGGAGTGGATACATTGTTGTAGCGTGATGGTCTCTGCACAAATATGACCTGTGTGGAATGCTAGTAATGTTGCAGAATGAAGATGTCTACATTACAACTTCATTTTAGAAACATAGAAACATAGAAAAAACTACAGCACAAAACAGGCCCTTCGGCTCCACAAGTTGTGCCGAACATATCCCTACCTTTTAAGCCTACCTATAACCCTCCATCCTATTAAGTCCCATGTACTCATCCAGGAGTCTCTTAAAAGACCCTATTGAGTTTGCCTCCACCACCACTGACGGTAGCCGATTCCACTCGCCCACCACCCTCTGCGTGAAAAACTTCCCCCTAACATTTCCCCTGTACCTACCCCCCAGCACCTTAAACCTGTGTCCTCTCGTAGCAGCCATTTCCACCCTGGGAAAAACCCTCTGAGAGTCCACCCGATCTATGCCTCTCAACATCTTATTTTGTGGTTGTCAATATTACCATTGCAATCTAAGGATGTTTTGACCAATTGTGTTATGTGGTTTTGCACGTCGGAAAAGAAATCAAATACCTACCATTAGTGGTGTTTTTCCCATCCTATCTTGGAGATTCACATTTGCACCTGCTTTAATTAAAATAGAAGCAACCTCAGTATTGCCATTCAGGGCAGCAACTCGCATAAGTGGTGTCCACAACGAGTGTCCATCAGTGATGTCAACCTATTCACAATAAACAACAGGAGTCTGGAGCAAGTTTAAGTGCCATATTAAAACATCATTGGCTACTTCATTATGTAATGTAGTCAGTGAGGACTGGTTAGTAGGCCAGAAAAAGCCCATCATATGTGAGCATGGTGCATAATTTCCCCCACCACTTCTGATAATTCGCTGCCAATGACTAGATTGTTTGAGGGAGAAATCTGCAGTGCCAGGTCCTCAGAGTTTTCCCAATGATGTGTCAGAACACATGAGTCACGTTATAAGGGAACAACCCAAGAGCAAGGATTCACCATTTGGGGCTTTAAAGGTGCTAAATAAAGGTACTGGTGTCTCAATATGTTATGCAATCAATTTACCATTTTAATGGCTTGATTACAAGTAATCTTAAATAATTAAAATAAACAACAGAACAAGTTAAACATCATGGCCAATGAAGATGACGATGAACCCGCACAGGAAGGAGAACAGTTGTAAGAACTCTCTGTAGAACTGGATGGCCTCATTATGTATGATTGGCCATGAACCCAGGCTCATATAAGGATTATCTCAGCAGATTCTGTTTTGAAAAGTGGACAGACCTGTGACTTTGCTTGATTGACACCTTTAAATGGTTATAATAGGTTGTTCCTTCCGAGATCCTTTTTATCAATATTTCAATATTTATTTACACTATATTACAAGGTGCAAAGTGCTTGGAGCCTATGTTTTTGATACTTTTATAGGGTTATAGGAACAGCAGTCTTTTTGAAAAGAAAATTTGTGAATGGGTGGATTTATTTTCTGAGCACCATTGTTACTATGTGGCTCATTCGTTCTGTACATAGTTCTGTACATAGCGTACACTGTGTGAATGTACATGGGAGGGCCATGGTTTGGCTTGAGTTGGCATGGACGGTATGAGGACCTGTGGGTGGCGACACATGTTGGCATAAATTGACATGGAGGGGATAGAGGTGGCATGAAGGCAATGAACGGGTATGAGGGGTGAAGGTTAGATGCCTAACAACCTTTATTG